>NW_028252051.1:600000-1142849 GCF_964263255.1 Lissotriton vulgaris | reverse complement strand
AGTTGACAAAGTCATAATTCACATCCAACAGTCATTTACAGTCAAAAGATTAAATGTTAAAATTTCATCCATATTGACCATTTTGGGATCGTTCGACATGTCCGGAGTCATCGTTTTTCATCCGAAAATTGATTTTTTGGACTGTACCAAAAATGATTCAAAATGTCAATTGGATCGTGCCTCATGTTGAATAACCACTTTTTAAACCCTCAGAGTGACCAAAATTGCCATTTTTACAGAGTTTTGATTACTCAAAAGCTTCAATTTTGACCCATTTCAGGCACAGAAATGACTTTAAACACACTTATTTTAGTTGACAAAGTCATAATTCACATCCAACAGTCATTTACAGTCAAAAGATTAAATGTTAAAATTTCATCCATATTGACCATTTTGGGATCGTTCGACATGTCCGGAGTCATCGTTTTTCATCCGAAAATTGATTTTTTGGACTGTACCAAAAATGATTCAAAATGTCAATTGGATCGTGCCTCATTTTGAATAACCACTTTTTAAACCCTCACAGTGACCAAAATTGCCAATTTTACAGAGTTTTGCTTACACAAAAGCTTCAATTTTGACCCGTTTCAGGCACAGAAATGACTTTAAACACACTTATTTTAGTTGACAAAGTCATTATTCACATCCAACAGTCATTTAGAGTCAAAAGATTAAATGTTAAAATTTCATCCATATTGACCATTTTGGGATCGTTCGACATGTCCGGAGTCATCGTTTTTCATCCGAAAATTGATTTTTTGGACTGTACCAAAAATGATTCAAAATGTCAATTGGATCGTGCCTCATGTTGAATAACCACTTTTTAAACCCTCACAGTGACCAAAATTGCCATTTTTACAGAGTTTTGATTACTCAAAAGCTTCAATTTTGACCCATTTCAGGCACAGAAATGACTTTAAACACACTTATTTTAGTTGACAAAGTCATAATTCACATTCAACAGTCATTTACAGTCAAAAGATTAAATGTTAAAATTTCATCCATATTGACCATTTTGGGATCGTTCGACATGTCCGGAGTCATCGTTTTTCATCCGAAAATTGATTTTTTGGACTGTACCAAAAATGATTCAAAATGTCAATTGGATCGTGCCTCATGTTGAATAACCACTTTTTAAACCCTCACAGTGACCAAAATTGCCATTTTTACAGAGTTTTGCTTACTCAAAAGCTTCAATTTTGACCCATTTCAGGCACAGAAATGACTTTAAACACACTTATTTTAGTTGACAAAGTCATAATTCACATCCAACAGTCATTTACAGTCAAAAGATTAAATGTTAAAATTTCATCCATATTGACCATTTTGGGATCGTGCGACATGTCCGGAGTCATCGTTTTTCATCCGAAAATTGATTTTTTGGACTGTACCAAAAATGATTCAAAATGTCAATTGGATCGTGCCTCATGTTGAATAACCACTTTTTAAACCCTCACAGTGACCAAAATTGCCATTTTTACAGAGTTTTGCTTACTCAAAAGCTTCAATTTTGACCCATTTCAGGCACAGAAATGACTTTAAACACACTTATTTTAGTTGACAAAGTCATAATTCACATCCAACAGTCATTTACAGTCAAAAGATTAAATGTTAAAATTTCATCCATATTGACCATTTTGGGATCGTTCGACATGTCCGGAGTCATCGTTTTTCATCCGAAAATTGATTTTTTGGACTGTACCAAAAATGATTCAAAATGTCAATTGGATCGTGCCTCATGTTGAATAACCACTTTTTAAACCCTCACAGTGACCAAAATTGCCATTTTTACAGAGTTTTGATTACTCAAAAGCTTCAATTTTGACCCATTTCAGGCACAGAAATGACTTTAAACACACTTATTTTAGTTGACAAAGTCATAATTCACATCCAACAGTCATTTACAGTCAAAAGATTAAATGTTAAAATTTCATCCATATTGACCATTTTGGGATCGTTCGACATGTCCGGAGTCATCGTTTTTCATCCGAAAATTGATTTTTTGGACTGTACCAAAAATGATTCAAAATGTCAATTGGATCGTGCCTCATTTTGAATAACCACTTTTTAAACCCTCACAGTGACCAAAATTGCCAATTTTACAGAGTTTTGCTTACACAAAAGCTTCAATTTTGACCCGTTTCAGGCACAGAAATGACTTTAAACACACTTATTTTAGTTGACAAAGTCATTATTCACATCCAACAGTCATTTAGAGTCAAAAGATTAAATGTTAAAATTTCATCCATATTGACCATTTTGGGATCGTTCGACATGTCCGGAGTCATCGTTTTTCATCCGAAAATTGATTTTTTGGACTGTACCAAAAATGATTCAAAATGTCAATTGGATCGTGCCTCATGTTGAATAACCACTTTTTAAACCCTCACAGAGACCAAAATTGCCATTTTTACAGAGTTTTGATTACTCAAAAGCTTCAATTTTGACCCATTTCAGGCACAGAAATGACTTTAAACACACTTATTTTAGTTGACAAAGTCATAATTCACATCCAACAGTCATTTACAGTCAAAAGATTAAATGTTAAAATTTCATCCATATTGACCATTTTGGGATCGTTCGACATGTCCGGAGTCATCGTTTTTCATCCGAAAATTGATTTTTTGGACTGTACCAAAAATGATTCAAAATGTCAATTGGATCGTGCCTCATGTTGAATAACCACTTTTTAAACCCTCACAGTGACCAAAATTGCCATTTTTACAGAGTTTTGCTTACTCAAAAGCTTCCATTTTGACCAGTTTCAGGCACAGAAATGACTTTAAACACACTTATTTTAGTTGACAAAGTCATTATTCACATCCAACAGTCATTTAGAGTCAAAAGATTAAATGTTAAAATTTCATCCATATTGACCATTTTGGGATCGTTCGACATGTCCGGAGTCATCGTTTTTCACTCGAAAATTGATTTTTTGGACTGTACCAAAAATGATTCAAAATGTCAATTGGATCGTGCCTCATGTTGAATAACCACTTTTTAAACCCTCACAGTGACCAAAATTGCCATTTTTACAGAGTTTTAATTACTCAAAAGCTTCAATTTTGACCCATTTCAGGCACAGAAATGACTTTAAACACACTTATTTTAGTTGACAAAGTCATAATTCACATCCAACAGTCATTTACAGTCAAAAGATTAAATGTTAAAATTTCATCCATATTGACCATTTTGGGATCGTTCGACATGTCCGGAGTCATCGTTTTTCATCCGAAAATTGATTTTTTGGACTGTACCAAAAATGATTCAAAATGTCAATTGGATCGTGCCTCATGTTGAATAACCACTTTTTAAACCCTCACAGTGACCAAAATTGACATTTTTACAGAGTTTTGCTTACTCAAAAGCTTCAATTTTGACCCATTTCAGGCACAGAAATGACTTTAAACACACTTATTTTAGTTGACAAAGTCATAATTCACATCCAACAGTCATTTACAGTCAAAAGATTAAATGTTAAAATTTCATCCATATTGACCATTTTGGGATCGTTCGACATGTCCGGAGTCATCGTTTTTCATCCGAAAATTGATTTTTTGGACTGTACCAAAAATGATTCAAAATGTCAATTGGATCGTGCCTCATGTTGAATAACCACTTTTTAAACCCTCACAGTGACCAAAATTGCCATTTTTACAGAGTTTTGCTTACTCAAAAGCTTCAATTTTGACCCATTTCAGGCACAGAAATGACTTTAAACACACTTATTTTAGTTGACAAAGTCATAATTCACATCCAACAGTCATTTACAGTCAAAAGATTAAATGTTAAAATTTCATCCATATTGACCATTTTGGGATCGTTCGACATGTCCGGAGTCATCGTTTTTCATCCGAAAATTGATTTTTTGAACTGTACCAAAAATGATTCAAAATGTCAATTGGATCCTGCCTCATGTTGAATAACCACTTTTTAAACCCTCACAGTGACCAAAATTGCCAATTTTACACAGTTTTGCTTACTCAAAAGCTTCAATTTTGACCCATTTCAGGCACAGAAATGACTTTAAACACACTTATTTTAGTTGACAAAGCCATAATTCACATCCAACAGTCATTTAGAGTCAAAAGATTAAATGTCAAAATTTCATCATTATAGACCATTTTGGGAACGTTCGACAGGTCCGGAGTCATCGTTTTTCGTCTGAAAATTGATTTTTTGGACTGTACCAAAAATGATTCAAAATGTCAATTGGATCGTGCCTCATGTTGAATAACCACTTTTTAAACCCTCAGAGTGACCAAAATTGCCATTTTTACAGAGTTTTGATTACTCAAAAGCTTCAATTTTTACCCCTTTGAGGCACAGAAATGACTTTAAACACACCTATTTTAGTTGACAAAGTCATAATTCACATCCAACAGTCATTTACAGTCAAAAGATTAAATGTTAAAATTTCATCCATATTGACCATTTTGGGATCGTTCGACATGTCCGGAGTCATCATTTTTCATCCGAAAATTGATTTTTTGGACTGTACCAAAAATGATTCAAAATGTCAATTGGATCGTGCCTCATGTTGAATAACCACTTTTTAAACCCTCACAGTGACCAAAATTGCCATTTTTACAGAGTTTTGATTACTCAAAAGCTTCACTTTTGACCCATTTCAGGCACAGAAATGACTTTAAACACACTTATTTTAGTTGACAAAGTCATAATTCACATCCAACAGTCATTTACAGTCAAAAGATTAAATGTTAAAATTTCATCCATATTGACCATTTTGGGATCGTTCGACATGTCCGGAGTCATCGTTTTTCATCCGAAAATTGATTTTTTGGACTGTACCAAAAATGATTCAAAATGTCAATTGGATCGTGCCTCATTTTGAATAACCACTTTTTAAACCCTCACAGTGACCAAAATTGCCAATTTTACAGAGTTTTGCTTACACAAAAGCTTCAATTTTGACCCGTTTCAGGCACAGAAATGACTTTAAACACACTTATTTCAGTTGACAAAGTCATTATTCACATCCAACAGTCATTTAGAGTCAAAAGATTAAATGTTAAAATTTCATCCATATTGACCATTTTGGGATCGTTCGACATGTCCGGAGTCATCGTTTTTCATCCGAAAATTGATTTTTTGGACTGTACCAAAAATGATTCAAAATGTCAATTGGATCGTGCCTCATGTTGAATAACCACTTTTTAAACCCTCACAGTGACCAAAATTGTCATTTTTACAGAGTTTTGATTACTCAAAAGCTTCAATTTTGACCCATTTCAGGCACAGAAATAACTTTAAACACACTTATTTCAGTTGACAAAGTCATAATTCACATCCAACAGTCATTTACAGTCAAAAGATTAAATGTTAAAATTTCATCCATATTGACCATTTTGGGATCGTTCGACATGTCCGGAGTCATCGTTTTTCATCCGAAAATTGATTTTTTGGACTGTACCAAAAATGATTCAAAATGTCAATTGGATCGTGCCTCATGTTGAATAACCACTTTTTAAACCCTCACAGTGACCAAAATTGCCATTTTTACAGAGTTTTGCTTACTCAAAAGCTTCAATTTTGACCCATTTCAGGCACAGAAATGACTTTAAACACACTTATTTTAGTTGACAAAGTCATAATTCACATCCAACAGTCATTTACAGTCAAAAGATTAAATGTTAAAATTTCATCCATATTGACCATTTTGGGATCGTTCGACATGTCCGGAGTCATCGTTTTTCGTCTGAAAATTGATTTTTTGGACTGTACCAAAAATGATTCAAAATGTCAATTGGATCGTGCCTCATGTTGAATAACCACTTTTTAAACCCTCAGAGTGACAAAAATTGCCATTTTTACAGAGTTTTGATTACTCAAAAGCTACAATTTTGACCCATTTCAGGCACAGAAATGACTTTAAACACACTTATTTCAGTTGACAAAGTCATAATTCACATCCAACAGTCATTTACAGTCAAAAGATTAAATGTTAAAATTTCATCCATATTGACCATTTTGGGATCGTTCGACATGTCCGGAGTCATCGTTTTTCATCCGAAAATTGATTTTTTGGACTGTACCAAAAATGATTCAAAATGTCAATTGGATCGTGCCTCATGTTGAATAACCACTTTTTAAACCCTCACAGTGACCAAAATTGCCATTTTTACAGAGTTTTGCTTACTCAAAAGCTTCAATTTTGACCCATTTCAGGCACAGAAATGACTTTAAACACACTTATTTTAGTTGACAAAGTCATAATTCACATCCAACAGTCATTTACAGTCAAAAGATTAAATGTTAAAATTTCATCATTATAGACCATTTTGGGAACGTTCGACAGGTCCGGAGTCATCGTTTTTCGTCTGAAAATTGATTTTTTGGACTGTACCAAAAATGATTCAAAATGTCAATTGGATCGTGCCTCATGTTGAATAACCACTTTTTAAACCCTCATAGTGACCAAAATTGCCATTTTTACAGAGTTTTGATTACTCAAAAGCTTCAATTTTTACCCCTTTGAGGCACAGAAATGACTTTAAACACACTTATTTTAGTTGACAAAGTCATAATTCACATCCAACAGTCATTTACAGTCAAAAGATTAAATGTTAAAATTTCATCCATATTGACCATTTTGGGATCGTTCGACATGTCCGGAGTCATCGTTTTTCATCCGAAAATTGATTTTTTGGACTGTACCAAAAATGATTCAAAATGTCAATTGGATCGTGCCTCATGTTGAATAACCACTTTTTAAACCCTCAGAGTGACCAAAATTGCCATTTTTACAGAGTTTTGATTACTCAAAAGCTTCAATTTTGACCCATTTCAGGCACAGAAATGACTTTAAACACACTTATTTTAGTTGACAAAGTCATAATTCACATCCAACAGTCATTTACAGTCAAAAGATTAAATGTTAAAATTTCATCCATATTGACCATTTTGGGATCGTTCGACATGTCCGGAGTCATCGTTTTTCATCCGAAAATTGATTTTTTGGACTGTACCAAAAATGATTCAAAATGTCAATTGGATCGTGCCTCATTTTGAATAACCACTTTTTAAACCCTCACAGTGACCAAAATTACCATTTTTACAGAGATTTGCTTACTCAAAAGCTTCAATTTTGACCAGTTTCAGGCACAGAAATGACTTTAAACACACTTATTTTAGTTGACAAAGTCATTATTCACATCCAACAGTCATTTAGAGTCAAAAGATTAAATGTTAAAATTTCATCCATATTGACCATTTTGGGATCGTTCGACATGCGGAGTCATCGTTTTTCATCCGAAAATAGATTTTTTGGACTGTACCAAAAATGATTCAAAATGTCAATTGGATCGTGCCTCATGTTGAATAACCACTTTTTAAACCCTCACAGTGACCAAAATTGCCATTTTTACAGAGTTTTGCTTACTCAAAAGCTTCAATTTTGACCCATTTCAGGCACAGAAATGACTTTAAACACACTTATTTTAGTTGACAAAGTCATAATTCACATCCAACAGTCATTTACAGTCAAAAGATTAAATGTTAAAATTTCATCCATATTGACCATTTTGGGATCGTTCGACATGTCCGGAGTCATCGTTTTTCATCCGAAAATTGATTTTTTGGACTGTACCAAAAATGATTCAAAATGTCAATTGGATCGTGCCTCATGTTGAATAACCACTTTTTAAACCCTCACAGTGACCAAAATTGCCATTTTTACAGAGTTTTGCTTACTCAAAAGCTTCAATTTTGACCCATTTCAGGCACAGAAATGACTTTAAACACACTTATTTTAGTTGACAAAGTCATAATTCACATCCAACAGTCATTTACAGTCAAAAGATTAAATGTTAAAGTTTCATCCATATTGACCATTTTGGGATCGTTCGACATGTCCGGAGTCATCGTTTTTCATCCGAAAATTGATTTTTTGGACTGTACCAAAAATGATTCAAAATGTCAATTGGATCATGCCTCATGTTGAATAACCACTTTTTAAACCCTCACAGTGACCAAAATTGCAATTTTTACAGAGTTTTGATTACTCAAAAGCTTCAATTTGTACCCCTTTGAGGCACAGAAATGACTTTAAACACACTTATTTTAGTTGACAAAGTCATAATTCACATCCAACAGTCATTTACAGTCAAAAGATTAAATGTTAAAATTTCATCCATATTGACCATTTTGGGATCGTTCGACATGTCCGGAGTCATCGTTTTTCATCCGAAAATTGATTTTTTGAACTGTACCAAAAATGATTCAAAATGTTAATTGGATCCTGCCTCATGTTGAATAACCACTTTTTAAACCCTCACAGTGACCAAAATTGCCAATTTTACACAGTTTTGCTTACTCAAAAGCTTCAATTTTGACCCATTTCAGGCACAGAAATTACTTTAAACACACTTATTTTAGTTGACAAAGCCATAATTCACATCCAACAGTCATTTAGAGTCAAAAGATTAAATGTTAAAATTTCATCATTATAGACCATTTTGGGAACGTTCGACAGGTCCGGAGTCATCGTTTTTCGTCTGAAAATTGATTTTTTGGACTGTACCAAAAATGATTCAAAATGTCAATTGGATCGTGCCTCATGTTGAATAACCACTTTTTAAACCCTCAGAGTGACCAAAATTGCCATTTTTACAGAGTTTTGATTACTCAAAAGCTTCAATTTTTACCCCTTTGAGGCACAGAAATGACTTTAAACACACCTATTTTAGTTGACAAAGTCATAATTCACATCCAACAGTCATTTACAGTCAAAAGATTAAATGTTAAAATTTCATCCATATTGACCATTTTGGGATCGTTCGACATGTCCGGAGTCATCGTTTTTCATCCGAAAATTGATTTTTTGGACTGTACCAAAAATGATTCAAAATGTCAATTGGATCGTGCCTCATGTTGAATAACCACTTTTTAAACCCTCACAGTGACCAAAATTGCCATTTTTACAGAGTTTTGCTTACTCAAAAGCTTCAATTTTGACCCATTTCAGGCACAGAAATGACTTTAAACACACTTATTTTAGTTGACAAAGTCATAATTCACATCCAACAGTCATTTACAGTCAAAAGATTAAATGTTAAAATTTCATCCATATTGACCATTTTGGGATCGTTCGACATGTCCGGAGTCATCGTTTTTCATCCGAAAATTGATTTTTTGAACTGTACCAAAAATGATTCAAAATGTCAATTGGATCCTGCCTCATGTTGAATAACCACTTTTTAAACCCTCACAGTGACCAAAATTGCCAATTTTACACAGTTTTGCTTACTCAAAAGCTTCAATTTTGACCCATTTCAGGCACAGAAATGACTTTAAACACACTTATTTTAGTTGACAAAGCCATAATTCACATCCAACAGTCATTTAGAGTCAAAAGATTAAATGTTAAAATTTCATCATTATAGACCATTTTGGGAACGTTCGACAGGTCCGGAGTCATCGTTTTTCGTCTGAAAATTGATTTTTTGGACTGTACCAAAAATGATTCAAAATGTCAATTGGATCGTGCCTCATGTTGAATAACCACTTTTTAAACCCTCAGAGTGACCAAAATTGCCATTTTTACAGAGTTTTGATTACTCAAAAGCTTCAATTTTTACCCCTTTGAGGCACAGAAATGACTTTAAACACACCTATTTTAGTTGACAAAGTCATAATTCACATCCAACAGTCATTTACAGTCAAAAGATTAAATGTTAAAATTTCATCCATATTGACCATTTTGGGATCGTTCGACATGTCCGGAGTCATCATTTTTCATCCGAAAATTGATTTTTTGGACTGTACCAAAAATGATTCAAAATGTCAATTGGATCGTGCCTCATGTTGAATAACCACTTTTTAAACCCTCACAGTGACCAAAATTGCCATTTTTACAGAGTTTTGATTACTCAAAAGCTTCACTTTTGACCCATTTCAGGCACAGAAATGACTTTAAACACACTTATTTTAGTTGACAAAGTCATAATTCACATCCAACAGTCATTTACAGTCAAAAGATTAAATGTTAAAATTTCATCCATATTGACCATTTTGGGATCGTTCGACATGTCCGGAGTCATCGTTTTTCATCCGAAAATTGATTTTTTGGACTGTACCAAAAATGATTCAAAATGTCAATTGGATCGTGCCTCATTTTGAATAACCACTTTTTAAACCCTCACAGTGACCAAAATTGCCAATTTTACAGAGTTTTGCTTACACAAAAGCTTCAATTTTGACCCGTTTCAGGCACAGAAATGACTTTAAACACACTTATTTCAGTTGACAAAGTCATTATTCACATCCAACAGTCATTTAGAGTCAAAAGATTAAATGTTAAAATTTCATCCATATTGACCATTTTGGGATCGTTCGACATGTCCGGAGTCATCGTTTTTCATCCGAAAATTGATTTTTTGGACTGTACCAAAAATGATTCAAAATGTCAATTGGATCGTGCCTCATGTTGAATAACCACTTTTTAAACCCTCACAGTGACCAAAATTGTCATTTTTACAGAGTTTTGATTACTCAAAAGCTTCAATTTTGACCCATTTCAGGCACAGAAATAACTTTAAACACACTTATTTCAGTTGACAAAGTCATAATTCACATCCAACAGTCATTTACAGTCAAAAGATTAAATGTTAAAATTTCATCCATATTGACCATTTTGGGATCGTTCGACATGTCCGGAGTCATCGTTTTTCATCCGAAAATTGATTTTTTGGACTGTACCAAAAATGATTCAAAATGTCAATTGGATCGTGCCTCATGTTGAATAACCACTTTTTAAACCCTCACAGTGACCAAAATTGCCATTTTTACAGAGTTTTGCTTACTCAAAAGCTTCAATTTTGACCCATTTCAGGCACAGAAATGACTTTAAACACACTTATTTTAGTTGACAAAGTCATAATTCACATCCAACAGTCATTTACAGTCAAAAGATTAAATGTTAAAATTTCATCCATATTGACCATTTTGGGATCGTTCGACATGTCCGGAGTCATCGTTTTTCGTCTGAAAATTGATTTTTTGGACTGTACCAAAAATGATTCAAAATGTCAATTGGATCGTGCCTCATGTTGAATAACCACTTTTTAAACCCTCAGAGTGACAAAAATTGCCATTTTTACAGAGTTTTGATTACTCAAAAGCTTCAATTTTGACCCATTTCAGGCACAGAAATGACTTTAAACACACTTATTTCAGTTGACAAAGTCATAATTCACATCCAACAGTCATTTACAGTCAAAAGATTAAATGTTAAAATTTCATCCATATTGACCATTTTGGGATCGTTCGACATGTCCGGAGTCATCGTTTTTCATCCGAAAATTGATTTTTTGGACTGTACCAAAAATGATTCAAAATGTCAATTGGATCGTGCCTCATGTTGAATAACCACTTTTTAAACCCTCACAGTGACCAAAATTGCCATTTTTACAGAGTTTTGCTTACTCAAAAGCTTCAATTTTGACCCATTTCAGGCACAGAAATGACTTTAAACACACTTATTTTAGTTGACAAAGTCATAATTCACATCCAACAGTCATTTACAGTCAAAAGATTAAATGTTAAAATTTCATCATTATAGACCATTTTGGGAACGTTCGACAGGTCCGGAGTCATCGTTTTTCGTCTGAAAATTGATTTTTTGGACTGTACCAAAAATGATTCAAAATGTCAATTGGATCGTGCCTCATGTTGAATAACCACTTTTTAAACCCTCATAGTGACCAAAATTGCCATTTTTACAGAGTTTTGATTACTCAAAAGCTTCAATTTTTACCCCTTTGAGGCACAGAAATGACTTTAAACACACTTATTTTAGTTGACAAAGTCATAATTCACATCCAACAGTCATTTACAGTCAAAAGATTAAATGTTAAAATTTCATCCATATTGACCATTTTGGGATCGTTCGACATGTCCGGAGTCATCGTTTTTCATCCGAAAATTGATTTTTTGGACTGTACCAAAAATGATTCAAAATGTCAATTGGATCGTGCCTCATGTTGAATAACCACTTTTTAAACCCTCAGAGTGACCAAAATTGCCATTTTTACAGAGTTTTGATTACTCAAAAGCTTCAATTTTGACCCATTTCAGGCACAGAAATGACTTTAAACACACTTATTTTAGTTGACAAAGTCATAATTCACATCCAACAGTCATTTACAGTCAAAAGATTAAATGTTAAAATTTCATCCATATTGACCATTTTGGGATCGTTCGACATGTCCGGAGTCATCGTTTTTCATCCGAAAATTGATTTTTTGGACTGTACCAAAAATGATTCAAAATGTCAATTGGATCGTGCCTCATTTTGAATAACCACTTTTTAAACCCTCACAGTGACCAAAATTACCATTTTTACAGAGATTTGCTTACTCAAAAGCTTCAATTTTGACCAGTTTCAGGCACAGAAATGACTTTAAACACACTTATTTTAGTTGACAAAGTCATTATTCACATCCAACAGTCATTTAGAGTCAAAAGATTAAATGTTAAAATTTCATCCATATTGACCATTTTGGGATCGTTCGACATGCGGAGTCATCGTTTTTCATCCGAAAATAGATTTTTTGGACTGTACCAAAAATGATTCAAAATGTCAATTGGATCGTGCCTCATGTTGAATAACCACTTTTTAAACCCTCACAGTGACCAAAATTGCCATTTTTACAGAGTTTTGCTTACTCAAAAGCTTCAATTTTGACCCATTTCAGGCACAGAAATGACTTTAAACACACTTATTTTAGTTGACAAAGTCATAATTCACATTCAACAGTCATTTACAGTCAAAAGATTAAATGTTAAAATTTCATCCATATTGACCATTTTGGGATCGTTCGACATGTCCGGAGTCATCGTTTTTCATCCGAAAATTGATTTTTTGGACTGTACCAAAAATGATTCAAAATGTCAATTGGATCGTGCCTCATGTTGAATAACCACTTTTTAAACCCTCACAGTGACCAAAATTGCCATTTTTACAGAGTTTTGCTTACTCAAAAGCTTCAATTTTGACCCATTTCAGGCACAGAAATGACTTTAAACACACTTATTTTAGTTGACAAAGTCATAATTCACATCCAACAGTCATTTACAGTCAAAAGATTAAATGTTAAAGTTTCATCCATATTGACCATTTTGGGATCGTTCGACATGTCCGGAGTCATCGTTTTTCATCCGAAAATTGATTTTTTGGACTGTACCAAAAATGATTCAAAATGTCAATTGGATCATGCCTCATGTTGAATAACCACTTTTTAAACCCTCACAGTGACCAAAATTGCAATTTTTACAGAGTTTTGATTACTCAAAAGCTTCAATTTGTACCCCTTTGAGGCACAGAAATGACTTTAAACACACTTATTTTAGTTGACAAAGTCATAATTCACATCCAACAGTCATTTACAGTCAAAAGATTAAATGTTAAAATTTCATCCATATTGACCATTTTGGGATCGTTCGACATGTCCGGAGTCATCGTTTTTCATCCGAAAATTGATTTTTTGAACTGTACCAAAAATGATTCAAAATGTTAATTGGATCCTGCCTCATGTTGAATAACCACTTTTTAAACCCTCACAGTGACCAAAATTGCCAATTTTACACAGTTTTGCTTACTCAAAAGCTTCAATTTTGACCCATTTCAGGCACAGAAATTACTTTAAACACACTTATTTTAGTTGACAAAGCCATAATTCACATCCAACAGTCATTTAGAGTCAAAAGATTAAATGTTAAAATTTCATCATTATAGACCATTTTGGGAACGTTCGACAGGTCCGGAGTCATCGTTTTTCGTCTGAAAATTGATTTTTTGGACTGTACCAAAAATGATTCAAAATGTCAATTGGATCATGCCTCATGTTGAATAACCACTTTTTAAACCCTCAGAGTGACCAAAATTGCCATTTTTACAGAGTTTTGATTACTCAAAAGCTTCAATTTTTACCCCTTTGAGGCACAGAAATGACTTTAAACACACCTATTTTAGTTGACAAAGTCATAATTCACATCCAACAGTCATTTACAGTCAAAAGATTAAATGTTAAAATTTCATCCATATTGACCATTTTGGGATCGTTCGACATGTCCGGAGTCATCATTTTTCATCCGAAAATTGATTTTTTGGACTGTACCAAAAATGATTCAAAATGTCAATTGGATCGTGCCTCATGTTGAATAACCACTTTTTAAACCCTCACAGTGACCAAAATTGCCATTTTTACAGAGTTTTGATTACTCAAAAGCTTCACTTTTGACCCATTTCAGGCACAGAAATGACTTTAAACACACTTATTTTAGTTGACAAAGTCATAATTCACATCCAACAGTCATTTACAGTCAAAAGATTAAATGTTAAAATTTCATCCATATTGACCATTTTGGGATCGTTCGACAAGTCCGGAGTCATCGTTTTTCATCCGAAAATTGATTTTTTGGACTGTACCAAAAATGATTCAAAATGTCAATTGGATCGTGCCTTATGTTGAATAACCACTTTTTAAACCCTCACAGTGACCAAAATTGTCATTTTTACAGAGTTTTGATTACTCAAAAGCTTCAATTTTGACCCATTTCAGGCACAGAAATGACTTTAAACACACTTATTTCAGTTGACAAAGTCATAATTCACATCCAACAGTCATTTAGAGTCAAAAGATTAAATGTTAAAATTTCATCCATATTGACCATTTTGGGATCGTTCGACATGTCCGGAGTCATCGTTTTTCATCCGAAAATTGATTTTTTGGACTGTACCAAAAATGATTCAAAATGTCAATTGGATCGTGCCTCATGTTGAATAACCACTTTTTAAACCCTCACAGTGACCAAAATTGCCATTTTTACAGAGTGTTGCTTACTCAAAAGCTTCAATTTTGACCCATTTCAGGCACAGAAATGACTTTAAACACACTTATTTTAGTTGACAAAGTCATAATTCACATCCAACAGTCATTTACAGTCAAAAGATTAAATGTTAAAATTTCATCCATATTGACCATTTTGGGATCGTTCGACATGTCCGGAGTCATCGTTTTTCATCCGAAAATTGATTTTTTGGACTGTACCAAAAATGATTCAAAATGTCAATTGGATCGTGCCTCATGTTGAATAACCACTTTTTAAACCCTCACAGTGACCAAAATTGCCATTTTTACAGAGATTTGCTTACTCAAAAGCTTCAATTTTGACCAGTTTCAGGCACAGAAATGACTTTAAACACACTTATTTTAGTTGACAAAGTCATTATTCACATCCAACAGTCATTTAGAGTCAAAAGATTAAATGTTAAAATTTCATCCATATTGACCATTTTGGGATCGTTCGACATGTCCGGAGTCATCGTTTTTCATCCGAAAATAGATTTTTTGGACTGTACCAAAAATGATTCAAAATGTCAATTGGATCGTGCCTCATGTTGAATAACCACTTTTTAAACCCTCACAGTGACCAAAATTGCCATTTTTACAGAGTTTTGCTTACTCAAAAGCTTCAATTTTGACCCATTTCAGGCACAGAAATGACTTTAAACACACTTATTTTAGTTGACAAAGTCATAATTCACATCCAACAGTCATTTACAGTCAAAAGATTAAATGTTAAAATTTCATCCATATTGACCATTTTGGGATCGTTCGACATGTCCGGAGTCATCGTTTTTCATCCGAAAATTGATTTTTTGGACTGTACCAAAAATGATTCAAAATGTCAATTGGATCGTGCCTCATGTTGAATAACCACTTTTTAAACCCTCACAGTGACCAAAATTGCCATTTGTACAGAGTTTTGATTACTCAAAAGCTTCAATTTTGACCCATTTCAGGCACAGACATGACTTTAAACACACTTATTTTAGTTGACAAAGTCATAATTCACATCCAACAGTCATTTACAGTCAAAAGATTAAATGTTAAAATTTCATCCATATTGACCATTTTGGGATCGTTCGACATGTCCGGAGTCATCGTTTTTCATCCGAAAATTGATTTTTTGGACTGTACCAAAAATGATTCAAAATGTCAATTGGATCGTGCCTCATGTTGAATAACCACTTTTTAAACCCTCACAGTGACCAAAATTGCCATTTTTACAGAGTTTTGCTTACTCAAAAGCTTCAATTTTGACCCATTTCAGGCACAGAAATGACTTTAAACACACTTATTTTAGTTGACAAAGTCATAATTCACATCCAACAGTCATTTACAGTCAAAAGATTAAATGTTAAAATTTCATCCATATTGACCATTTTGGGATCGTTCGACATGTCCGGAGTCATCGTTTTTCATCCGAAAATTGATTTTTTGGACTGTACCAAAAATGATTCAAAATGTCAATTGGATCGTGCCTCATGTTGAATAACCACTTTTTAAACCCTCACGGTGACCAAAATTGCCATTTTTACAGAGTGTTGCTTACTCAAAAGCTTCAATTTTGACCCATTTCAGGCACAGAAATGACTTTAAACACACTTATTTTAGTTGACAAAGTCATAATTCACATCCAACAGTCATTTACAGTCAAAAGATTAAATGTTAAAATTTCATCCATATTGACCATTTTGGGATCGTTCGACATGTCCGGAGTCATCGTTTTTCATCCGAAAATTGATTTTTTGGACTGTACCAAAAATGATTCAAAATGTCAATTGGATCGTGCCTCATGTTGAATAACCACTTTTTAAACCCTCACAGTGACCAAAATTGCCATTTTTACAGAGATTTGCTTACTCAAAAGCTTCAATTTTGACCAGTTTCAGGCACAGAAATGACTTTAAACACACTTATTTTAGTTGACAAAGTCATTATTCACATCCAACAGTCATTTAGAGTCAAAAGATTAAATGTTAAAATTTCATCCATATTGACCATTTTGGGATCGTTCGACATGTCCGGAGTCATCGTTTTTCATCCGAAAATAGATTTTTTGGACTGTACCAAAAATGATTCAAAATGTCAATTGGATCGTGCCTCATGTTGAATAACCACTTTTTAAACCCTCACAGTGACCAAAATTGCCATTTTTACAGAGTTTTGCTTACTCAAAAGCTTCAATTTTGACCCATTTCAGGCACAGAAATGACTTTAAACACACTTATTTTAGTTGACAAAGTCATAATTCACATCCAACAGTCATTTAGAGTCAAAAGATTAAATGTTAAAATTTCATCCATATTGACCATTTTGGGATCGTTCGACATGTCCGGAGTCATCGTTTTTCATCCGAAAATTGATTTTTTGGACTGTACCAAAAATGATTCAAAATGTCAATTGGATCGTGCCTCATGTTGAATAACCACTTTTTAAACCCTCACAGTGACCAAAATTGCCATTTTTACAGAGTTTTGCTTACTCAAAAGCTTCAATTTTGACCCATTTCAGGCACAGAAATGACTTTAAACACACTTATTTTAGTTGACAAAGTCATAATTCACATCCAACAGTCATTTACAGTCAAAAGATTAAATGTTAAAGTTTCATCCATATTGACCATTTTGGGATCGTTCGACATGTCCGGAGTCATCGTTTTTCATCCGAAAATTGATTTTTTGGACTGTACCAAAAATGATTCAAAATGTCAATTGGATCATGCCTCATGTTGAATAACCACTTTTTAAACCCTCACAGTGACCAAAATTGCAATTTTTACAGAGTTTTGATTACTCAAAAGCTTCAATTTTTACCCCTTTGAGGCACAGAAATGACTTTAAACACACTTATTTTAGTTGACAAAGTCATAATTCACATCCAACAGTCATTTACAGTCAAAAGATTAAATGTTAAAATTTCATCCATATTGACCATTTTGGGATCGTTCGACATGTCCGGAGTCATCGTTTTTCATCCGAAAATTGATTTTTTGAACTGTACCAAAAATGATTCAAAATGTTAATTGGATCCTGCCTCATGTTGAATAACCACTTTTTAAACCCTCACAGTGACCAAAATTGCCAATTTTACACAGTTTTGCTTACTCAAAAGCTTCAATTTTGACCCATTTCAGGCACAGAAATGACTTTAAACACACTTATTTTAGTTGACAAAGCCATAATTCACATCCAACAGTCATTTAGAGTCAAAAGATTAAATGTTAAAATTTCATCATTATAGACCATTTTGGGAACGTTCGACAGGTCCGGAGTCATCGTTTTTCGTCTGAAAATTGATTTTTTGGACTGTACCAAAAATGATTCAAAATGTCAATTGGATCGTGCCTCATGTTGAATAACCACTTTTTAAACCCTCAGAGTGACCAAAATTGCCATTTTTACAGAGTTTTGATTACTCAAAAGCTTCAATTTTTACCCCTTTGAGGCACAGAAATGACTTTAAACACACTTATTTCAGTTGACAAAGTCATTATTCACATCCAACAGTCATTGAGAGTCAAAAGATTAAATGTTAAAATTTCATCCATATTGACCATTTTGGGATCGTTCGACATGTCCGGAGTCATCGTTTTTCATCCGAAAATTGATTTTTTGGACTGTACCAAAAATGATTCAAAATGTCAATTGGATCGTGCCTCATGTTGAATAACCACTTTTTAAACCCTCACAGTGACAAAAATTGCCATTTGTACAGAGTTTTGATTACTGAAAAGCTTAAATTTTGACCCATTTCAGGCACAGACATGACTTTAAACACACTTATTTTAGTTGACAAAGTCATAATTCACATCCAACAGTCATTTACAGTCAAAAGATTAAATGTTAAAATTTCATCCATATTGACCATTTTGGGATCGTTCGACATGTCCGGAGTCATCATTTTTCATCCGAAAATTGATTTTTTGGACTGTACCAAAAATGATTCAAAATGTCAATTGGATCGTGCCTCATGTTGAATAACCACTTTTTAAACCCTCACAGTGACCAAAATTGCCAATTTTACAGAGTTTTGCTTACACAAAAGCTTCAATTTTGACCCGTTTCAGGCACAGAAATGACTTTAAACACACTTATTTTAGTTGACAAAGTCATTATTCACATCCAACAGTCATTTAGAGTCAAAAGATTAAATGTTAAAATTTCATCCATATTGACCATTTTGGGATCGTTCGACATGTCCGGAGTCATCGTTTTTCATCCGAAAATTGATTTTTTGGACTGTACCAAAAATGATTCAAAATGTCAATTGGATCGTGCCTTATGTTGAATAACCACTTTTTAAACCCTCACAGTGACCAAAATTGTCATTTTTACAGAGTTTTGATTACTCAAAAGCTTCAATTTTGACCCATTTCAGGCACAGAAATGACTTTAAACACACTTATTTCAGTTGACAAAGTCATAATTCACATCCAACAGTCATTTAGAGTCAAAAGATTAAATGTTAAAATTTCATCCATATTGACCATTTTGGGATCGTTCGACATGTCCGGAGTCATCGTTTTTCATCCGAAAATTGATTTTTTGGACCGTACCAAAAATGATTCAAAATGTCAATTGGATCGTGCCTCATGTTGAATAACCACTTTTTAAACCCTCACAGTGACCAAAATTGCCATTTTTACAGAGTTTTGATTACTCAAAAGCTTCAATTTTTACCCCTTTGAGGCACAGAAATGACTTTAAACACACTTATTTTAGTTGACAAAGTCATAATTCACATCCAACAGTCATTTACAGTCAAAAGATTAAATGTTAAAATTTCATCCATATTGACCATTTTGGGATCGTTCGACATGTCCGAAGTCATTGTTTTTCATCCGAAAATTGATTTTTTGGACTGTACCAAAAATGATTCAAAATGTCAATTGGATCGTGCCTCATGTTGAATAACCACTTTTTAAACCCTCACAGTGACCAAAATTGCCATTTTTACAGAGTTTTGATTACTCAAAAGCTTCAATTTTGACCCATTTCAGGCACAGAAATGACTTTAAACACACTTATTTCAGTTGACAAAGTCATAATTCACATCCAACAGTCATTTACAGTCAAAAGATTAAATGTTAAAATTTCATCCATATTGACCATTTTGGGATCGTTCGACATGTCCGGAGTCATCGTTTTTCATCCGAAAATTGATTTTTTGGACTGTACCAAAAATGATTCAAAATGTCAATTGGATCGTGCCTCATGTTGAATAACCACTTTTTAAACCCTCACAGTGACCAAAATTGCCATTTTTACAGAGTTTTGCTTACTCAAAAGCTTCAATTTTGACCCATTTCAGGCACAGAAATGACTTTAAACACACTTATTTTAGTTGACAAAGTCATAATTCACATCCAACAGTCATTTACAGTTAAAAGATTAAATGTTAAAATTTCATCCATATTGACCATTTTGGGATCGTTCGACATGTCCGGAGTCATCGTTTTTCATCCGAAAATTGATTTTTTGGACTGTACCAAAAATGATTCAAAATGTCAATTGGATCGTGCCTCATGTTGAATAACCACTTTTTAAACCCTCACAGTGACCAAAATTGCCATTTTTACAGAGTTTTGCTTACTCAAAAGCTTCAATTTTGACCCATTTCAGGCACAGAAATGACTTTAAACACACTTATTTTAGTTGACAAAGTCATAATTCACATCCAACAGTCATTTACAGTTAAAAGATTAAATGTTAAAATTTCATCCATATTGACCATTTTGGGATCGTTCGACATGTCCGGAGTCATCGTTTTTCATCCGAAAATTGATTTTTTGGACTGTACCAAAAATGATTCAAAATGTCAATTGGATCGTGCCTCATGTTGAATAACCACTTTTTAAACCCTCACGGTGACCAAAATTGCCATTTTTACAGAGTGTTGCTTACTCAAAAGCTTCAATTTTGACCCATTTCAGGCACAGAAATGACTTTAAACACACTTATTTTAGTTGACAAAGTCATAATTCACATCCAACAGTCATTTACAGTCAAAAGATTAAATGTTAAAATTTCATCCATATTGACCATTTTGGGATCGTTCGACATGTCCGGAGTCATCGTTTTTCATCCGAAAATTGATTTTTTGGACTGTACCAAAAATGATTCAAAATGTCAATTGGATCGTGCCTCATGTTGAATAACCACTTTTTAAACCCTCACAGTGACCAAAATTGCCATTTTTACAGAGATTTGCTTACTCAAAAGCTTCAATTTTGACCAGTTTCAGGCACAGAAATGACTTTAAACACACTTATTTTAGTTGACAAAGTCATTATTCACATCCAACAGTCATTTAGAGTCAAAAGATTAAATGTTAAAATTTCATCCATATTGACCATTTTGGGATCGTTCGACATGTCCGGAGTCATCGTTTTTCATCCGAAAATAGATTTTTTGGACTGTACCAAAAATGATTCAAAATGTCAATTGGATCGTGCCTCATGTTGAATAACCACTTTTTAAACCCTCACAGTGACCAAAATTGCCATTTTTACAGAGTTTTGCTTACTCAAAAGCTTCAATTTTGACCCATTTCAGGCACAGAAATGACTTTAAACACACTTATTTTAGTTGACAAAGTCATAATTCACATCCAACAGTCATTTAGAGTCAAAAGATTAAATGTTAAAATTTCATCCATATTGACCATTTTGGGATCGTTCGACATGTCCGGAGTCATCGTTTTTCATCCGAAAATTGATTTTTTGGACTGTACCAAAAATGATTCAAAATGTCAATTGGATCGTGCCTCATGTTGAATAACCACTTTTTAAACCCTCACAGTGACCAAAATTGCCATTTTTACAGAGTTTTGCTTACTCAAAAGCTTCAATTTTGACCCATTTCAGGCACAGAAATGACTTTAAACACACTTATTTTAGTTGACAAAGTCATAATTCACATCCAACAGTCATTTACAGTCAAAAGATTAAATGTTAAAGTTTCATCCATATTGACCATTTTGGGATCGTTCGACATGTCCGGAGTCATCGTTTTTCATCCGAAAATTGATTTTTTGGACTGTACCAAAAATGATTCAAAATGTCAATTGGATCATGCCTCATGTTGAATAACCACTTTTTAAACCCTCACAGTGACCAAAATTGCAATTTTTACAGAGTTTTGATTACTCAAAAGCTTCAATTTTTACCCCTTTGAGGCACAGAAATGACTTTAAACACACTTATTTTAGTTGACAAAGTCATAATTCACATCCAACAGTCATTTACAGTCAAAAGATTAAATGTTAAAATTTCATCCATATTGACCATTTTGGGATCGTTCGACATGTCCGGAGTCATCGTTTTTCATCCGAAAATTGATTTTTTGAACTGTACCAAAAATGATTCAAAATGTTAATTGGATCCTGCCTCATGTTGAATAACCACTTTTTAAACCCTCACAGTGACCAAAATTGCCAATTTTACACAGTTTTGCTTACTCAAAAGCTTCAATTTTGACCCATTTCAGGCACAGAAATGACTTTAAACACACTTATTTTAGTTGACAAAGCCATAATTCACATCCAACAGTCATTTAGAGTCAAAAGATTAAATGTTAAAATTTCATCATTATAGACCATTTTGGGAACGTTCGACAGGTCCGGAGTCATCGTTTTTCGTCTGAAAATTGATTTTTTGGACTGTACCAAAAATGATTCAAAATGTCAATTGGATCGTGCCTCATGTTGAATAACCACTTTTTAAACCCTCAGAGTGACCAAAATTGCCATTTTTACAGAGTTTTGATTACTCAAAAGCTTCAATTTTTACCCCTTTGAGGCACAGAAATGACTTTAAACACACCTATTTTAGTTGACAAAGTCATAATTCACATCCAACAGTCATTTACAGTCAAAAGATTAAATGTTAAAATTTCATCCATATTGACCATTTTGGGATCGTTCGACATGTCCGGAGTCATCATTTTTCATCCGAAAATTGATTTTTTGGACTGTACCAAAAATGATTCAAAATGTCAATTGGATCGTGCCTCATGTTGAATAACCACTTTTTAAACCCTCACAGTGACCAAAATTGCCAATTTTACAGAGTTTTGCTTACACAAAAGCTTCAATTTTGACCCGTTTCAGGCACAGAAATGACTTTAAACACACTTATTTTAGTTGACAAAGTCATTATTCACATCCAACAGTCATTTAGAGTCAAAAGATTAAATGTTAAAATTTCATCCATATTGACCATTTTGGGATCGTTCGACATGTCCGGAGTCATCGTTTTTCATCCGAAAATTGATTTTTTGGACTGTACCAAAAATGATTCAAAATGTCAATTGGATCGTGCCTTATGTTGAATAACCACTTTTTAAACCCTCACAGTGACCAAAATTGTCATTTTTACAGAGTTTTGATTACTCAAAAGCTTCAATTTTGACCCATTTCAGGCACAGAAATGACTTTAAACACACTTATTTCAGTTGACAAAGTCATAATTCACATCCAACAGTCATTTAGAGTCAAAAGATTAAATGTTAAAATTTCATCCATATTGACCATTTTGGGATCGTTCGACATGTCCGGAGTCATCGTTTTTCATCCGAAAATTGATTTTTTGGACCGTACCAAAAATGATTCAAAATGTCAATTGGATCGTGCCTCATGTTGAATAACCACTTTTTAAACCCTCACAGTGACCAAAATTGCCATTTTTACAGAGTTTTGATTACTCAAAAGCTTCAATTTTTACCCCTTTGAGGCACAGAAATGACTTTAAACACACTTATTTTAGTTGACAAAGTCATAATTCACATCCAACAGTCATTTACAGTCAAAAGATTAAATGTTAAAATTTCATCCATATTGACCATTTTGGGATCGTTCGACATGTCCGGAGTCATCGTTTTTCATCCGAAAATTGATTTTTTGGACTGTACCAAAAATGATTCAAAATGTCAATTGGATCGTGCCTCATTTTGAATAACCACTTTTTAAACCCTCACAGTCACCAAAATTGCCAATTTTACAGAGTTTTGCTTACACAAAAGCTTCAATTTTGACCCGTTTCAGGCACAGAAATGACTTTAAACACACTTATTTTAGTTGACAAAGTCATTATTCACATCCAACAGTCATTTAGAGTCAAAAGATTAAATGTTAAAATTTCATCCATATTGACCATTTTGGGATCGTTCGACATGTCCGGAGTCATCGTTTTTCATCCGAAAATTGATTTTTTGGACTGTACCAAAAATGATTCAAAATGTCAATTGGATCGTGCCTCATGTTGAATAACCACTTTTTAAACCCTCACAGTGACCAAAATTGCCATTTTTACAGAGTTTTGATTACTCAAAAGCTTCAATTTTGACCCATTTCAGGCACAGAAATGACTTTAAACACACTTATTTTAGTTGACAAAGTCATAATTCACATCCAACAGTCATTTACAGTCAAAAGATTAAATGTTAAAATTTCATCCATATTGACCATTTTGGGGTCGTTCGACATGTCCGGAGTCATCGTTTTTCATCCGAAAATTGATTTTTTGGACTGTACCAAAAATGATTCAAAATGTAAATTGGATCGTGCCTCATGTTGAATAACCACTTTTTAAACCCTCACAGTGACCAAAATTGCCAATTTTACAGAGTTTTGGTTACACAAAAGCTTCAATTTTGACCCGTTTCAGGCACAGAAATGACTTTAAACACATTTATTTTAGTTGACAAAGTCATAATTCACATCCAACAGTCATTTACAGTCAAAAGATTAAATGTTAAAATTTCATCCATATTGACCATTTTGGGATCGTTCGACATGTCCGGAGTCATCGTTTTTCATCCGAAAATTGATTTTTTGGACTGTACCAAAAATGATTCAAAATGTCAATTGGATCGTGCCTCATGTTGAATAACCACTTTTTAAACCCTCACAGTGACCAAAATTGCCATTTTTACAGAGTTTTGCTTACTCAAAAGCTTCAATTTTGACCCATTTCAGGCACAGAAATGACTTTAAACACACTTATTTTAGTTGACAAAGTCATAATTCACATCCAACAGTCATTTACAGTCAAAAGATTAAATGTTAAAATTTCATCCATATTGACCATTTTGGGATCGTTCGACATGTCCGGAGTCATCGTTTTTCATCCGAAAATTGATTTTTTGAACTGTACCAAAAATGATTCAAAATGTCAATTGGATCCTGCCTCATGTTGAATAACCACTTTTTAAACCCTCACAGTGACCAAAATTGCCAATTTTACACAGTTTTGCTTACTCAAAAGCTTCAATTTTGACCCATTTCAGGCACAGAAATGACTTTAAACACACTTATTTTAGTTGACAAAGCCATAATTCACATCCAACAGTCATTTAGAGTCAAAAGATTAAATGTTAAAATTTCATCATTATAGACCATTTTGGGAACGTTCGACAGGTCCGGAGTCATCGTTTTTCGTCTGAAAATTGATTTTTTGGACTGTACCAAAAATGATTCAAAATGTCAATTGGATCGTGCCTCATGTTGAATAACCACTTTTTAAACCCTCAGAGTGACCAAAATTGCCATTTTTACAGAGTTTTGATTACTCAAAAGCTTCAATTTTTACCCCTTTGAGGCACAGAAATGACTTTAAACACACCTATTTTAGTTGACAAAGTCATAATTCACATCCAACAGTCATTTACAGTCAAAAGATTAAATGTTAAAATTTCATCCATATTGACCATTTTGGGATCGTTCGACATGTCCGGAGTCATCGTTTTTCATCCGAAAATTGATTTTTTGGACTGTACCAAAAATGATTCAAAATGTCAATTGGATCGTGCCTCATGTTGAATAACCACTTTTTAAACCCTCAGAGTGACCAAAATTGCCATTTTTACAGAGTTTTGATTACTCAAAAGCTTCAATTTTGACCCATTTCAGGCACAGAAATGACTTTAAACACACTTATTTTAGTTGACAAAGTCATAATTCACATCCAACAGTCATTTACAGTCAAAAGATTAAATGTTAAAATTTCATCCATATTGACCATTTTGGGATCGTTCGACATGTCCGGAGTCATCGTTTTTCATCCGAAAATTGATTTTTTGGACTGTACCAAAAATGATTCAAAATGTCAATTGGATCGTGCCTCATTTTGAATAACCACTTTTTAAACCCTCACAGTGACCAAAATTGCCATTTTTACAGAGATTTGCTTACTCAAAAGCTTCAATTTTGACCAGTTTCAGGCACAGAAATGACTTTAAACACACTTATTTTAGTTGACAAAGTCATTATTCACATCCAACAGTCATTTAGAGTCAAAAGATTAAATGTTAAAATTTCATCCATATTGACCATTTTGGGATCGTTCGACATGCGGAGTCATCGTTTTTCATCCGAAAATAGATTTTTTGGACTGTACCAAAAATGATTCAAAATGTCAATTGGATCGTGCCTCATGTTGAATAACCACTTTTTAAACCCTCACAGTGACCAAAATTGCCATTTTTACAGAGTTTTGCTTACTCAAAAGCTTCAATTTTGACCCATTTCAGGCACAGAAATGACTTTAAACACACTTATTTTAGTTGACAAAGTCATAATTCACATCCAACAGTCATTTACAGTCAAAAGATTAAATGTTAAAATTTCATCCATATTGACCATTTTGGGATCGTTCGACATGTCCGGAGTCATCGTTTTTCATCCGAAAATTGATTTTTTGGACTGTACCAAAAATGATTCAAAATGTCAATTGGATCGTGCCTCATGTTGAATAACCACTTTTTAAACCCTCACAGTGACCAAAATTGCCATTTTTACAGAGTTTTGCTTACTCAAAAGCTTCAATTTTGACCCATTTCAGGCACAGAAATGACTTTAAACACACTTATTTTAGTTGACAAAGTCATAATTCACATCCAACAGTCATTTACAGTCAAAAGATTAAATGTTAAAGTTTCATCCATATTGACCATTTTGGGATCGTTCGACATGTCCGGAGTCATCGTTTTTCATCCGAAAATTGATTTTTTGGACTGTACCAAAAATGATTCAAAATGTCAATTGGATCATGCCTCATGTTGAATAACCACTTTTTAAACCCTCACAGTGACCAAAATTGCAATTTTTACAGAGTTTTGATTACTCAAAAGCTTCAATTTGTACCCCTTTGAGGCACAGAAATGACTTTAAACACACTTATTTTAGTTGACAAAGTCATAATTCACATCCAACAGTCATTTACAGTCAAAAGATTAAATGTTAAAATTTCATCCATATTGACCATTTTGGGATCGTTCGACATGTCCGGAGTCATCGTTTTTCATCCGAAAATTGATTTTTTGAACTGTACCAAAAATGATTCAAAATGTTAATTGGATCCTGCCTCATGTTGAATAACCACTTTTTAAACCCTCACAGTGACCAAAATTGCCAATTTTACACAGTTTTGCTTACTCAAAAGCTTCAATTTTGACCCATTTCAGGCACAGAAATTACTTTAAACACACTTATTTTAGTTGACAAAGCCATAATTCACATCCAACAGTCATTTAGAGTCAAAAGATTAAATGTTAAAATTTCATCATTATAGACCATTTTGGGAACGTTCGACAGGTCCGGAGTCATCGTTTTTCGTCTGAAAATTGATTTTTTGGACTGTACCAAAAATGATTCAAAATGTCAATTGGATCGTGCCTCATGTTGAATAACCACTTTTTAAACCCTCAGAGTGACCAAAATTGCCATTTTTACAGAGTTTTGATTACTCAAAAGCTTCAATTTTTACCCCTTTGAGGCACAGAAATGACTTTAAACACACCTATTTTAGTTGACAAAGTCATAATTCACATCCAACAGTCATTTACAGTCAAAAGATTAAATGTTAAAATTTCATCCATATTGACCATTTTGGGATCGTTCGACATGTCCGGAGTCATCATTTTTCATCCGAAAATTGATTTTTTGGACTGTACCAAAAATGATTCAAAATGTCAATTGGATCGTGCCTCATGTTGAATAACCACTTTTTAAACCCTCACAGTGACCAAAATTGCCATTTTTACAGAGTTTTGATTACTCAAAAGCTTCACTTTTGACCCATTTCAGGCACAGAAATGACTTTAAACACACTTATTTTAGTTGACAAAGTCATAATTCACATCCAACAGTCATTTACAGTCAAAAGATTAAATGTTAAAATTTCATCCATATTGACCATTTTGGGATCGTTCGACAAGTCCGGAGTCATCGTTTTTCATCCGAAAATTGATTTTTTGGACTGTACCAAAAATGATTCAAAATGTCAATTGGATCGTGCCTTATGTTGAATAACCACTTTTTAAACCCTCACAGTGACCAAAATTGTCATTTTTACAGAGTTTTGATTACTCAAAAGCTTCAATTTTGACCCATTTCAGGCACAGAAATGACTTTAAACACACTTATTTCAGTTGACAAAGTCATAATTCACATCCAACAGTCATTTAGAGTCAAAAGATTAAATGTTAAAATTTCATCCATATTGACCATTTTGGGATCGTTCGACATGTCCGGAGTCATCGTTTTTCATCCGAAAATTGATTTTTTGGACTGTACCAAAAATGATTCAAAATGTCAATTGGATCGTGCCTCATGTTGAATAACCACTTTTTAAACCCTCACAGTGACCAAAATTGCCATTTTTACAGAGTGTTGCTTACTCAAAAGCTTCAATTTTGACCCATTTCAGGCACAGAAATGACTTTAAACACACTTATTTTAGTTGACAAAGTCATAATTCACATCCAACAGTCATTTACAGTCAAAAGATTAAATGTTAAAATTTCATCCATATTGACCATTTTGGGATCGTTCGACATGTCCGGAGTCATCGTTTTTCATCCGAAAATTGATTTTTTGGACTGTACCAAAAATGATTCAAAATGTCAATTGGATCGTGCCTCATGTTGAATAACCACTTTTTAAACCCTCACAGTGACCAAAATTGCCATTTTTACAGAGATTTGCTTACTCAAAAGCTTCAATTTTGACCAGTTTCAGGCACAGAAATGACTTTAAACACACTTATTTTAGTTGACAAAGTCATTATTCACATCCAACAGTCATTTAGAGTCAAAAGATTAAATGTTAAAATTTCATCCATATTGACCATTTTGGGATCGTTCGACATGTCCGGAGTCATCGTTTTTCATCCGAAAATAGATTTTTTGGACTGTACCAAAAATGATTCAAAATGTAAATTGGATCGTGCCTCATGTTGAATAACCACTTTTTAAACCCTCACAGTGACCAAAATTGCCATTTTTACAGAGTTTTGCTTACTCAAAAGCTTCAATTTTGACCCATTTCAGGCACAGAAATGACTTTAAACACACTTATTTTAGTTGACAAAGTCATAATTCACATCCAACAGTCATTTACAGTCAAAAGATTAAATGTTAAAATTTCATCCATATTGACCATTTTGGGATCGTTCGACATGTCCGGAGTCATCGTTTTTCATCCGAAAATTGATTTTTTGGACTGTACCAAAAATGATTCAAAATGTCAATTGGATCGTGCCTCATGTTGAATAACCACTTTTTAAACCCTCACAGTGACCAAAATTGCCATTTGTACAGAGTTTTGATTACTCAAAAGCTTCAATTTTGACCCATTTCAGGCACAGACATGACTTTAAACACACTTATTTTAGTTGACAAAGTCATAATTCACATCCAACAGTCATTTACAGTCAAAAGATTAAATGTTAAAATTTCATCCATATTGACCATTTTGGGATCGTTCGACATGTCCGGAGTCATCGTTTTTCATCCGAAAATTGATTTTTTGGACTGTACCAAAAATGATTCAAAATGTCAATTGGATCGTGCCTCATGTTGAATAACCACTTTTTAAACCCTCACAGTGACCAAAATTGCCATTTTTACAGAGTTTTGCTTACTCAAAAGCTTCAATTTTGACCCATTTCAGGCACAGAAATGACTTTAAACACACTTATTTTAGTTGACAAAGTCATAATTCACATCCAACAGTCATTTACAGTCAAAAGATTAAATGTTAAAATTTCATCCATATTGACCATTTTGGGATCGTTCGACATGTCCGGAGTCATCGTTTTTCATCCGAAAATTGATTTTTTGGACTGTACCAAAAATGATTCAAAATGTCAATTGGATCGTGCCTCATGTTGAATAACCACTTTTTAAACCCTCACGGTGACCAAAATTGCCATTTTTACAGAGTGTTGCTTACTCAAAAGCTTCAATTTTGACCCATTTCAGGCACAGAAATGACTTTAAACACACTTATTTTAGTTGACAAAGTCATAATTCACATCCAACAGTCATTTACAGTCAAAAGATTAAATGTTAAAATTTCATCCATATTGACCATTTTGGGATCGTTCGACATGTCCGGAGTCATCGTTTTTCATCCGAAAATTGATTTTTTGGACTGTACCAAAAATGATTCAAAATGTCAATTGGATCGTGCCTCATGTTGAATAACCACTTTTTAAACCCTCACAGTGACCAAAATTGCCATTTTTACAGAGATTTGCTTACTCAAAAGCTTCAATTTTGACCAGTTTCAGGCACAGAAATGACTTTAAACACACTTATTTTAGTTGACAAAGTCATTATTCACATCCAACAGTCATTTAGAGTCAAAAGATTAAATGTTAAAATTTCATCCATATTGACCATTTTGGGATCGTTCGACATGTCCGGAGTCATCGTTTTTCATCCGAAAATAGATTTTTTGGACTGTACCAAAAATGATTCAAAATGTCAATTGGATCGTGCCTCATGTTGAATAACCACTTTTTAAACCCTCACAGTGACCAAAATTGCCATTTTTACAGAGTTTTGCTTACTCAAAAGCTTCAATTTTGACCCATTTCAGGCACAGAAATGACTTTAAACACACTTATTTTAGTTGACAAAGTCATAATTCACATCCAACAGTCATTTAGAGTCAAAAGATTAAATGTTAAAATTTCATCCATATTGACCATTTTGGGATCGTTCGACATGTCCGGAGTCATCGTTTTTCATCCGAAAATTGATTTTTTGGACTGTACCAAAAATGATTCAAAATGTCAATTGGATCGTGCCTCATGTTGAATAACCACTTTTTAAACCCTCACAGTGACCAAAATTGCCATTTTTACAGAGTTTTGCTTACTCAAAAGCTTCAATTTTGACCCATTTCAGGCACAGAAATGACTTTAAACACACTTATTTTAGTTGACAAAGTCATAATTCACATCCAACAGTCATTTACAGTCAAAAGATTAAATGTTAAAGTTTCATCCATATTGACCATTTTGGGATCGTTCGACATGTCCGGAGTCATCGTTTTTCATCCGAAAATTGATTTTTTGGACTGTACCAAAAATGATTCAAAATGTCAATTGGATCATGCCTCATGTTGAATAACCACTTTTTAAACCCTCACAGTGACCAAAATTGCAATTTTTACAGAGTTTTGATTACTCAAAAGCTTCAATTTTTACCCCTTTGAGGCACAGAAATGACTTTAAACACACTTATTTTAGTTGACAAAGTCATAATTCACATCCAACAGTCATTTACAGTCAAAAGATTAAATGTTAAAATTTCATCCATATTGACCATTTTGGGATCGTTCGACATGTCCGGAGTCATCGTTTTTCATCCGAAAATTGATTTTTTGAACTGTACCAAAAATGATTCAAAATGTTAATTGGATCCTGCCTCATGTTGAATAACCACTTTTTAAACCCTCACAGTGACCAAAATTGCCAATTTTACACAGTTTTGCTTACTCAAAAGCTTCAATTTTGACCCATTTCAGGCACAGAAATGACTTTAAACACACTTATTTTAGTTGACAAAGCCATAATTCACATCCAACAGTCATTTAGAGTCAAAAGATTAAATGTTAAAATTTCATCATTATAGACCATTTTGGGAACGTTCGACAGGTCCGGAGTCATCGTTTTTCGTCTGAAAATTGATTTTTTGGACTGTACCAAAAATGATTCAAAATGTCAATTGGATCGTGCCTCATGTTGAATAACCACTTTTTAAACCCTCAGAGTGACCAAAATTGCCATTTTTACAGAGTTTTGATTACTCAAAAGCTTCAATTTTTACCCCTTTGAGGCACAGAAATGACTTTAAACACACCTATTTTAGTTGACAAAGTCATAATTCACATCCAACAGTCATTTACAGTCAAAAGATTAAATGTTAAAATTTCATCCATATTGACCATTTTGGGATCGTTCGACATGTCCGGAGTCATCATTTTTCATCCGAAAATTGATTTTTTGGACTGTACCAAAAATGATTCAAAATGTCAATTGGATCGTGCCTCATGTTGAATAACCACTTTTTAAACCCTCACAGTGACCAAAATTGCCAATTTTACAGAGTTTTGCTTACACAAAAGCTTCAATTTTGACCCGTTTCAGGCACAGAAATGACTTTAAACACACTTATTTTAGTTGACAAAGTCATTATTCACATCCAACAGTCATTTAGAGTCAAAAGATTAAATGTTAAAATTTCATCCATATTGACCATTTTGGGATCGTTCGACATGTCCGGAGTCATCGTTTTTCATCCGAAAATTGATTTTTTGGACTGTACCAAAAATGATTCAAAATGTCAATTGGATCGTGCCTTATGTTGAATAACCACTTTTTAAACCCTCACAGTGACCAAAATTGTCATTTTTACAGAGTTTTGATTACTCAAAAGCTTCAATTTTGACCCATTTCAGGCACAGAAATGACTTTAAACACACTTATTTCAGTTGACAAAGTCATAATTCACATCCAACAGTCATTTAGAGTCAAAAGATTAAATGTTAAAATTTCATCCATATTGACCATTTTGGGATCGTTCGACATGTCCGGAGTCATCGTTTTTCATCCGAAAATTGATTTTTTGGACCGTACCAAAAATGATTCAAAATGTCAATTGGATCGTGCCTCATGTTGAATAACCACTTTTTAAACCCTCACAGTGACCAAAATTGCCATTTTTACAGAGTTTTGATTACTCAAAAGCTTCAATTTTTACCCCTTTGAGGCACAGAAATGACTTTAAACACACTTATTTTAGTTGACAAAGTCATAATTCACATCCAACAGTCATTTACAGTCAAAAGATTAAATGTTAAAATTTCATCCATATTGACCATTTTGGGATCGTTCGACATGTCCGGAGTCATCGTTTTTCATCCGAAAATTGATTTTTTGGACTGTACCAAAAATGATTCAAAATGTCAATTGGATCGTGCCTCATGTTGAATAACCACTTTTTAAACCCTCACGGTGACCAAAATTGCCATTTTTACAGAGTGTTGCTTACTCAAAAGCTTCAATTTTGACCCATTTCAGGCACAGAAATGACTTTAAACACACTTATTTTAGTTGACAAAGTCATAATTCACATCCAACAGTCATTTACAGTCAAAAGATTAAATGTTAAAATTTCATCCATATTGACCATTTTGGGATCGTTCGACATGTCCGGAGTCATCGTTTTTCATCCGAAAATTGATTTTTTGGACTGTACCAAAAATGATTCAAAATGTCAATTGGATCGTGCCTCATGTTGAATAACCACTTTTTAAACCCTCACAGTGACCAAAATTGCCATTTTTACAGAGATTTGCTTACTCAAAAGCTTCAATTTTGACCAGTTTCAGGCACAGAAATGACTTTAAACACACTTATTTTAGTTGACAAAGTCATTATTCACATCCAACAGTCATTTAGAGTCAAAAGATTAAATGTTAAAATTTCATCCATATTGACCATTTTGGGATCGTTCGACATGTCCGGAGTCATCGTTTTTCATCCGAAAATAGATTTTTTGGACTGTACCAAAAATGATTCAAAATGTCAATTGGATCGTGCCTCATGTTGAATAACCACTTTTTAAACCCTCACAGTGACCAAAATTGCCATTTTTACAGAGTTTTGCTTACTCAAAAGCTTCAATTTTGACCCATTTCAGGCACAGAAATGACTTTAAACACACTTATTTTAGTTGACAAAGTCATAATTCACATCCAACAGTCATTTAGAGTCAAAAGATTAAATGTTAAAATTTCATCCATATTGACCATTTTGGGATCGTTCGACATGTCCGGAGTCATCGTTTTTCATCCGAAAATTGATTTTTTGGACTGTACCAAAAATGATTCAAAATGTCAATTGGATCGTGCCTCATGTTGAATAACCACTTTTTAAACCCTCACAGTGACCAAAATTGCCATTTTTACAGAGTTTTGCTTACTCAAAAGCTTCAATTTTGACCCATTTCAGGCACAGAAATGACTTTAAACACACTTATTTTAGTTGACAAAGTCATAATTCACATCCAACAGTCATTTACAGTCAAAAGATTAAATGTTAAAGTTTCATCCATATTGACCATTTTGGGATCGTTCGACATGTCCGGAGTCATCGTTTTTCATCCGAAAATTGATTTTTTGGACTGTACCAAAAATGATTCAAAATGTCAATTGGATCATGCCTCATGTTGAATAACCACTTTTTAAACCCTCACAGTGACCAAAATTGCAATTTTTACAGAGTTTTGATTACTCAAAAGCTTCAATTTTTACCCCTTTGAGGCACAGAAATGACTTTAAACACACTTATTTTAGTTGACAAAGTCATAATTCACATCCAACAGTCATTTACAGTCAAAAGATTAAATGTTAAAATTTCATCCATATTGACCATTTTGGGATCGTTCGACATGTCCGGAGTCATCGTTTTTCATCCGAAAATTGATTTTTTGAACTGTACCAAAAATGATTCAAAATGTTAATTGGATCCTGCCTCATGTTGAATAACCACTTTTTAAACCCTCACAGTGACCAAAATTGCCAATTTTACACAGTTTTGCTTACTCAAAAGCTTCAATTTTGACCCATTTCAGGCACAGAAATGACTTTAAACACACTTATTTTAGTTGACAAAGCCATAATTCACATCCAACAGTCATTTAGAGTCAAAAGATTAAATGTTAAAATTTCATCATTATAGACCATTTTGGGAACGTTCGACAGGTCCGGAGTCATCGTTTTTCGTCTGAAAATTGATTTTTTGGACTGTACCAAAAATGATTCAAAATGTCAATTGGATCGTGCCTCATGTTGAATAACCACTTTTTAAACCCTCAGAGTGACCAAAATTGCCATTTTTACAGAGTTTTGATTACTCAAAAGCTTCAATTTTTACCCCTTTGAGGCACAGAAATGACTTTAAACACACCTATTTTAGTTGACAAAGTCATAATTCACATCCAACAGTCATTTACAGTCAAAAGATTAAATGTTAAAATTTCATCCATATTGACCATTTTGGGATCGTTCGACATGTCCGGAGTCATCATTTTTCATCCGAAAATTGATTTTTTGGACTGTACCAAAAATGATTCAAAATGTCAATTGGATCGTGCCTCATGTTGAATAACCACTTTTTAAACCCTCACAGTGACCAAAATTGCCAATTTTACAGAGTTTTGCTTACACAAAAGCTTCAATTTTGACCCGTTTCAGGCACAGAAATGACTTTAAACACACTTATTTTAGTTGACAAAGTCATTATTCACATCCAACAGTCATTTAGAGTCAAAAGATTAAATGTTAAAATTTCATCCATATTGACCATTTTGGGATCGTTCGACATGTCCGGAGTCATCGTTTTTCATCCGAAAATTGATTTTTTGGACTGTACCAAAAATGATTCAAAATGTCAATTGGATCGTGCCTTATGTTGAATAACCACTTTTTAAACCCTCACAGTGACCAAAATTGTCATTTTTACAGAGTTTTGATTACTCAAAAGCTTCAATTTTGACCCATTTCAGGCACAGAAATGACTTTAAACACACTTATTTCAGTTGACAAAGTCATAATTCACATCCAACAGTCATTTAGAGTCAAAAGATTAAATGTTAAAATTTCATCCATATTGACCATTTTGGGATCGTTCGACATGTCCGGAGTCATCGTTTTTCATCCGAAAATTGATTTTTTGGACCGTACCAAAAATGATTCAAAATGTCAATTGGATCGTGCCTCATGTTGAATAACCACTTTTTAAACCCTCACAGTGACCAAAATTGCCATTTTTACAGAGTTTTGATTACTCAAAAGCTTCAATTTTTACCCCTTTGAGGCACAGAAATGACTTTAAACACACTTATTTTAGTTGACAAAGTCATAATTCACATCCAACAGTCATTTACAGTCAAAAGATTAAATGTTAAAATTTCATCCATATTGACCATTTTGGGATCGTTCGACATGTCCGGAGTCATCGTTTTTCATCCGAAAATTGATTTTTTGGACTGTACCAAAAATGATTCAAAATGTCAATTGGATCGTGCCTCATTTTGAATAACCACTTTTTAAACCCTCACAGTGACCAAAATTGCCAATTTTACAGAGTTTTGCTTACACAAAAGCTTCAATTTTGACCCGTTTCAGGCACAGAAATGACTTTAAACACACTTATTTTAGTTGACAAAGTCATTATTCACATCCAACAGTCATTTAGAGTCAAAAGATTAAATGTTAAAATTTCATCCATATTGACCATTTTGGGATCGTTCGACATGTCCGGAGTCATCGTTTTTCATCCGAAAATTGATTTTTTGGACTGTACCAAAAATGATTCAAAATGTCAATTGGATCGTGCCTCATGTTGAATAACCACTTTTTAAACCCTCACAGTGACCAAAATTGCCATTTTTACAGAGTTTTGATTACTCAAAAGCTTCAATTTTGACCCATTTCAGGCACAGAAATGACTTTAAACACACTTATTTTAGTTGACAAAGTCATAATTCACATCCAACAGTCATTTACAGTCAAAAGATTAAATGTTAAAATTTCATCCATATTGACCATTTTGGGGTCGTTCGACATGTCCGGAGTCATCGTTTTTCATCCGAAAATTGATTTTTTGGACTGTACCAAAAATGATTCAAAATGTAAATTGGATCGTGCCTCATGTTGAATAACCACTTTTTAAACCCTCACAGTGACCAAAATTGCCAATTTTACAGAGTTTTGGTTACACAAAAGCTTCAATTTTGACCCGTTTCAGGCACAGAAATGACTTTAAACACATTTATTTTAGTTGACAAAGTCATAATTCACATCCAACAGTCATTTACAGTCAAAAGATTAAATGTTAAAATTTCATCCATATTGACCATTTTGGGATCGTTCGACATGTCCGGAGTCATCGTTTTTCATCCGAAAATTGATTTTTTGGACTGTACCAAAAATGATTCAAAATGTCAATTGGATCGTGCCTCATGTTGAATAACCACTTTTTAAACCCTCACAGTGACCAAAATTGCCATTTTTACAGAGTTTTGCTTACTCAAAAGCTTCAATTTTGACCCATTTCAGGCACAGAAATGACTTTAAACACACTTATTTTAGTTGACAAAGTCATAATTCACATCCAACAGTCATTTACAGTCAAAAGATTAAATGTTAAAATTTCATCCATATTGACCATTTTGGGATCGTTCGACATGTCCGGAGTCATCGTTTTTCATCCGAAAATTGATTTTTTGAACTGTACCAAAAATGATTCAAAATGTCAATTGGATCCTGCCTCATGTTGAATAACCACTTTTTAAACCCTCACAGTGACCAAAATTGCCAATTTTACACAGTTTTGCTTACTCAAAAGCTTCAATTTTGACCCATTTCAGGCACAGAAATGACTTTAAACACACTTATTTTAGTTGACAAAGCCATAATTCACATCCAACAGTCATTTAGAGTCAAAAGATTAAATGTTAAAATTTCATCATTATAGACCATTTTGGGAACGTTCGACAGGTCCGGAGTCATCGTTTTTCGTCTGAAAATTGATTTTTTGGACTGTACCAAAAATGATTCAAAATGTCAATTGGATCGTGCCTCATGTTGAATAACCACTTTTTAAACCCTCAGAGTGACCAAAATTGCCATTTTTACAGAGTTTTGATTACTCAAAAGCTTCAATTTTTACCCCTTTGAGGCACAGAAATGACTTTAAACACACCTATTTTAGTTGACAAAGTCATAATTCACATCCAACAGTCATTTACAGTCAAAAGATTAAATGTTAAAATTTCATCCATATTGACCATTTTGGGATCGTTCGACATGTCCGGAGTCATCGTTTTTCATCCGAAAATTGATTTTTTGGACTGTACCAAAAATGATTCAAAATGTCAATTGGATCGTGCCTCATGTTGAATAACCACTTTTTAAACCCTCAGAGTGACCAAAATTGCCATTTTTACAGAGTTTTGATTACTCAAAAGCTTCAATTTTGACCCATTTCAGGCACAGAAATGACTTTAAACACACTTATTTTAGTTGACAAAGTCATAATTCACATCCAACAGTCATTTACAGTCAAAAGATTAAATGTTAAAATTTCATCCATATTGACCATTTTGGGATCGTTCGACATGTCCGGAGTCATCGTTTTTCATCCGAAAATTGATTTTTTGGACTGTACCAAAAATGATTCAAAATGTCAATTGGATCGTGCCTCATGTTGAATAACCACTTTTTAAACCCTCAGAGTGACCAAAATTGCCATTTTTACAGAGTTTTGATTACTCAAAAGCTTCAATTTTGACCCATTTCAGGCACAGAAATGACTTTAAACACACTTATTTTAGTTGACAAAGTCATAATTCACATCCAACAGTCATTTACAGTCAAAAGATTAAATGTTAAAGTTTCATCCATATTGACCATTTTGGGATCGTTCGACATGTCCGGAGTCATCGTTTTTCATCCGAAAATTGATTTTTTGGACTGTACCAAAAATGATTCAAAATGTCAATTGGATCATGCCTCATGTTGAATAACCACTTTTTAAACCCTCACAGTGACCAAAATTGCAATTTTTACAGAGTTTTGATTACTCAAAAGCTTCAATTTGTACCCCTTTGAGGCACAGAAATGACTTTAAACACACTTATTTTAGTTGACAAAGTCATAATTCACATCCAACAGTCATTTACAGTCAAAAGATTAAATGTTAAAATTTCATCCATATTGACCATTTTGGGATCGTTCGACATGTCCGGAGTCATCGTTTTTCATCCGAAAATTGATTTTTTGAACTGTACCAAAAATGATTCAAAATGTTAATTGGATCCTGCCTCATGTTGAATAACCACTTTTTAAACCCTCACAGTGACCAAAATTGCCAATTTTACACAGTTTTGCTTACTCAAAAGCTTCAATTTTGACCCATTTCAGGCACAGAAATTACTTTAAACACACTTATTTTAGTTGACAAAGCCATAATTCACATCCAACAGTCATTTAGAGTCAAAAGATTAAATGTTAAAATTTCATCATTATAGACCATTTTGGGAACGTTCGACAGGTCCGGAGTCATCGTTTTTCGTCTGAAAATTGATTTTTTGGACTGTACCAAAAATGATTCAAAATGTCAATTGGATCGTGCCTCATGTTGAATAACCACTTTTTAAACCCTCAGAGTGACCAAAATTGCCATTTTTACAGAGTTTTGATTACTCAAAAGCTTCAATTTTTACCCCTTTGAGGCACAGAAATGACTTTAAACACACCTATTTTAGTTGACAAAGTCATAATTCACATCCAACAGTCATTTACAGTCAAAAGATTAAATGTTAAAATTTCATCCATATTGACCATTTTGGGATCGTTCGACATGTCCGGAGTCATCATTTTTCATCCGAAAATTGATTTTTTGGACTGTACCAAAAATGATTCAAAATGTCAATTGGATCGTGCCTCATGTTGAATAACCACTTTTTAAACCCTCACAGTGACCAAAATTGCCATTTTTACAGAGTTTTGATTACTCAAAAGCTTCACTTTTGACCCATTTCAGGCACAGAAATGACTTTAAACACACTTATTTTAGTTGACAAAGTCATAATTCACATCCAACAGTCATTTACAGTCAAAAGATTAAATGTTAAAATTTCATCCATATTGACCATTTTGGGATCGTTCGACAAGTCCGGAGTCATCGTTTTTCATCCGAAAATTGATTTTTTGGACTGTACCAAAAATGATTCAAAATGTCAATTGGATCGTGCCTTATGCTGAATAACCACTTTTTAAACCCTCACAGTGACCAAAATTGTCATTTTTACAGAGTTTTGATTACTCAAAAGCTTCAATTTTGACCCATTTCAGGCACAGAAATGACTTTAAACACACTTATTTCAGTTGACAAAGTCATAATTCACATCCAACAGTCATTTAGAGTCAAAAGATTAAATGTTAAAATTTCATCCATATTGACCATTTTGGGATCGTTCGACATGTCCGGAGTCATCGTTTTTCATCCGAAAATTGATTTTTTGGACTGTACCAAAAATGATTCAAAATGTCAATTGGATCGTGCCTCATGTTGAATAACCACTTTTTAAACCCTCACAGTGACCAAAATTGCCATTTTTACAGAGTGTTGCTTACTCAAAAGCTTCAATTTTGACCCATTTCAGGCACAGAAATGACTTTAAACACACTTATTTTAGTTGACAAAGTCATAATTCACATCCAACAGTCATTTACAGTCAAAAGATTAAATGTTAAAATTTCATCCATATTGACCATTTTGGGATCGTTCGACATGTCCGGAGTCATCGTTTTTCATCCGAAAATTGATTTTTTGGACTGTACCAAAAATGATTCAAAATGTCAATTGGATCGTGCCTCATGTTGAATAACCACTTTTTAAACCCTCACAGTGACCAAAATTGCCATTTTTACAGAGATTTGCTTACTCAAAAGCTTCAATTTTGACCAGTTTCAGGCACAGAAATGACTTTAAACACACTTATTTTAGTTGACAAAGTCATTATTCACATCCAACAGTCATTTAGAGTCAAAAGATTAAATGTTAAAATTTCATCCATATTGACCATTTTGGGATCGTTCGACATGTCCGGAGTCATCGTTTTTCATCCGAAAATAGATTTTTTGGACTGTACCAAAAATGATTCAAAATGTCAATTGGATCGTGCCTCATGTTGAATAACCACTTTTTAAACCCTCACAGTGACCAAAATTGCCATTTTTACAGAGTTTTGCTTACTCAAAAGCTTCAATTTTGACCCATTTCAGGCACAGAAATGACTTTAAACACACTTATTTTAGTTGACAAAGTCATAATTCACATCCAACAGTCATTTACAGTCAAAAGATTAAATGTTAAAATTTCATCCATATTGACCATTTTGGGATCGTTCGACATGTCCGGAGTCATCGTTTTTCATCCGAAAATTGATTTTTTGGACTGTACCAAAAATGATTCAAAATGTCAATTGGATCGTGCCTCATGTTGAATAACCACTTTTTAAACCCTCACAGTGACCAAAATTGCCATTTGTACAGAGTTTTGATTACTCAAAAGCTTCAATTTTGACCCATTTCAGGCACAGACATGACTTTAAACACACTTATTTTAGTTGACAAAGTCATAATTCACATCCAACAGTCATTTACAGTCAAAAGATTAAATGTTAAAATTTCATCCATATTGACCATTTTGGGATCGTTCGACATGTCCGGAGTCATCGTTTTTCATCCGAAAATTGATTTTTTGGACTGTACCAAAAATGATTCAAAATGTCAATTGGATCGTGCCTCATGTTGAATAACCACTTTTTAAACCCTCACAGTGACCAAAATTGCCATTTTTACAGAGTTTTGCTTACTCAAAAGCTTCAATTTTGACCCATTTCAGGCACAGAAATGACTTTAAACACACTTATTTTAGTTGACAAAGTCATAATTCACATCCAACAGTCATTTACAGTCAAAAGATTAAATGTTAAAATTTCATCCATATTGACCATTTTGGGATCGTTCGACATGTCCGGAGTCATCGTTTTTCATCCGAAAATTGATTTTTTGGACTGTACCAAAAATGATTCAAAATGTCAATTGGATCGTGCCTCATGTTGAATAACCACTTTTTAAACCCTCACAGTGACCAAAATTGCCATTTTTACAGAGATTTGCTTACTCAAAAGCTTCAATTTTGACCAGTTTCAGGCACAGAAATGACTTTAAACACACTTATTTTAGTTGACAAAGTCATTATTCACATCCAACAGTCATTTAGAGTCAAAAGATTAAATGTTAAAATTTCATCTATATTGACCATTTTGGGATCGTTCGACATGTCCGGAGTCATCGTTTTTCATCCGAAAATAGATTTTTTGGACTGTACCAAAAATGATTCAAAATGTCAATTGGATCGTGCCTCATGTTGAATAACCACTTTTTAAACCCTCACAGTGACCAAAATTGCCATTTTTACAGAGTTTTGCTTACTCAAAAGCTTCAATTTTGACCCATTTCAGGCACAGAAATGACTTTAAACACACTTATTTTAGTTGACAAAGTCATAATTCACATCCAACAGTCATTTAGAGTCAAAAGATTAAATGTTAAAATTTCATCCATATTGACCATTTTGGGATCGTTCGACATGTCCGGAGTCATCGTTTTTCATCCGAAAATTGATTTTTTGGACTGTACCAAAAATGATTCAAAATGTCAATTGGATCGTGCCTCATGTTGAATAACCACTTTTTAAACCCTCACAGTGACCAAAATTGCCATTTTTACAGAGTTTTGCTTACTCAAAAGCTTCAATTTTGACCCATTTCAGGCACAGAAATGACTTTAAACACACTTATTTTAGTTGACAAAGTCATAATTCACATCCAACAGTCATTTACAGTCAAAAGATTAAATGTTAAAGTTTCATCCATATTGACCATTTTGGGATCGTTCGACATGTCCGGAGTCATCGTTTTTCATCCGAAAATTGATTTTTTGGACTGTACCAAAAATGATTCAAAATGTCAATTGGATCATGCCTCATGTTGAATAACCACTTTTTAAACCCTCACAGTGACCAAAATTGCAATTTTTACAGAGTTTTGATTACTCAAAAGCTTCAATTTTTACCCCTTTGAGGCACAGAAATGACTTTAAACACACTTATTTTAGTTGACAAAGTCATAATTCACATCCAACAGTCATTTACAGTCAAAAGATTAAATGTTAAAATTTCATCCATATTGACCATTTTGGGATCGTTCGACATGTCCGGAGTCATCGTTTTTCATCCGAAAATTGATTTTTTGAACTGTACCAAAAATGATTCAAAATGTTAATTGGATCCTGCCTCATGTTGAATAACCACTTTTTAAACCCTCACAGTGACCAAAATTGCCAATTTTACACAGTTTTGCTTACTCAAAAGCTTCAATTTTGACCCATTTCAGGCACAGAAATGACTTTAAACACACTTATTTTAGTTGACAAAGCCATAATTCACATCCAACAGTCATTTAGCGTCAAAAGATTAAATGTTAAAATTTCATCATTATAGACCATTTTGGGAACGTTCGACAGGTCCGGAGTCATCGTTTTTCGTCTGAAAATTGATTTTTTGGACTGTACCAAAAATGATTCAAAATGTCAATTGGATCGTGCCTCATGTTGAATAACCACTTTTTAAACCCTCAGAGTGACCAAAATTGCCATTTTTACAGAGTTTTGATTACTCAAAAGCTTCAATTTTTACCCCTTTGAGGCACAGAAATGACTTTAAACACACCTATTTTAGTTGACAAAGTCATAATTCACATCCAACAGTCATTTACAGTCAAAAGATTAAATGTTAAAATTTCATCCATATTGACCATTTTGGGATCGTTCGACATGTCCGGAGTCATCATTTTTCATCCGAAAATTGATTTTTTGGACTGTACCAAAAATGATTCAAAATGTCAATTGGATCGTGCCTCATGTTGAATAACCACTTTTTAAACCCTCACAGTGACCAAAATTGCCAATTTTACAGAGTTTTGCTTACACAAAAGCTTCAATTTTGACCCGTTTCAGGCACAGAAATGACTTTAAACACACTTATTTTAGTTGACAAAGTCATTATTCACATCCAACAGTCATTTAGAGTCAAAAGATTAAATGTTAAAATTTCATCCATATTGACCATTTTGGGATCGTTCGACATGTCCGGAGTCATCGTTTTTCATCCGAAAATTGATTTTTTGGACTGTACCAAAAATGATTCAAAATGTCAATTGGATCGTGCCTTATGTTGAATAACCACTTTTTAAACCCTCACAGTGACCAAAATTGTCATTTTTACAGAGTTTTGATTACTCAAAAGCTTCAATTTTGACCCATTTCAGGCACAGAAATGACTTTAAACACACTTATTTCAGTTGACAAAGTCATAATTCACATCCAACAGTCATTTAGAGTCAAAAGATTAAATGTTAAAATTTCATCCATATTGACCATTTTGGGATCGTTCGACATGTCCGGAGTCATCGTTTTTCATCCGAAAATTGATTTTTTGGACCGTACCAAAAATGATTCAAAATGTCAATTGGATCGTGCCTCATGTTGAATAACCACTTTTTAAACCCTCACAGTGACCAAAATTGCCATTTTTACAGAGTTTTGATTACTCAAAAGCTTCAATTTTTACCCCTTTGAGGCACAGAAATGACTTTAAACACACTTATTTTAGTTGACAAAGTCATAATTCACATCCAACAGTCATTTACAGTCAAAAGATTAAATGTTAAAATTTCATCCATATTGACCATTTTGGGATCGTTCGACATGTCCGGAGTCATCGTTTTTCATCCATAAATTGATTTTTTGGACTGTACCAAAAATGATTCAAAATGTCAATTGGATCGTGCCTCATTTTGAATAACCACTTTTTAAACCCTCACAGTCACCAAAATTGCCAATTTTACAGAGTTTTGCTTACACAAAAGCTTCAATTTTGACCCGTTTCAGGCACAGAAATGACTTTAAACACACTTATTTTAGTTGACAAAGTCATTATTCACATCCAACAGTCATTTAGAGTCAAAAGATTAAATGTTAAAATTTCATCCATATTGACCATTTTGGGATCGTTCGACATGTCCGGAGTCATCGTTTTTCATCCGAAAATTGATTTTTTGGACTGTACCAAAAATGATTCAAAATGTCAATTGGATCGTGCCTCATGTTGAATAACCACTTTTTAAACCCTCACAGTGACCAAAATTGCCATTTTTACAGAGTTTTGATTACTCAAAAGCTTCAATTTTGACCCATTTCAGGCACAGAAATGACTTTAAACACACTTATTTTAGTTGACAAAGTCATAATTCACATCCAACAGTCATTTACAGTCAAAAGATTAAATGTTAAAATTTCATCCATATTGACCATTTTGGGGTCGTTCGACATGTCCGGAGTCATCGTTTTTCATCCGAAAATTGATTTTTTGGACTGTACCAAAAATGATTCAAAATGTAAATTGGATCGTGCCTCATGTTGAATAACCACTTTTTAAACCCTCACAGTGACCAAAATTGCCAATTTTACAGAGTTTTGGTTACACAAAAGCTTCAATTTTGACCCGTTTCAGGCACAGAAATGACTTTAAACACATTTATTTTAGTTGACAAAGTCATAATTCACATCCAACAGTCATTTACAGTCAAAAGATTAAATGTTAAAATTTCATCCATATTGACCATTTTGGGATCGTTCGACATGTCCGGAGTCATCGTTTTTCATCTGAAAATTGATTTTTTGGACTGTACCAAAAATGATTCAAAATGTCAATTGGATCGTGCCTCATGTTGAATAACCACTTTTTAAACCCTCACAGTGACCAAAATTGCCAATTTTACACCGTTTTGCTTACTCAAAAGCTTCAATTTTGACCCATTTCAGGCACAGAAATGACTTTAAACACACATATTTTAGTTGACAAAGCCATAATTCACATCCAACAGTCATTTAGAGTCAAAAGATTAAATGTTAAAATTTCATCATTATAGACCATTTTGGGAACGTTCGACAGGTCCGGAGTCATCGTTTTTCGTCTGAAAATTGATTTTTTGGACTGTACCAAAAATGATTCAAAATGTCAATTGGATCGTGCCTCATGTTGAATAACCACTTTTTAAACCCTCAGAGTGACCAAAATTGCCATTTTTACAGAGTTTTGATTACTCAAAAGCTTCAATTTTTACCCCTTTGAGGCACAGAAATGACTTTAAACACACTTATTTTAGTTGACAAAGTCATTATTCACATCCAACAGTCATTTAGAGTCAAAAGATTAAATGTTAAAATTTCATCCATATTGACCATTTTGGGATCGTTCGACATGTCCGGAGTCATCGTTTTTCATCCGAAAATTGATTTTTTGGACTGTACCAAAAATGATTCAAAATGTCAATTGGATCGTGCCTCATGTTGAATAACCACTTTTTAAACCCTCACAGTGACCAAAATTGCCATTTGTACAGAGTTTTGATTACTCAAAAGCTTCAATTTTGACCCATTTCAGGCACAGACATGACTTTAAACACACTTATTTTAGTTGACAAAGTCATAATTCACATCCAACAGTCATTTACAGTCAAAAGATTAAATGTTAAAATTTCATCCATATTGACCATTTTGGGATCGTTCGACATGTCCGGAGTCATCGTTTTTCATCCGAAAATTGATTTTTTGGACTGTACCAAAAATGATTCAAAATGTCAATTGGATCGTGCCTCATGTTGAATAACCACTTTTTAAACCCTCACAGTGACCAAAATTGCCATTTTTACAGAGTTTTGCTTACTCAAAAGCTTCAATTTTGACCCATTTCAGGCACAGAAATGACTTTAAACACACTTATTTTAGTTGACAAAGTCATAATTCACATCCAACAGTCATTTACAGTCAAAAGATTAAATGTTAAAATTTCATCCATATTGACCATTTTGGGATCGTTCGACATGTCCGGAGTCATCGTTTTTCATCCGAAAATTGATTTTTTGGACTGTACCAAAAATGATTCAAAATGTCAATTGGATCATGCCTCATGTTGAATAACCACTTTTTAAACCCTCACAGTGACCAAAATTGCCATTTTTACAGAGTTTTGATTACTCAAAAGCTTCAATTTTTACCCCTTTGAGGCACAGAAATGACTTTAAACACACTTATTTTAGTTGACAAAGTCATAATTCACATCCAACAGTCATTTACAGTCAAAAGATTAAATGTTAAAATTTCATCCATATTGACCATTTTGGGATCGTTCGACATGTCCGGAGTCATCGTTTTTCATCCGAAAATTGATTTTTTGAACTGTACCAAAAATGATTCAAAATGTCAATTGGATCCTGCCTCATGTTGAATAACCACTTTTTAAACCCTCACAGTGACCAAAATTGCCAACTTTACACAGTTTTGCTTACTCAAAAGCTTCAATTTTGACCCATTTCAGGCACAGAAATGACTTTAAACACACTTATTTTAGTTGACAAAGCCATAATTCACATCCAACAGTCATTTAGAGTCAAAAGATTAAATGTTAAAATTTCATCCATATTGACCATTTTGGGATCGTTCGACATGTCCGGAGTCATCGTTTTTCATCCGAAAATTGATTTTTTGGACTGTACCAAAAATGATTCAAAATGTCAATTGGATCGTGCCTCATTTTGAATAACCACTTTTTAAACCCTCACAGTGACCAAAATTGCCAATTTTACAGAGTTTTGCTTACACAAAAGCTTCAATTTTGACCCGTTTCAGGCACAGAAATGACTTTAAACACACTTATTTTAGTTGACAAAGTCATTATTCACATCCAACAGTCATTTAGAGTCAAAAGATTAAATGTTAAAATTTCATCCATATTGACCATTTTGGGATCGTTCGACATGTTCGGAGTCATCGTTTTTCATCCGAAAATTGATTTTTTGAACTGTACCAAAAATGATTCAAAATGTCAATTGGATCGTGCCTCATGTTGAATAACCACTTTTTAAACCCTCACAGTGACCAAAATTGCCATTTTTACAGAGTTTTGATTACTCAAAAGCTTCAATTTTGACCCATTTCAGGCACAGAAATGACTTTAAACACACTTATTTTAGTTGACAAAGTCATAATTCACATCCAACAGTCATTTACAGTCAAAAGATTAAATGTTAAAATTTCATCCATATTGACCATTTTGGGATCGTTCGACATGTCCGGAGTCATCGTTTTTCATCCGAAAATTGATTTTTTGGACTGTACCAAAAATGATTCAAAATGTAAATTGGATTGTGCCTCATTTTGAATAACCACTTTTTAAACCCTCACAGTGACCAAAATTGCCAATTTTACAGAGTTTTGGTTACACAAAAGCTTCAATTTTGACCCGTTTCAGGCACAGAAATGACTTTAAACACACTTATTTTAGTTGACAAAGTCATTATTCACATCCAACAGTCATTTAGAGTCAAAAGTTTAAATGTTAAAATTTCATCCATATTGACCATTTTGGGATCGTTCGACATGTCCGGAGTCATCGTTTTTCATCCGAAAATTGATTTTTTGGACTGTACCAAAAATGATTCAAAATGTCAATTGGATCGTGCCTCATGTTGAATAACCACTTTTTAAACCCTCACAGTGACCAAAATTGCCATTTTTACAGAGTTTTGATTACTCAAAAGCTTCAATTTCGACCCATTTCAGGCACAGAAATGACTTTAAACACACTTATTTTAGTTGACAAAGTCATAATTCACATCCAACAGTCATTTACAGTCAAAAGATTAAATGTTAAAATTTCATCCATATTGACCATTTTGGGATCGTTCGACATGTCCGGAGTCATCGTTTTTCATCCGAAAATTGATTTTTTGGACTGTACCAAAAATGATTCAAAATGTCAATTGGATCGTGCCTCATGTTGAATAACCACTTTTTAAACCCTCACAGTGACCAAAATTGCCATTTTTACAGAGTTTTGCTTACTCAAAAGCTTCCATTTTGACCAGTTTCAGGCACAGAAATGACTTTAAACACACTTATTTTAGTTGACAAAGTCATTATTCACATCCAACAGTCATTTAGAGTCAAAAGATTAAATGTTAAAATTTCATCCATATTGACCATTTTGGGATCGTTCGACATTTCCGGAGTCATCGTTTTTCATCCGAAAATTGATTTTTTGGACTGTACCAAAAATGATTCAAAATGTCAATTGGATCGTGCCTCATGTTGAATAACCACTTTTTAAACCCTCACAGTGACCAAAATTGCCATTTTTACAGAGTTTTAATTACTCAAAAGCTTCAATTTTGACCCATTTCAGGCACAGAAATGACTTTAAACACACTTATTTTAGTTGACAAAGTCATAATTCACATCCAACAGTCATTTACAGTCAAAAGATTAAATGTTAAAATTTCATCCATATTGACCATTTTGGGATCGTTCGACATGTCCGGAGTCATCGTTTTTCATCCGAAAATTGATTTTTTGGACTGTACCAAAAATGATTCAAAATGTCAATTGGATCGTGCCTCATGTTGAATAACCACTTTTTAAACCCTCACAGTGACCAAAATTGCCATTTTTACAGAGTTTTGCTTACTCAAAAGCTTCAATTTTGACCCATTTCAGGCACAGAAATGACTTTAAACGCACTTATTTTAGTTGACAAAGTCATAATTCACATCCAACAGTCATTTACAGTCAAAAGATTAAATGTTAAAATTTCATCGATATTGACCATTTTGGGATCGTTCGACATGTCCGGAGTCATCGTTTTTCATCCGAAAATTGATTTTTTGGACTGTACCAAAAATGATTCAAAATGTCAATTGGATCGTGCCTCATGTTGAATAACCACTTTTTAAACCCTCACAGTGACCAAAATTGCCATTTTTACAGAGTTTTGCTTACTCAAAAGCTTCAATTTTGACCCATTTCAGGCACAGAAATGACTTTAAGCACACTTATTTTAGTTGACAAAGTCATAATTCACATCCAACAGTCATTTACAGTCAAAAGATTAAATGTTAAAATTTCATCCATATTGACCATTTTGGGATCGTTCGACATGTCCGGAGTCATCGTTTTTCATCCGAAAATTGATTTTTTGAACTGTACCAAAAATGATTCAAAATGTCAATTGGATCCTGCCTCATGTTGAATAACCACTTTTTAAACCCTCACAGTGACCAAAATTGCCAATTTTACACAGTTTTGCTTACTCAAAAGCTTCAATTTTGACCCATTTCAGGCACAGAAATGACTTTAAACACACTTATTTTAGTTGACAAAGCCATAATTCACATCCAACAGTCATTTAGAGTCAAAAGATTAAATGTTAAAATTTCATCATTATAGACCATTTTGGGAACGTTCGACAGGTCCGGAGTCATCGTTTTTCGTCTGAAAATTGATTTTTTGGACTGTACCAAAAATGATTCAAAATGTCAATTGGATCGTGCCTCATGTTGAATAACCACTTTTTAAACCCTCAGAGTGACCAAAATTGCCATTTTTACAGAGTTTTGATTACTCAAAAGCTTCAATTTTTACCCCTTTGAGGCACAGAAATGACTTTAAACACACCTATTTTAGTTGACAAAGTCATAATTCACATCCAACAGTCATTTACAGTCAAAAGATTAAATGTTAAAATTTCATCCATATTGACCATTTTGGGATCGTTCGACATGTCCGGAGTCATCATTTTTCATCCGAAAATTGATTTTTTGGACTGTACCAAAAATGATTCAAAATGTCAATTGGATTGTGCCTCATGTTGAATAACCACTTTTTAAACCCTCACAGTGACCAAAATTGCCATTTTTACAGAGTTTTGATTACTCAAAAGCTTCACTTTTGACCCATTTCAGGCACAGAAATGACTTTAAACACACTTATTTTAGTTGACAATGTCATAATTCACATCCAACAGTCATTTACAGTCAAAAGATTAAATGTTAAAATTTCATCCATATTGACCATTTTGGGATCGTTCGACATGTCCGGAGTCATCGTTTTTCATCCGAAAATTGATTTTTTGGACTGTACCAAAAATGATTCAAAATGTCAATTGGATCGTGCCTCATTTTGAATAACCACTTTTTAAACCCTCACAGTGACCAAAATTGCCAATTTTACAGAGTTTTGCTTACACAAAAGCTTCAATTTTGACCCGTTTCAGGCACAGAAATGACTTTAAACACACTTATTTTAGTTGACAAAGTCATTATTCACATCCAACAGTCATTTAGAGTCAAAAGATTAAATGTTAAAATTTCATCCATATTGACCATTTTGGGATCGTTCGACATGTCCGGAGTCATCGTTTTTCATCCGAAAATTGATTTTTTGGACTGTACCAAAAATGATTCAAAATGTCAATTGGATCGTGCCTCATGTTGAATAACCACTTTTTAAACCCTCACAGTGACCAAAATTGCCATTTTTACAGAGTTTTGCTTACTCAAAAGCTTCAATTTTGACCCATTTCAGGCACAGAAATGACTTTAAACACACTTATTTTAGTTGACAAAGTCATAATTCACATCCAACAGTCATTTACAGTTAAAAGATTAAATGTTAAAATTTCATCCATATTGACCATTTTGGGATCGTTCGACATGTCCGGAGTCATCGTTTTTCATCCGAAAATTGATTTTTTGGACTGTACCAAAAATTATTCAAAATGTCAATTGGATCGTGCCTCATGTTGAATAACCACTTTTTAAACCCTCACAGTGACCAAAATTGCCATTTTTACAGAGTTTTGCTTACTCAAAAGCTTCAATTTTGACCCATTTCAGGCACAGAAATGACTTTAAACACACTTATTTTAGTTGACAAAGTCATAATTCACATCCAACAGTCATTTACAGTCAAAAGATTAAATGTTAAAATTTCATCATTATAGACCATTTTGGGAACGTTCGACAGGTCCGGAGTCATCGTTTTTCGTCTGAAAATTGATTTTTTGGACTGTACCAAAAATGATTCAAAATGTCAATTGGATCGTGCCTCATGTTGAATAACCACTTTTTAAACCCTCAGAGTGACCAAAATTGCCATTTTTACAGAGTTTTGATTACTCAAAAGCTTCAATTTTTACCCCTTTGAGGCACAGAAATGACTTTAAACACACTTATTTTAGTTGACAAAGTCATAATTCACATCCAACAGTCATTTACAGTCAAAAGATTAAATGTTAAAATTTCATCCATATTGACCATTTTGGGATCGTTCGACATGTCCGGAGTCATCGTTTTTCATCCGAAAATTGATTTTTTGGACTGTACCAAAAATGATTCAAAATGTCAATTGGATCGTGCCTCATGTTGAATAACCACTTTTTAAACCCTCAGAGTGACCAAAATTGCCATTTTTACAGAGTTTTGATTACTCAAAAGCTTCAATTTTGACCCATTTCAGGCACAGAAATGACTTTAAACACACTTATTTTAGTTGACAAAGTCATAATTCACATCCAACAGTCATTTACAGTCAAAAGATTAAATGTTAAAATTTCATCCATATTGACCATTTTGGGATCGTTCGACATGTCCGGAGTCATCGTTTTTCATCCGAAAATTGATTTTTTGGACTGTACCAAAAATGATTCAAAATGTCAATTGGATCGTGCCTCATTTTGAATAACCACTTTTTAAACCCTCACAGTGACCAAAATTGCCAATTTTACAGAGTTTTGCTTACACAAAAGCTTCAATTTTGACCCGTTTCAGGCACAGAAATGACTTTAAACACACTTATTTTAGTTGACAAAGTCATTATTCACATCCAACAGTCATTTAGAGTCAAAAGATTAAATGTTAAAATTTCATCCATATTGACCATTTTGGGATCGTTCGACATGTCCGGAGTCATCGTTTTTCATCCGAAAATTGATTTTTTGGACTGTACCAAAAATGATTCAAAATGTCAATTGGATCGTGCCTCATGTTGAATAACCACTTTTTAAACCCTCACAGTGACCAAAATTGCCATTTTTACAGAGTTTTGATTACTCAAAAGCTTCAATTTTGACCCATTTCAGGCACAGAAATGACTTTAAACACACTTATTTTAGTTGACAAAGTCATAATTCACATTCAACAGTCATTTACAGTCAAAAGATTAAATGTTAAAATTTCATCCATATTGACCATTTTGGGATCGTTCGACATGTCCGGAGTCATCGTTTTTCATCCGAAAATTGATTTTTTGGACTGTACCAAAAATGATTCAAAATGTCAATTGGATCGTGCCTCATGTTGAATAACCACTTTTTAAACCCTCACAGTGACCAAAATTGCCATTTTTACAGAGTTTTGCTTACTCAAAAGCTTCAATTTTGACCCATTTCAGGCACAGAAATGACTTTAAACACACTTATTTTAGTTGACAAAGTCATAATTCACATCCAACAGTCATTTACAGTCAAAAGATTAAATGTTAAAATTTCATCCATATTGACCATTTTGGGATCGTGCGACATGTCCGGAGTCATCGTTTTTCATCCGAAAATTGATTTTTTGGACTGTACCAAAAATGATTCAAAATGTCAATTGGATCGTGCCTCATGTTGAATAACCACTTTTTAAACCCTCACAGTGACCAAAATTGCCATTTTTACAGAGTTTTGCTTACTCAAAAGCTTCAATTTTGACCCATTTCAGGCACAGAAATGACTTTAAACACACTTATTTTAGTTGACAAAGTCATAATTCACATCCAACAGTCATTTACAGTCAAAAGATTAAATGTTAAAATTTCATCCATATTGACCATTTTGGGATCGTGCGACATGTCCGGAGTCATCGTTTTTCATCCGAAAATTGATTTTTTGGACTGTACCAAAAATGATTCAAAATGTCAATTGGATCGTGCCTCATGTTGAATAACCACTTTTTAAACCCTCACAGTGACCAAAATTGCCATTTTTACAGAGTTTTGCTTACTCAAAAGCTTCAATTTTGACCCATTTCAGGCACAGAAATGACTTTAAACACACTTATTTTAGTTGACAAAGTCATAATTCACATCCAACAGTCATTTACAGTCAAAAGATTAAATGTTAAAATTTCATCCATATTGACCATTTTGGGATCGTTCGACATGTCCGGAGTCATCGTTTTTCATCCGAAAATTGATTTTTTGGACTGTACCAAAAATGATTCAAAATGTCAATTGGATCGTGCCTCATGTTGAATAACCACTTTTTAAACCCTCACAGTGACCAAAATTGCCATTTTTACAGAGTTTTGATTACTCAAAAGCTTCAATTTTGACCCATTTCAGGCACAGAAATGACTTTAAACACACTTATTTTAGTTGACAAAGTCATAATTCACATCCAACAGTCATTTACAGTCAAAAGATTAAATGTTAAAATTTCATCCATATTGACCATTTTGGGATCGTTCGACATGTCCGGAGTCATCGTTTTTCATCCGAAAATTGATTTTTTGGACTGTACCAAAAATGATTCAAAATGTCAATTGGATCGTGCCTCATTTTGAATAACCACTTTTTAAACCCTCACAGTGACCAAAATTGCCAATTTTACAGAGTTTTGCTTACACAAAAGCTTCAATTTTGACCCGTTTCAGGCACAGAAATGACTTTAAACACACTTATTTTAGTTGACAAAGTCATTATTCACATCCAACAGTCATTTAGAGTCAAAAGATTAAATGTTAAAATTTCATCCATATTGACCATTTTGGGATCGTTCGACATGTCCGGAGTCATCGTTTTTCATCCGAAAATTGATTTTTTGGACTGTACCAAAAATGATTCAAAATGTCAATTGGATCGTGCCTCATGTTGAATAACCACTTTTTAAACCCTCACAGAGACCAAAATTGCCATTTTTACAGAGTTTTGATTACTCAAAAGCTTCAATTTTGACCCATTTCAGGCACAGAAATGACTTTAAACACACTTATTTTAGTTGACAAAGTCATAATTCACATCCAACAGTCATTTACAGTCAAAAGATTAAATGTTAAAATTTCATCCATATTGACCATTTTGGGATCGTTCGACATGTCCGGAGTCATCGTTTTTCATCCGAAAATTGATTTTTTGGACTGTACCAAAAATGATTCAAAATGTCAATTGGATCGTGCCTCATGTTGAATAACCACTTTTTAAACCCTCACAGTGACCAAAATTGCCATTTTTACAGAGTTTTGCTTACTCAAAAGCTTCCATTTTGACCAGTTTCAGGCACAGAAATGACTTTAAACACACTTATTTTAGTTGACAAAGTCATTATTCACATCCAACAGTCATTTAGAGTCAAAAGATTAAATGTTAAAATTTCATCCATATTGACCATTTTGGGATCGTTCGACATGTCCGGAGTCATCGTTTTTCACTCGAAAATTGATTTTTTGGACTGTACCAAAAATGATTCAAAATGTCAATTGGATCGTGCCTCATGTTGAATAACCACTTTTTAAACCCTCACAGTGACCAAAATTGCCATTTTTACAGAGTTTTAATTACTCAAAAGCTTCAATTTTGACCCATTTCAGGCACAGAAATGACTTTAAACACACTTATTTTAGTTGACAAAGTCATAATTCACATCCAACAGTCATTTACAGTCAAAAGATTAAATGTTAAAATTTCATCCATATTGACCATTTTGGGATCGTTCGACATGTCCGGAGTCATCGTTTTTCATCCGAAAATTGATTTTTTGGACTGTACCAAAAATGATTCAAAATGTCAATTGGATCGTGCCTCATGTTGAATAACCACTTTTTAAACCCTCACAGTGACCAAAATTGACATTTTTACAGAGTTTTGCTTACTCAAAAGCTTCAATTTTGACCCATTTCAGGCACAGAAATGACTTTAAACACACTTATTTTAGTTGACAAAGTCATAATTCACATCCAACAGTCATTTACAGTCAAAAGATTAAATGTTAAAATTTCATCCATATTGACCATTTTGGGATCGTTCGACATGTCCGGAGTCATCGTTTTTCATCCGAAAATTGATTTTTTGGACTGTACCAAAAATGATTCAAAATGTCAATTGGATCGTGCCTCATGTTGAATAACCACTTTTTAAACCCTCACAGTGACCAAAATTGCCATTTTTACAGAGTTTTGCTTACTCAAAAGCTTCAATTTTGACCCATTTCAGGCACAGAAATGGCTTTAAACACACTTATTTTAGTTGACAAAGTCATAATTCACATCCAACAGTCATTTACAGTCAAAAGATTAAATGTTAAAATTTCATCCATATTGACCATTTTGGGATCGTTCGACATGTCCGGAGTCATCGTTTTTCATCCGAAAATTGATTTTTTGAACTGTACCAAAAATGATTCAAAATGTCAATTGGCTCATGTTGAATAACCACTTTTTAAACTCTCACAGTGACCAAAATTGCCAATTTTACACAGTTTTGCTTACTCAAAAGCTTCAATTTTGACCCATTTCAGGCACAGAAATGACTTTAAACACACTTATTTTAGTTGACAAAGCCATAATTCACATCCAACAGTCATTTAGAGTCAAAAGATTAAATGTTAAAATGTCATCATTATAGACCATTTTGGGAACGTTCGACAGGTCCGGAGTCATCGTTTTTCGTCTGAAAATTGATTTTTTGGACTGTACCAAAAATGATTCAAAATGTCAATTGGATCGTGCCTCATGTTGAATAACCACTTTTTAAACCCTCAGAGTGACCAAAATTGCCATTTTTACAGAGTTTTGATTACTCAAAAGCTTCAATTTTTACCCCTTTGAGGCACAGAAATGACTTTAAACACACCTATTTTAGTTGACAAAGTCATAATTCACATCCAACAGTCATTTACAGTCAAAAGATTAAATGTTAAAATTTCATCCATATTGACCATTTTGGGATCGTTCGACATGTCCGGAGTCATCATTTTTCATCCGAAAATTGATTTTTTGGACTGTACCAAAAATGATTCAAAATGTCAATTGGATCGTGCCTCATGTTGAATAACCACTTTTTAAACCCTCACAGTGACCAAAATTGCCATTTTTACAGAGTTTTGATTACTCAAAAGCTTCACTTTTGACCCATTTCAGGCACAGAAATGACTTTAAACACACTTATTTTAGTTGACAAAGTCATAATTCACATCCAACAGTCATTTACAGTCAAAAGATTAAATGTTAAAATTTCATCCATATTGACCATTTTGGGATCGTTCGACATGTCCGGAGTCATCGTTTTTCATCCGAAAATTGATTTTTTGGACTGTACCAAAAATGATTCAAAATGTCAATTGGATCGTGCCTCATTTTGAATAACCACTTTTTAAACCCTCACAGTGACCAAAATTGCCAATTTTACAGAGTTTTGCTTACACAAAAGCTTCAATTTTGACCCGTTTCAGGCACAGAAATGACTTTAAACACACTTATTTTAGTTGACAAAGTCATTATTCACATCCAACAGTCATTTAGAGTCAAAAGATTAAATGTTAAAATTTCATCCATATTGACCATTTTGGGATCGTTCGACATGTCCGGAGTCATCGTTTTTCATCCGAAAATTGATTTTTTGGACTGTACCAAAAATGATTCAAAATGTCAATTGGATCGTGCCTCATGTTGAATAACCACTTTTTAAACCCTCACAGTGACCAAAATTGTCATTTTTACAGAGTTTTGATTACTCAAAAGCTTCAATTTTGACCCATTTCAGGCACAGAAATAACTTTAAACACACTTATTTCAGTTGACAAAGTCATAATTCACATCCAACAGTCATTTACAGTCAAAAGATTAAATGTTAAAATTTCATCCATATTGACCATTTTGGGATCGTTCGACATGTCCGGAGTCATCGTTTTTCATCCGAAAATTGATTTTTTGGACTGTACCAAAAATGATTCAAAATGTCAATTGGATCGTGCCTCATGTTGAATAACCACTTTTTAAACCCTCACAGTGACCAAAATTGCCATTTTTACAGAGTTTTGCTTACTCAAAAGCTTCAATTTTGACCCATTTCAGGCACAGAAATGACTTTAAACACACTTATTTTAGTTGACAAAGTCATAATTCACATCCAACAGTCATTTACAGTCAAAAGATTAAATGTTAAAATTTCATCCATATTGACCATTTTGGGATCGTTCGACATGTCCGGAGTCATCGTTTTTCGTCTGAAAATTGATTTTTTGGACTGTACCAAAAATGATTCAAAATGTCAATTGGATCGTGCCTCATGTTGAATAACCACTTTTTAAACCCTCAGAGTGACAAAAATTGCCATTTTTACAGAGTTTTGATTACTCAAAAGCTACAATTTTGACCCATTTCAGGCACAGAAATGACTTTAAACACACTTATTTCAGTTGACAAAGTCATAATTCACATCCAACAGTCATTTACAGTCAAAAGATTAAATGTTAAAATTTCATCCATATTGACCATTTTGGGATCGTTCGACATGTCCGGAGTCATCGTTTTTCATCCGAAAATTGATTTTTTGGACTGTACCAAAAATGATTCAAAATGTCAATTGGATCGTGCCTCATGTTGAATAACCACTTTTTAAACCCTCACAGTGACCAAAATTGCCATTTTTACAGAGTTTTGCTTACTCAAAAGCTTCAATTTTGACCCATTTCAGGCACAGAAATGACTTTAAACACACTTATTTTAGTTGACAAAGTCATAATTCACATCCAACAGTCATTTACAGTCAAAAGATTAAATGTTAAAATTTCATCATTATAGACCATTTTGGGAACGTTCGACAGGTCCGGAGTCATCGTTTTTCGTCTGAAAATTGATTTTTTGGACTGTACCAAAAATGATTCAAAATGTCAATTGGATCGTGCCTCATGTTGAATAACCACTTTTTAAACCCTCATAGTGACCAAAATTGCCATTTTTACAGAGTTTTGATTACTCAAAAGCTTCAATTTTTACCCCTTTGAGGCACAGAAATGACTTTAAACACACTTATTTTAGTTGACAAAGTCATAATTCACATCCAACAGTCATTTACAGTCAAAAGATTAAATGTTAAAATTTCATCCATATTGACCATTTTGGGATCGTTCGACATGTCCGGAGTCATCGTTTTTCATCCGAAAATTGATTTTTTGGACTGTACCAAAAATGATTCAAAATGTCAATTGGATCGTGCCTCATGTTGAATAACCACTTTTTAAACCCTCAGAGTGACCAAAATTGCCATTTTTACAGAGTTTTGATTACTCAAAAGCTTCAATTTTGACCCATTTCAGGCACAGAAATGACTTTAAACACACTTATTTTAGTTGACAAAGTCATAATTCACATCCAACAGTCATTTACAGTCAAAAGATTAAATGTTAAAATTTCATCCATATTGACCATTTTGGGATCGTTCGACATGTCCGGAGTCATCGTTTTTCATCCGAAAATTGATTTTTTGGACTGTACCAAAAATGATTCAAAATGTCAATTGGATCGTGCCTCATTTTGAATAACCACTTTTTAAACCCTCACAGTGACCAAAATTGCCAATTTTACAGAGTTTTGCTAACACAAAAGCTTCAATTTTGACCCGTTTCAGGCACAGAAATGACTTTAAACACACTTATTTTAGTTGACAAAGTCATTATTCACATCCAACAGTCATTTAGAGTCAAAAGATTAAATGTTAAAATTTCATCCATATTGACCATTTTGGGATCGTTCGACATGTCCGGAGTCATCGTTTTTCATCCGAAAATTGATTTTTTGGACTGTACCAAAAATGATTCAAAATGTCAATTGGATCGTGCCTCATGTTGAATAACCACTTTTTAAACCCTCACAGTGACCAAAATTGCCATTTTTACAGAGTTTTGATTACTCAAAAGCTTCAATTTTGACCCATTTCAGGCACAGAAATGACTTTAAACACACTTATTTTAGTTGACAAAGTCATAATTCACATTCAACAGTCATTTACAGTCAAAAGATTAAATGTTAAAATTTCATCCATATTGACCATTTTGGGATCGTTCGACATGTCCGGAGTCATCGTTTTTCATCCGAAAATTGATTTTTTGGACTGTACCAAAAATGATTCAAAATGTCAATTGGATCGTGCCTCATGTTGAATAACCACTTTTTAAACCCTCACAGTGACCAAAATTGCCATTTTTACAGAGTTTTGCTTACTCAAAAGCTTCAATTTTGACCCATTTCAGGCACAGAAATGACTTTAAACACACTTATTTTAGTTGACAAAGTCATAATTCACATCCAACAGTCATTTACAGTCAAAAGATTAAATGTTAAAATTTCATCCATATTGACCATTTTGGGATCGTGCGACATGTCCGGAGTCATCGTTTTTCATCCGAAAATTGATTTTTTGGACTGTACCAAAAATGATTCAAAATGTCAATTGGATCGTGCCTCATGTTGAATAACCACTTTTTAAACCCTCACAGTGACCAAAATTGCCATTTTTACAGAGTTTTGCTTACTCAAAAGCTTCAACTTTGACCCATTTCAGGCACAGAAATGACTTTAAACACACTTATTTTAGTTGACAAAGTCATAATTCACATCCAACAGTCATTTACAGTCAAAAGATTAAATGTTAAAATTTCATCCATATTGACCATTTTGGGATCGTTCGACATGTCCGGAGTCATCGTTTTTCATCCGAAAATTGATTTTTTGGACTGTACCAAAAATGATTCAAAATGTCAATTGGATCGTGCCTCATGTTGAATAACCACTTTTTAAACCCTCACAGTGACCAAAATTGCCATTTTAACAGAGTTTTGATTACTCAAAAGCTTCAATTTTGACCCATTTCAGGCACAGAAATGACTTTAAACACACTTATTTTAGTTGACAAAGTCATAATTCACATCCAACAGTCATTTACAGTCAAAAGATTAAATGTTAAAATTTCATCCATATTGACCATTTTGGGATCGTTCGACATGTCCGGAGTCATCGTTTTTCATCCGAAAATTGATTTTTTGGACTGTACCAAAAATGATTCAAAATGTCAATTGGATCGTGCCTCATTTTGAATAACCACTTTTTAAACCCTCACAGTGACCAAAATTGCCAATTTTACAGAGCTTTGCTTACACAAAAGCTTCAATTTTGACCCGTTTCAGGCACAGAAATGACTTTAAACACACTTATTTTAGTTGACAAAGTCATTATTCACATCCAAAAGTCATTTAGAGTCAAAAGATTAAATGTTAAAATTTCATCCATATTGACCATTTTGGGATCGTTCGACATGTCCGGAGTCATCGTTTTTCATCCGAAAATTGATTTTTTGGACTGTACCAAAAATGATTCAAAATGTCAATTGGATCGTGCCTCATTTTGAATAACCACTTTTTAAACCCTCACAGTGACCAAAATTGCCAATTTTACAGAGTTTTGCTTACACAAAAGCTTCAATTTTGACCCGTTTCAGGCACAGAAATGACTTTAAACACACTTATTTTAGTTGACAAAGTCATTATTCACATCCAACAGTCATTTAGAGTCAAAAGATTAAATGTTAAAATTTCATCCATATTGACCATTTTGGGATCGTTCGACATGTCCGGAGTCATCGTTTTTCATCCAAAAATTGATTTTTTGGACTGTACCAAAAATGATTCAAAATGTCAATTGGATCGTGCCTCATGTTGAATAACCACTTTTTAAACCCTCACAGTGACCAAAATTGCCATTTTTACAGAGTTTTGATTACTCAAAAGCTTCAATTTTGACCCATTTCAGGCACAGAAATGACTTTAAACACACTTATTTTAGTTGACAAAGTCATAATTCACATTCAACAGTCATTTACAGTCAAAAGATTAAATGTTAAAATTTCATCCATATTGACCATTTTGGGATCGTTCGACATGTCCGGAGTCATCGTTTTTCATCCGAAAATTGATTTTTTGGACTGTACCAAAAATGATTCAAAATGTCAATTGGATCGTGCCTCATGTTGAATAACCACTTTTTAAACCCTCACAGTGACCAAAATTGCCATTTTAACAGAGTTTTGATTACTCAAAAGCTTCAATTTTGACCCATTTCAGGCACAGAAATGACTTTAAACACACTTATTTTAGTTGACAAAGTCATAATTCACATCCAACAGTCATTTACAGTCAAAAGATTAAATGTTAAAATTTCATCCATATTGACCATTTTGGGATCGTTCGACATGTCCGGAGTCATCGTTTTTCATCCGAAAATTGATTTTTTGGACTGTACCAAAAATGATTCAAAATGTCAATTGGATCGTGCCTCATGTTGAATAACCACTTTTTAAACCCTCACAGTGACCAAAATTGCCATTTTTACAGAGTTTTGCTTACTCAAAAGCTTCAACTTTGACCCATTTCAGGCACAGAAATGACTTTAAACACACTTATTTTAGTTGACAAAGTCATAATTCACATCCAACAGTCATTTACAGTCAAAAGATTAAATGTTAAAATTTCATCCATATTGACCATTTTGGGATCGTTCGACATGTCCGGAGTCATCGTTTTTCATCCGAAAATTGATTTTTTGGACTGTACCAAAAATGATTCAAAATGTCAATTGGATCGTGCCTCATGTTGAATAACCACTTTTTAAACCCTCACAGTGACCAAAATTGCCATTTTAACAGAGTTTTGATTACTCAAAAGCTTCAATTTTGACCCATTTCAGGCACAGAAATGACTTTAAACACACTTATTTTAGTTGACAAAGTCATAATTCACATCCAACAGTCATTTACAGTCAAAAGATTAAATGTTAAAATTTCATCCATATTGACCATTTTGGGATCGTTCGACATGTCCGGAGTCATCGTTTTTCATCCGAAAATTGATTTTTTGGACTGTACCAAAAATGATTCAAAATGTCAATTGGATCGTGCCTCATGTTGAATAACCACTTTTTAAACCCTCACAGTGACCAAAATTGCCATTTTTACAGAGTTTTGCTTACTCAAAAGCTTCAATTTTGACCCATTTCAGGCACAGAAATGACTTTAAACACACTTATTTTAGTTGACAAAGTCATAATTCACATCCAACAGTCATTTACAGTCAAAAGATTAAATGTTAAAATTTCATCCATATTGACCATTTTGGGATCGTGCGACATGTCCGGAGTCATCGTTTTTCATCCGAAAATTGATTTTTTGGACTGTACCAAAAATGATTCAAAATGTCAATTGGATCGTGCCTCATGTTGAATAACCACTTTTTAAACCCTCACAGTGACCAAAATTGCCATTTTTACAGAGTTTTGCTTACTCAAAAGCTTCAATTTTGACCCATTTCAGGCACAGAAATGACTTTAAACACACTTATTTTAGTTGACAAAGCCATAATTCACATCCAACAGTCATTTACAGTCAAAAGATTAAATGTTAAAATTTCATCCATATTGACCATTTTGGGATCGTTCGACATGTCCGGAGTCATCGTTTTTCATCCGAAAATTGATTTTTTGGACTGTACCAAAAATGATTCAAAATGTCAATTGGATCATGCCTCATGTTGAATAACCACTTTTTAAACCCTCACAGTGACCAAAATTGCCATTTTTACAGAGTTTTGATTACTCAAAAGCTTCAATTTTTACCCCTTTGAGGCACAGAAATGACTTTAAACACACTTATTTTAGTTGACAAAACCATAATTCACATCCAACAGTCATTTAGAGTCAAAAGATTAAATGTTAAAATGTCATCATTATAGACCATTTTGGGAACGTTCGACAGGTCCGAAGTCATCGTTTTTCGTCTGAAAATTGATTTTTTGGACTGTACCAAAAATGATTCAAAATGTCAATTGGATCGTGCCTCATGTTGAATAACCACTTTTTAAACCCTCAGAGTGACCAAAATTGCCATTTTTACAGAGTTTTGATTACTCAAAAGCTTCAATTTTTACCCCTTTGAGGCACAGAAATGACTTTAAACACACTTACTTTAGTTGACAAAGTCATAATTCACATCCAACAGTCATTTACAGTCAAAAGATTAAATGTTAAAATTTCATCCATATTGACCATTTTGGGATCATTCGACATGTCCGGAGTCATCGTTTTTCATCCGAAAATTGATTTTTTGGACTGTACCAAAAATGATTCAAAATGTCAATTGGATCGTGCCTCATGTTGAATAACCACTTTTTAAACCCTCACAGTGACCAAAATTGCCATTTTTACAGAGTTTTGCTTACTCAGAAGCTTCAATTTTGACCCATTTCAGGCACAGAAATGACTTTAAACACACTTATTTTAGTTGACAAAGTCATAATTCACATCCAACAGTCATTTACAGTCAAAAGATTAAATGTTAAAATTTCATCCATATTGACCATTTTGGGATCGTGCGACATGTCCGGAGTCATCGTTTTTCATCCGAAAATTGATTTTTTGGACTGTACCAAAAATGATTCAAAATGTCAATTGGATCGTGCCTCATGTTGAATAACCACTTTTTAAACCCTCACAGTGACCAAAATTGCCATTTTTACAGAGTTTTGCTTACTCAAAAGCTTCAATTTTGACCCATTTCAGGCACAGAAATGACTTTAAACACACTTATTTTAGTTGACAAAGTCATAATTCACATCCAACAGTCATTTACAGTCAAAAGATTAAATGTTAAAATTTCATCCATATTGACCATTTTGGGATCGTTCGACATGTCCGGAGTCATCGTTTTTCATCCGAAAATTGATTTTTTGGACTGTACCAAAAATGATTCAAAATGTCAATTGGATCGTGCCTCATGTTGAATAACCACTTTTTAAACCCTCACAGTGACCAAAATTGCCATTTTTACAGAGTTTTGATTACTCAAAAGCTTCAATTTTGACCCATTTCAGGCACAGAAATGACTTTAAACACACTTATTTTAGTTGGCAAAGTCATAATTCACATCCAACAGTCATTTACAGTCAAAAGATTAAATGTTAAAATTTCATCCATATTGACCATTTTGGGATCGTTCGACATGTCCGGAGTCATCGTTTTTCATCCGAAAATTGATTTTTTGGACTGTACCAAAAATGATTCAAAATGTCAATTGGATCGTGCCTCATGTTGAATAACCACTTTTTAAACCCTCACAGTGACCAAAATTGCCATTTTTACAGAGTTTTGCTTACTCAAAAGCTTCAATTTTGACCCATTTCAGGCACAGAAATGACTTTAAACACACTTATTTTAGTTGACAAAGTCATAATTCACATCCAACAGTCATTTACAGTCAAAAGATTAAATGTTAAAATTTCATCCATATTGACCATTTTGGGATCGTGCGACATGTCCGGAGTCATCGTTTTTCATCCGAAAATTGATTTTTTGGACTGTACCAAAAATGATTCAAAATGTCAATTGGATCGTGCCTCATGTTGAATAACCACTTTTTAAACCCTCACAGTGACCAAAATTGCCATTTTTACAGAGTTTTGCTTACTCAAAAGCTTCAATTTTGACCCATTTCAGGCACAGAAATGACTTTAAACACACTTATTTTAGTTGACAAAGTCATAATTCACATCCAACAGTCATTTACAGTCAAAAGATTAAATGTTAAAATTTCATCCATATTGACCATTTTGGGATCGTTCGACATGTCCGGAGTCATCGTTTTTCATCCGAAAATTGATTTTTTGGACTGTACCAAAAATGATTCAAAATGTCAATTGGATCGTGCCTCATGTTGAATAACCACTTTTTAAACCCTCACAGTGACCAAAATTGCCATTTATACAGAGTTTTGATTACTCAAAAGCTTCAATTTTGACCCATTTCAGGCACAGAAATGACTTTAAACACACTTATTTTAGTTGGCAAAGTCATAATTCACATCCAACAGTCATTTACAGTCAAAAGATTAAATGTTAAAATTTCATCCATATTGACCATTTTGGGATCGTTCGACATGTCCGGAGTCATCGTTTTTCATCCGAAAATTGATTTTTTGGACTGTACCAAAAATGATTCAAAATGTCAATTGGATCGTGCCTCATGTTGAATAACCACTTTTTAAACCCTCACAGTGACCAAAATTGCCATTTTTACAGAGTTTTGATTACTCAAAAGCTTCAATTTTGACCCATTTCAGGCACAGAAATGACTTTAAACACACTTATTTTAGTTGACAAAGTCATAATTCACATCCAACAGTCATTTACAGTCAAAAGATTAAATGTTAAAATTTCATCCATATTGACCATTTTGGGATCGTTCGACATGTCCGGAGTCATCGTTTTTCATCCGAAAATTGATTTTTTGGACTGTACCAAAAATGATTCAAAATGTCAATTGGATCGTGCCTCATGTTGAATAACCACTTTTTAAACCCTCACAGTGACCAAAATTGCCATTTTTACAGAGTTTTGCTTACTCAAAAGCTTCAATTTTGACCCATTTCAGGCACAGAAATGACTTTAAACACACTTATTTTAGTTGACAAAGTCATAATTCACACCCAACAGTCATTTACAGTCAAAAGATTAAATGTTAAAATTTCATCCATATTGACCATTTTGGGATCGTGCGACATGTCCGGAGTCATCGTTTTTCATCCGAAAATTCGATTTTTTGGACTGTACCAAAAATGATTCAAAATGTCAATTGGATCGTGCCTCATGTTGAATAACCACTTTTTAAACCCTCACAGTGACCAAAATTGCCATTTTTACAGAGTTTTGCTTACTCAAAAGCTTCAATTTTGACCCATTTCAGGCACAGAAATGACTTTAAACACACTTATTTTAGTTGACAAAGTCATAATTCACATCCAACAGTCATTTACAGTCAAAAGATTAAATGTTAAAATTTCATCCATATTGACCATTTTGGGATCGTTCGACATGTCCGGAGTCATCGTTTTTCATCCGAAAATTGATTTTTTGGACTGTACCAAAAATGATTCAAAATGTCAATTGGATCATGCCTCATGTTGAATAACCACTTTTTAAACCCTCACAGTGACCAAAATTGCCATTTTTACAGAGTTTTGATTACTCAAAAGCTTCAATTTTTACCCCTTTGAGGCACAGAAATGACTTTAAACACACTTATTTTAGTTGACAAAACCATAATTCACATCCAACAGTCATTTAGAGTCAAAAGATTAAATGTTAAAATGTCATCATTATAGACCATTTTGGGAACGTTCGACAGGTCCGAAGTCATCGTTTTTCGTCTGAAAATTGATTTTTTGGACTGTACCAAAAATGATTCAAAATGTCAATTGGATCGTGCCTCATGTTGAATAACCACTTTTTAAACCCTCAGAGTGACCAAAATTGCCATTTTTACAGAGTTTTGATTACTCAAAAGCTTCAATTTTTACCCCTTTGAGGCACAGAAATGACTTTAAACACACTTATTTTAGTTGACAAAGTCATAATTCACATCCAACAGTCATTTAGAGTCAAAAGATTAAATGTTAAAATTTCATCCATATTGACCATTTTGGGATCGTTCGACATGTCCGGAGTCATCGTTTTTCATCCGAAAATTGATTTTTTGGACTGTACCAAAAATGATTCAAAATGTCAATTGGATCGTGCCTCATGTTGAATAACCACTTTTTAAACCCTCACAGTGACCAAAATTGCCATTTTTACAGAGTTTTGATTACTCAAAAGCTTCACTTTTGACCCATTTCAGGCACAGAAATGACTTTAAACACACTTATTTTAGTTGACAAAGTCATAATTCACATCCAACAGTCATTTACAGTCAAAAGATTAAATGTTAAAATTTCATCCATATTGACCATTTTGGGATCGTTCGACATGTCCGGAGTCATCGTTTTTCATCCGAAAATTGATTTTTTGGACTGTACCAAAAATGATTCAAAATGTCAATTGGATCGTGCCTCATTTTGAATAACCACTTTTTAAACCCTCACAGTGACCAAAATTGCCAATTTTACAGAGTTTTGCTTACACAAAAGCTTCAATTTTGACCCGTTTCAGGCACAGAAATGACTTTAAACACACTTATTTTAGTTGACAAAGTCATTATTCACATCCAACAGTCATTTAGAGTCAAAAGATTAAATGTTAAAATTTCATCCATATTGACCATTTTGGGATCGTTCGACATGTCCGGAGTCATCGTTTTTCATCCGAAAATTGATTTTTTGGACTGTACCAAAAATGATTCAAAATGTCAATTGGATCGTGCCTCATGTTGAATAACCACTTTTTAAACCCTCACAGTGACCAAAATTGCCATTTTTACAGAGTTTTGATTACTCAAAAGCTTCAATTTTGACCCATTTCAGGCACAGAAATGACTTTAAACACACTTATTTTAGTTGACAAAGTCATAATTCACATCCAACAGTCATTTACAGTCAAAAGATTAAATGTTAAAATTTCATCCATATTGACCATTTTGGGATCGTTCGACATGTCCGGAGTCATCGTTTTTCATCCTAAAATTGATTTTTTGGACTGTACCAAAAATGATTCAAAATGTAAATTGGATCGTGCCTCATTTTGAATAACCACTTTTTAAACCCTCACAGTGACCAAAATTGCCAATTTTACAGAGTTTTGGTTACACAAAAGCTTCAATTTTGACCCGTTTCAGGCACAGAAATGACTTTAAACACACTTATGTTAGTTGTCAAAGTCATTATTCACATCCAACAGTCATTTAGAGTCAAAAGATTAAATGTTAAAATTTCATCCATATTGACCATTTTGGGATCGTTCGACATGTCTGGAGTCATCGTTTTTCATCCGAAAATTGATTTTTTGGACTGTACCAAAAATGATTCAAAATGTCAATTGGATCGTGCCTCATGTTGAATAACCACTTTTTAAACCCTCACAGTGACCAAAATTGCCATTTTTACAGAGTTTCGATTACTCAAAAGCTTCAATTTTGACCCATTTCAGGCACAGAAATGACTTTAAACACACTTATTTTAGTTGACAAAGTCATAATTCACATCCAACAGTCATTTACAGTCAAAAGATTAAATGTTAAAATTTCATCCATATTGACCATTTTGGGATCGTTCGACATGTCCGGAGTCATCGTTTTTCATCCGAAAATTGATTTTTTGGACTGTACCAAAAATGATTCAAAATGTCAATTGGATCGTGCCTCATGTTGAATAACCACTTTTTAAACCCTCACAGTGACCAAAATTGCCATTTTTACAGAGTGTTGCTTACTCAAAAGCTTCAATTTTGACCCATTTCAGGCACAGAAATGACTTTAAACACACTTATTTTAGTTGACAAAGTCATAATTCACATCCAACAGTCATTTACAGTCAAAAGATTAAATGTTAAAATTTCATCCATATTGACCATTTTGGGATCGTTCGACATGTCCGGAGTCATCGTTTTTCATCCGAAAATTGATTTTTTGGACTGTACCAAAAATGATTCAAAATGTCAATTGGATCGTGCCTCATGTTGAATAACCACTTTTTAAACCCTCACAGTGACCAAAATTGCCATTTTTACAGAGTTTTGCTTACTCAAAAGCTTCAATTTTGACCAGTTTCAGGCACAGAAATGACTTTAAACACACTTATTTTAGTTGACAAAGTCATTATTCACATCCAACAGTCATTTAGAGTCAAAAGATTAAATGTTAAAATTTCATCCATATTGACCATTTTGGGATCGTTCGACATGTCCGGAGTCATCGTTTTTCATCCGAAAATTGATTTTTTGGACTGTACCAAAAATGATTCAAAATGTCAATTGGATCGTGCCTCATGTTGAATAACCACTTTTTAAACCCTCACAGTGACCAAAATTGCCATTTTTACAGAGTTTTAATTACTCAAAAGCTTCAATTTTGACCCATTTCAGGCACAGAAATGACTTTAAACACACTTAATTTAGTTGACAAAGTCATAATTCACATCCAACAGTCATTTACAGTCAAAAGATTAAATGTTAAAATTTCATCCATATTGACCATTTTGGGATCGTTCGACATGTCCGGAGTCATCGTTTTTCATCCGAAAATTGATTTTTTGGACTGTACCAAAAATGATTCAAAATGTCAATTGGATCGTGCCTCATGTTGAATAACCACTTTTTAAACCCTCACAGTGACCAAAATTGCCATTTTTACAGAGTTTTGCTTACTCAAAAGCTTCAATTTTGACCCATTTCAGGCACAGAAATGACTTTAAACACACTTATTTTAGGTGACAAAGTCATAATTCACATCCAACAGTCATTTACAGTCAAAAGATTAAATGGTAAAATTTCATCCATATTGACCATTTTGGGATCGTTCGACATGTCCGGAGTCATCGTTTTTCATCCGAAAATTGATTTTTTGGACTGTACCAAAAATGATTCAAAATGTAAATTGGATCGTGCCTCATTTTGAATAACCACTTTTTAAACCCTCACAGTGACCAAAATTGCCAATTTTACAGAGTTTTGGTTACACAAAAGCTTCAATTTTGACCCGTTTCAGGCACAGAAATGACTTTAAACACACTTATTTTAGTTGACAAAGTCATTATTCACATCCAACAGTCATTTAGAGTCAAAAGATTAAATGTTAAAATTTCATCCATATTGACCATTTTGGGATTGTTCGACATGTCCGGAGTCATCGTTTTTCATCCGAAAATTGATTTTTTGGACTGTACCAAAAATGATTCAAAATGTCAATTGGATCGTGCCTCATGTTGAATAACCACTTTTTAAACCCTCAGAGTGACCAAAATTGCCATTTTTACAGAGTTTTGATTACTCGAAAGCTTCAATTTTTACCCCTTTGAGGCACAGAAATGACTTTAAACACACTTATTTTAGTTGACAAAGTCATAATTCACATCCAACAGTCATTTACAGTCAAAAGATTAAATGTTAAAATTTCATCCATATTGACCATTTTGGGATCGTTCGACATGTCCGGAGTCATCGTTTTTCATCCGAAAATTGATTTTTTGGACTGTACCAAAAATGATTCAAAATGTCAATTGGATCGTGCCTCATGTTGAATAACCACTTTTTAAACCCTCACAGTGACCAAAATTGCCATTTTTACAGAGTTTTGATTACTCAAAAGCTTCACTTTTGACCCATTTCAGGCACAGAAATGACTTTAAACACACTTATTTTAGTTGACAAAGTCATAATTCACATCCAACAGTCATTTACAGTCAAAAGATTAAATGTTAAAATTTCATCCATATTGACCATTTTGGGATCGTTCGACATGTCCGGAGTCATCGTTTTTCATCCGAAAATTGATTTTTTGGACTGTACCAAAAATGATTCAAAATGTCAATTGGATCGTGCCTCATTTTGAATAACCACTTTTTAAACCCTCACAGTGACCAAAATTGCCAATTTTACAGAGTTTTGCTTACACAAAAGCTTCAATTTTGACCCGTTTCAGGCACAGAAATGACTTTAAACACACTTATTTTAGTTGACAAAGTCATTATTCACATCCAACAGTCATTTAGAGTCAAAAGATTAAATGTTAAAATTTCATCCATATTGACCATTTTGGGATCGTTCGACATGTCCGGAGTCATCGTTTTTCATCCGAAAATTGATTTTTTGGACTGTACCAAAAATGATTCAAAATGTCAATTGGATCGTGCCTCATGTTGAATAACCACTTTTTAAACCCTCACAGTGACCAAAATTGCCATTTTTACAGAGTTTTGATTACTCAAAAGCTTCAATTTTGACCCATTTCAGGCACAGAAATGACTTTAAACACACTTATTTTAGTTGACAAAGTCATAATTCACATCCAACAGTCATTTACAGTCAAAAGATTAAATGTTAAAATTTCATCCATATTGACCATTTTGGGATCGTTCGACATGTCCGGAGTCATCGTTTTTCATCCTAAAATTGATTTTTTGGACTGTACCAAAAATGATTCAAAATGTAAATTGGATTGTGCCTCATTTTGAATAACCACTTTTTAAACCCTCACAGTGACCAAAATTGCCAATTTTACAGAGTTTTGGTTACACAAAAGCTTCAATTTTGACCCGTTTCAGGCACAGAAATGACTTTAAACACACTTATGTTAGTTGTCAAAGTCATTATTCACATCCAACAGTCATTTAGAGTCAAAAGATTAAATGTTAAAATTTCATCCATATTGACCATTTTGGGATCGTTCGACATGTCTGGAGTCATCGTTTTTCATCCGAAAATTGATTTTTTGGACTGTACCAAAAATGATTCAAAATGTCAATTGGATCGTGCCTCATGTTGAATAACCACTTTTTAAACCCTCACAGTGACCAAAATTGCCATTTTTACAGAGTTTCGATTACTCAAAAGCTTCAATTTTGACCCATTTCAGGCACAGAAATGACTTTAAACACACTTATTTTAGTTGACAAAGTCATAATTCACATCCAACAGTCATTTACAGTCAAAAGATTAAATGTTAAAATTTCATCCATATTGACCATTTTGGGGTTTGTTCGACATGTCCGGAGTCATCGTTTTTCATCCGAAAATTGATTTTTTGGACTGTACCAAAAATGATTCAAAATGTCAATTGGATCGTGCCTCATGTTGAATAACCACTTTTTAAACCCTCACAGTGACCAAAATTGCCATTTTTACAGAGTGTTGCTTACTCAAAAGCTTCAATTTTGACCCATTTCAGGCACAGAAATGACTTTAAACACACTTATTTTAGTTGACAAAGTCATAATTCACATCCAACAGTCATTTACAGTCAAAAGATTAAATGTTAAAATTTCATCCATATTGACCATTTTGGGATCGTTCGACATGTCCGGAGTCATCGTTTTTCATCCGAAAATTGATTTTTTGGACTGTACCAAAAATGATTCAAAATGTCAATTGGATCGTGCCTCATGTTGAATAACCACTTTTTAAACCCTCACAGTGACCGAAATTGCCATTTTTACAGAGTTTTGCTTACTCAAAAGCTTCAATTTTGACCAGTTTCAGGCACAGAAATGACTTTAAACACACTTATTTTAGTTGACAAAGTCATTATTCACATCCAACAGTCATTTAGAGTCAAAAGATTAAATGTTAAAATTTCATCCATATTGACCATTTTGGGATCGTTCGACATGTCCGGAGTCATCGTTTTTCATCCGAAAATTGATTTTTTGGACTGTACCAAAAATGATTCAAAATGTCAATTGGATCGTGCCTCATGTTGAATAACCACTTTTTAAACCCTCACAGTGACCAAAATTGCCATTTTTACAGAGTTTTAATTACTCAAAAGCTTCAATTTTGACCCATTTCAGGCACAGAAATGACTTTAAACACACTTAATTTAGTTGACAAAGTCATAATTCACATCCAACAGTCATTTACAGTCAAAAGATTAAATGTTAAAATTTCATCCATATTGACCATTTTGGGATCGTTCGACATGTCCGGAGTCATCGTTTTTCATCCGAAAATTGATTTTTTGGACTGTACCAAAAATGATTCAAAATGTCAATTGGATCGTGCCTCATGTTGAATAACCACTTTTTAAACCCTCACAGTGACCAAAATTGCCATTTTTACAGAGTTTTGCTTACTCAAAAGCTTCAATTTTGACCCATTTCAGGCACAGAAATGACTTTAAACACACTTATTTTAGGTGACAAAGTCATAATTCACATCCAACAGTCATTTACAGTCAAAAGATTAAATGGTAAAATTTCATCCATATTGACCATTTTGGGATCGTTCGACATGTCCGGAGTCATCGTTTTTCATCCGAAAATTGATTTTTTGGACTGTACCAAAAATGATTCAAAATGTCAATTGGATCGTGCCTCATTTTGAATAACCACTTTTTAAACCCTCACAGTGACCAAAATTGCCAATTTTACAGAGTTTTGCTTACACAAAAGCTTCAATTTTGACCCGTTTCAGGCACAGAAATGACTTTAAACACACTTATTTTAGTTGACAATGTCATTATTCACATCCAACAGTCATTTAGAGTCAAAAGATTAAATGTTAAAATTTCATCCATATTGACCATTTTGGGATCGTTCGACATGTCCGGAGTCATCGTTTTTCATCCGAAAATTGATTTTTTGGACTGTACCAAAAATGATTCAAAATGTCAATTGGATCGTGCCTCATGTTGAATAACCACTTTTTAAACCCTCACAGTGACCAAAATTGCCATTTTTACAGAGTTTTGATTACTCAAAAGCTTCAATTTTGACCCATTTCAGGCACAGAAATGACTTTAAACACACTTATTTTAGTTGACAAAGTCATAATTCACATCCAACAGTCATTTACAGTCAAAAGATTAAATGTTAAAATTTCATCCATATTGACCATTTTGGGATCGTTCGACATGTCCGGAGTCATCGTTTTTCATCCTAAAATTGATTTTTTGGACTGTACCAAAAATGATTCAAAATGTAAATTGGATCGTGCCTCATTTTGAATAACCACTTTTTAAACCCTCACAGTGACCAAAATTGCCAATTTTACAGAGTTTTGGTTACACAAAAGCTTCAATTTTGACCCGTTTCAGGCACAGAAATGACTTTAAACACACTTATGTTAGTTGTCAAAGTCATTATTCACATCCAACAGTCATTTAGAGTCAAAAGATTAAATGTTAAAATTTCATCCATATTGACCATTTTGGGATCGTTCGACATGTCTGGAGTCATCGTTTTTCATCCGAAAATTGATTTTTTGGACTGTACCAAAAATGATTCAAAATGTCAATTGGATCGTGCCTCATGTTGAATAACCACTTTTTAAACCCTCACAGTGACCAAAATTGCCATTTTTACAGAGTTTCGATTACTCAAAAGCTTCAATTTTGACCCATTTCAGGCACAGAAATGACTTTAAACACACTTATTTTAGTTGACAAAGTCATAATTCACATCCAACAGTCATTTACAGTCAAAAGATTAAATGTTAAAATTTCATCCATATTGACCATTTTGGGATCGTTCGACATGTCCGGAGTCATCGTTTTTCATCCGAAAATTGATTTTTTGGACTGTACCAAAAATGATTCAAAATGTCAATTGGATCGTGCCTCATGTTGAATAACCACTTTTTAAACCCTCACAGTGACCAAAATTGCCATTTTTACAGAGTGTTGCTTACTCAAAAGCTTCAATTTTGACCCATTTCAGGCACAGAAATGACTTTAAACACACTTATTTTAGTTGACAAAGTCATAATTCACATCCAACAGTCATTTACAGTCAAAAGATTAAATGTTAAAATTTCATCCATATTGACCATTTTGGGATCGTTCGACATGTCCGGAGTCATCGTTTTTCATCCGAAAATTGATTTTTTGGACTGTACCAAAAATGATTCAAAATGTCAATTGGATCGTGCCTCATGTTGAATAACCACTTTTTAAACCCTCACAGTGACCAAAATTGCCATTTTTACAGAGTTTTGCTTACTCAAAAGCTTCAATTTTGACCAGTTTCAGGCACAGAAATGACTTTAAACACACTTATTTTAGTTGACAAAGTCATTATTCACATCCAACAGTCATTTAGAGTCAAAAGATTAAATGTTAAAATTTCATCCATATTGACCATTTTGGGATCGTTCGACATGTCCGGAGTCATCGTTTTTCATCCGAAAATTGATTTTTTGGACTGTACCAAAAATGATTCAAAATGTCAATTGGATCGTGCCTCATTTTGAATAACCACTTTTTAAACCCACACAGTGACCAAAATTGCCAATTTTACAGAGTTTTGGTTACACAAAAGCTTCAATTTTGACCCGTTTCAGGCACAGAAATGACTTTAAACACACTTATTTTAGTTGACAAAGTCATTATTCACATCCAACAGTCATTTAGAGTCAAAAGATTAAATGTTAAAATTTCATCCATATTGACCATTTTGGGATTGTTCGACATGTCCGGAGTCATCGTTTTTCATCCGAAAATTGATTTTTTGGACTGTACCAAAAATGATTCAAAATGTCAATTGGATCGTGCCTCATGTTGAATAACCACTTTTTAAACCCTCAGAGTGACCAAAATTGCCATTTTTACAGAGTTTTGATTACTCAAAAGCTTCAATTTTTACCCCTTTGAGGCACAGAAATGACTTTAAACACACTTATTTTAGTTGACAAAGTCATAATTCACATCCAACAGTCATTTACAGTCAAAAGATTAAATGTTAAAATTTCATCCATATTGACCATTTTGGGATCGTTCGACATGTCCGGAGTCATCGTTTTTCATCCGAAAATTGATTTTTTGGACTGTACCAAAAATGATTCAAAATGTCAATTGGATCGTGCCTCATGTTGAATAACCACTTTTTAAACCCTCACAGTGACCAAAATTGCCATTTTTACAGAGTTTTGATTACTCAAAAGCTTCACTTTTGACCCATTTCAGGCACAGAAATGACTTTAAACACACTTATTTTAGTTGACAAAGTCATAATTCACATCCAACAGTCATTTACAGTCAAAAGATTAAATGTTAAAATTTCATCCATATTGACCATTTTGGGATCGTTCGACATGTCCGGAGTCATCGTTTTTCATCCGAAAATTGATTTTTTGGACTGTACCAAAAATGATTCAAAATGTAAATTGGATCGTGCCTCATTTTGAATAACCACTTTTTAAACCCTCACAGTGACCAAAATTGCCAATTTTACAGAGTTTTGGTTACACAAAAGCTTCAATTTTGACCCGTTTCAGGCACAGAAATGACTTTAAACACACTTATTTTAGTTGACAAAGTCATTATTCACATCCAACAGTCATTTAGAGTCAAAAGATTAAATGTTAAAATTTCATCCATATTGACCATTTTGGGATTGTTCGACATGTCCGGAGTCATCGTTTTTCATCCGAAAATTGATTTTTTGGACTGTACCAAAAATGATTCAAAATGTCAATTGGATCGTGCCTCATGTTGAATAACCACTTTTTAAACCCTCAGAGTGACCAAAATTGCCATTTTTACAGAGTTTTGATTACTCAAAAGCTTCAATTTTTACCCCTTTGAGGCACAGAAATGACTTTAAACACACTTATTTTAGTTGACAAAGTCATAATTCACATCCAACAGTCATTTACAGTCAAAAGATTAAATGTTAAAATTTCATCCATATTGACCATTTTGGGATCGTTCGACATGTCCGGAGTCATCGTTTTTCATCCGAAAATTGATTTTTTGGACTGTACCAAAAATGATTCAAAATGTCAATTGGATCGTGCCTCATGTTGAATAACCACTTTTTAAACCCTCACAGTGACCAAAATTGCCATTTTTACAGAGTTTTGATTACTCAAAAGCTTCACTTTTGACCCATTTCAGGCACAGAAATGACTTTAAACACACTTATTTTAGTTGACAAAGTCATAATTCACATCCAACAGTCATTTACAGTCAAAAGATTAAATGTTAAAATTTCATCCATATTGACCATTTTGGGATCGTTCGACATGTCCGGAGTCATCGTTTTTCATCCGAAAATTGATTTTTTGGACTGTACCAAAAATGATTCAAAATGTCAATTGGATCGTGCCTCATGTTGAATAACCACTTTTTAAACCCTCACAGTGACCAAAATTGCCATTTTTACAGAGTTTTGCTTACTCAAAAGCTTCAATTTTGACCCATTTCAGGCACAGAAATGACTTTAAACACACTTATTTTAGTTGACAAAGTCATAATTCACATCCAACAGTCATTTACAGTCAAAAGATTAAATGTTAAAATTTCATCCATATTGACCATTTTGGGATCGTGCGACATGTCCGGAGTCATCGTTTTTCATCCGAAAATTGATTTTTTGGACTGTACCAAAAATGATTCAAAATGTCAATTGGATCGTGCCTCATGTTGAATAACCACTTTTTAAACCCTCACAGTGACCAAAATTGCCATTTTTACAGAGTTTTGCTTACTCAAAAGCTTCAATTTTGACCCATTTCAGGCACAGAAATGACTTTAAACACACTTATTTTAGTTGACAAAGTCATAATTCACATCCAACAGTCATTTACAGTCAAAAGATTAAATGTTAAAATTTCATCCATATTGACCATTTTGGGATCGTTCGACATGTCCGGAGTCATCGTTTTTCATCCGAAAATTGATTTTTAGGACTGTACCAAAAATGATTCAAAATGTCAATTGGATCGTGCCTCATTTTGAATAACCACTTTTTAAACCCTCACAGTGACTAAAATTGCCAATTTTACAGAGTTTTGCTTACACAAAAGCTTCAATTTTGACCCGTTTCAGGCACAGAAATGACTTTAAACACACTTATTTTAGTTGACAAAGTCATTATTCACATCCAACAGTCATTTAGAGTCAAAAGATTAAATGTTAAAATTTCATCCATATTGACCATTTTGGGATCGTTCGACATGTCCGGAGTCATCGTTTTTCATCCGAAAATTGATTTTTTGGACTGTACCAAAAATGATTCAAAATGTCAATTGGATCGTGCCTCATGTTGAATAACCACTTTTTAAACCCTCACAGTGACCAAAATTGCCATTTTTACAGAGTTTTGATTACTCAAAAGCTTCAATTTTGACCCATTTCAGGCACAGAAATGACTTTAAACACACTTATTTTAGTTGACAAAGTCATAATTCACATCCAACAGTCATTTACAGTCAAAAGATTAAATGTTAAAATTTCATCCATATTGACCATTTTGGGATCGTTCGACATGTCCGGAGTCATCGTTTTTCATCCGAAAATTGATTTTTTGGACTGTACCAAAAATGATTCAAAATGTAAATTGGATCGTGCCTCATTTTGAACAACCACTTTTTAAACCCTCACAGTGACCAAAATTGCCAATTTTACAGAGTTTTGGTTACACAAAAGCTTCAATTTTGACCCGTTTCAGGCACAGAAATGACTTTAAACACACTTATGTTAGTTGTCAAAGTCATTATTCACATCCAACAGTCATTTAGAGTCAAAAGATTAAATGTTAAAATTTCATCCATATTGACCATTTTGGGATCGTTCGACATGTCTGGAGTCATCGTTTTTCATCCGAAAATTGATTTTTTGGACTGTACCAAAAATGATTCAAAATGTCAATTGGATCGTGCCTCATGTTGAATAACCACTTTTTAAACCCTCACAGTGACCAAAATTGCCATTTTTACAGAGTTTCGATTACTCAAAAGCTTCAATTTTGACCCATTTCAGGCACAGAAATGACTTTAAACACACTTATTTTAGTTGACAAAGTCATAATTCACATCCAACAGTCATTTACAGTCAAAAGATTAAATGTTAAAATTTCATCCATATTGACCATTTTGGGATCGTTCGACATGTCCGGAGTCATCGTTTTTCATCCGAAAATTGATTTTTTGGACTGTACCAAAAATGATTCAAAATGTCAATTGGATCGTGCCTCATGTTGAATAACCACTTTTTAAACCCTCACAGTGACCAAAATTGCCATTTTTACAGAGTGTTGCTTACTCAAAAGCTTCAATTTTGACCCATTTCAGGCACAGAAATGACTTTAAACACACTTATTTTAGTTGACAAAGTCATAATTCACATCCAACAGTCATTTACAGTCAAAAGATTAAATGTTAAAATTTCATCCATATTGACCATTTTGGGATCGTTCGACATGTCCGGAGTCATCGTTTTTCATCCGAAAATTGATTTTTTGGACTGTACCAAAAATGATTCAAAATGTCAATTGGATCGTGCCTCATGTTGAATAACCACTTTTTAAACCCTCACAGTGACCAAAATTGCCATTTTTACAGAGTTTTGCTTACTCAAAAGCTTCAATTTTGACCAGTTTCAGGCACAGAAATGACTTTAAACACACTTATTTTAGTTGACAAAGTCATTATTCACATCCAACAGTCATTTAGAGTCAAAAGATTAAATGTTAAAATTTCATCCATATTGACCATTTTGGGATCGTTCGACATGTCCGGAGTCATCGTTTTTCATCCGAAAATTGATTTTTTGGACTGTACCAAAAATGATTCAAAATGTCAATTGGATCGTGCCTCATGTTGAATAACCACTTTTTAAACCCTCACAGTGACCAAAATTGCCATTTTTACAGAGTTTTAATTACTCAAAAGCTTCAATTTTGACCCATTTCAGGCACAGAAATGACTTTAAACACACTTAATTTAGTTGACAAAGTCATAATTCACATCCAACAGTCATTTACAGTCAAAAGATTAAATGTTAAAATTTCATCCATATTGACCATTTTGGGATCGTTCGACATGTCCGGAGTCATCGTTTTTCATCCGAAAATTGATTTTTTGGACTGTACCAAAAATGATTCAAAATGTCAATTGGATCGTGCCTCATGTTGAATAACCACTTTTTAAACCCTCACAGTGACCAAAATTGCCATTTTTACAGAGTTTTGCTTACTCAAAAGCTTCAATTTTGACCCATTTCAGGCACAGAAATGACTTTAAACACACTTATTTTAGGTGACAAAGTCATAATTCACATCCAACAGTCATTTACAGTCAAAAGATTAAATGTTAAAATTTCATCCATATTGACCATTTTGGGATCGTTCGACATGTCCGGAGTCATCGTTTTTCATCCGAACATTGATTTTTTGGACTGTACCAAAAATGATTCAAAATGTCAATTGGATCGTGCCTCATGTTGAATAACCACTTTTTAAACCCTCACAGTGACCAAAATTGCCATTTTTACAGAGTTTTGCTTACTCAAAAGCTTCAATTTTGACCCGTTTCAGGCACAGAAATGACTTTAAACACACTTATTTTAGTTGACAAAGTCATTATTCACATCCAACAGTCATTTAGAGTCAAAAGATTAAATGTTAAAATTTCATCCATATTGACCATTTTGGGATTGTTCGACATGTCCGGAGTCATCGTTTTTCATCCGAAAATTGATTTTTTGGACTGTACCAAAAATGATTCAAAATGTCAATTGGATCGTGCCTCATGTTGAATAACCACTTTTTAAACCCTCACAGTGACCAAAATTGCCATTTTTACAGAGTTTTGATTACTCAAAAGCTTCAATTTTGACCCATTTCAGGCACAGAAATGACTTTAAACACACTTATTTTAGTTGACAAAGTCATAATTCACATCCAACAGTCATTTACAGTCAAAAGATTAAATGGTAAAATTTCATCCATATTGACCATTTTGGGATCGTTCGACATGTCCGGAGTCATCGTTTTTCATCCGAAAATTGATTTTTTGGACTGTACCAAAAATGATTCAAAATGTAAATTGGATCGTGCCTCATTTTGAATAACCACTTTTTAAACCCTCACAGTGACCAAAATTGCCAATTTTACAGAGTTTTGGTTACACAAAAGCTTCAATTTTGACCCGTTTCAGGCACAGAAATGACTTTAAACACACTTATTTTAGTTGACAAAGTCATTATTCACATCCAACAGTCATTTAGAGTCAAAAGATTAAATGTTAAAATTTCATCCATATTGACCATTTTGGGATCGTTCGACATGTCCGGAGTCATCGTTTTTCATCCGAAAATTGATTTTTTGGACTGTATCAAAAATGATTCAAAATGTCAATTGGATCGTGCCTCATGTTGAATAACCACTTTTTAAACCCTCACAGTGACCAAAATTGCCAATTTTACAGAGTTTTGGTTACACAAAAGCTTCAATTTTGACCCGTTTCAGGCACAGAAATGACTTTAAACACACTTATTTTAGTTGACAAAGTCATTATTCACATCCAACAGTCATTTAGAGTCAAAAGATTAAATGTTAAAATTTCATCCATATTGACCATTTTGGGATCGTTCGACATGTCCGGAGTCATCGTTTTTCATCCGAAAATTGATTTTTTGGACTGTATCAAAAATGATTCAAAATGTCAATTGGATCGTGCCTCATGTTGAATAACCACTTTTTAAACCCTCACAGTGACCAAAATTGCCATTTTTACAGAGTTTTGCTTACTCAAAAGCTTCAATTTTGACCCATTTCAGGCACAGAAATGACTTTAAACACACTTATTTTAGTTGACAAAGTCATAATTCACATCCAACAGTCATTTACAGTCAAAAGATTAAATGTTAAAATTTCATCCATATTGACCATTTTGGGATCGTGCGACATGTCCGGAGTCATCGTTTTTTATCCGAAAATTGATTTTTTGGACTGTACCAAAAATGATTCAAAATGTCAATTGGATCGTGCCTCATGTTGAATAACCACTTTTTAAACCCTCACAGTGACCAAAATTGCCATTTTTACAGAGTTTTGCTTACTCAAAAGCTTCAATTTTGACCCATTTCAGGCACAGAAATGACTTTAAACACACTTATTTTAGTTGACAAAGTCATAATTCACATCCAACAGTCATTTACAGTCAAAAGATTAAATGTTAAAATTTCATCCATATTGACCATTTTGGGATCGTTCGACATGTCCGGAGTCATCGTTTTTCATCCGAAAATTGATTTTTTGGACTGTACCAAAAATGATTCAAAATGTCAATTGGATCATGCCTCATGTTGAATAACCACTTTTTAAACCCTCACAGTGACCAAAATTGCCATTTTTACAGAGTTTTGATTACTCAAAAGCTTCAATTTTTACCCCTTTGAGGCACAGAAATGACTTTAAACACACTTATTTTAGTTGACAAAACCATAATTCACATCCAACAGTCATTTAGAGTCAAAAGATTAAATGTTAAAATGTCATCATTATAGACCATTTTGGGAACGTTCGACAGGTCCGAAGTCATCGTTTTTCGTCTGAAAATTGATTTTTTGGACTGTACCAAAAATGATTCAAAATGTCAATTGGATCGTGCCTCATGTTGAATAACCACTTTTTAAACCCTCAGAGTGACCAAAATTGCCATTTTTACAGAGTTTTGATTACTCAAAAGCTTCAATTTTTACCCCTTTGAGGCACAGAAATGACTTTAAACACACTTATTTTAGTTGACAAAGTCATAATTCACATCCAACAGTCATTTACAGTCAAAAGATTAAATGTTAAAATTTCATCCATATTGACCATTTTGGGATCGTTCGACATGTCCGGAGTCATCGTTTTTCATCCGAAAATTGATTTTTTGGACTGTACCAAAAATGATTCAAAATGTCAATTGGATCGTGCCTCATGTTGAATAACCACTTTTTAAACCCTCACAGTGACCAAAATTGCCATTTTTACAGAGTTTTAATTACTCAAAAGCTTCAATTTTGACCCATTTCAGGCACAGAAATGACTTTAAACACACTTAATTTAGTTGACAAAGTCATAATTCACATCCAACAGTCATTTACAGTCAAAAGATTAAATGTTAAAATTTCATCCATATTGACCATTTTGGGATCGTTCGACATGTCCGGAGTCATCGTTTTTCATCCGAAAATTGATTTTTTGGACTGTACCAAAAATGATTCAAAATGTCAATTGGATCGTGCCTCATGTTGAATAACCACTTTTTAAACCCTCACAGTGACCAAAATTGCCATTTTACAGAGTTTTGCTTACTCAAAAGCTTCAATTTTGACCCATTTCAGGCACAGAAATGACTTTAAACACACTTATTTTAGGTGACAAAGTCATAATTCACATCCAACAGTCATTTACAGTCAAAAGATTAAATGTTAAAATTTCATCCATATTGACCATTTTGGGATCGTTCGACATGTCCGGAGTCATCGTTTTTCATCCGAACATTGATTTTTTGGACTGTACCAAAAATGATTCAAAATGTCAATTGGATCGTGCCTCATGTTGAATAACCACTTTTTAAACCCTCACAGTGACCAAAATTGCCATTTTTACAGAGTTTTGATTACTCAAAAGCTTCAATTTTTACCCCTTTGAGGCACAGAAATGACTTTAAACACACTTATTTTAGGTGACAAAGTCATAATTCACATCCAACAGTCATTTAGAGTCAAAAGATTAAATGTTAAAATGTCATCATTATAGACCATTTTGGGAACGTTCGACAGGTCCGAAGTCATCGTTTTTCGTCTGAAAATTGATTTTTTGGACTGTACCAAAAATGATTCAAAATGTCAATTGGATCGTGCCTCATGTTGAATAACCACTTTTTAAACCCTCAGAGTGACCAAAATTGCCATTTTTACAGAGTTTTGATTACTCAAAAGCTTCAATTTTTACCCCTTTGAGGCACAGAAATGACTTTAAACACACTTATTTTAGTTGACAAAGTCATAATTCACATCCAACAGTCATTTACAGTCAAAAGATTAAATGTTAAAATTTCATCCATATTGACCATTTTGGGATCGTTCGACATGTCCGGAGTCATCGTTTTTCATCCGAAAATTGATTTTTTGGACTGTACCAAAAATGATTCAAAATGTCAATTGGATCGTGCCTCATGTTGAATAACCACTTTTTAAACCCTCACAGTGACCAAAATTGCCATTTTTACAGAGTTTTAATTACTCAAAAGCTTCAATTTTGACCCATTTCAGGCACAGAAATGACTTTAAACACACTTAATTTAGTTGACAAAGTCATAATTCACATCCAACAGTCATTTACAGTCAAAAGATTAAATGTTAAAATTTCATCCATATTGACCATTTTGGGATCGTTCGACATGTCCGGAGTCATCGTTTTTCATCCGAAAATTGATTTTTTGGACTGTACCAAAAATGATTCAAAATGTCAATTGGATCGTGCCTCATGTTGAATAACCACTTTTTAAACCCTCACAGTGACCAAAATTGCCATTTTACAGAGTTTTGCTTACTCAAAAGCTTCAATTTTGACCCATTTCAGGCACAGAAATGACTTTAAACACACTTATTTTAGGTGACAAAGTCATAATTCACATCCAACAGTCATTTACAGTCAAAAGATTAAATGTTAAATTTTCATCCATATTGACCATTTTGGGATCGTTCGACATGTCCGGAGTCATCGTTTTTCATCCGAACATTGATTTTTTGGACTGTACCAAAAATGATTCAAAATGTCAATTGGATCGTGCCTCATGTTGAATAACCACTTTTTAAACCCTCACAGTGACCAAAATTGCCATTTTTACAGAGTTTTGCTTACTCAAAAGCTTCAATTTTGACCCGTTTCAGGCACAGAAATGACTTTAAACACACTTATTTTAGTTGACAAAGTCATTATTCACATCCAACAGTCATTTAGAGTCAAAAGATTAAATGTTAAAATTTCATCCATATTGACCATTTTGGGATTGTTCGACATGTCCGGAGTCATCGTTTTTCATCCGAAAATTGATTTTTTGGACTGTACCAAAAATGATTCAAAATGTCAATTGGATCGTGCCTCATGTTGAATAACCACTTTTTAAACCCTCACAGTGACCAAAATTGCCATTTTTACAGAGTTTTGATTACTCAAAAGCTTCAATTTTGACCCATTTCAGGCACAGAAATGACTTTAAACACACTTATTTTAGTTGACAAAGTCATAATTCACATCCAACAGTCATTTACAGTCAAAAGATTAAATGGTAAAATTTCATCCATATTGACCATTTTGGGATCGTTCGACATGTCCGGAGTCATCGTTTTTCATCCGAAAATTGATTTTTTGGACTGTACCAAAAATGATTCAAAATGTAAATTGGATCGTGCCTCATTTTGAATAACCACTTTTTAAACCCTCACAGTGACCAAAATTGCCAATTTTACAGAGTTTTGGTTACACAAAAGCTTCAATTTTGACCCGTTTCAGGCACAGAAATGACTTTAAACACACTTATTTTAGTTGACAAAGTCATTATTCACATCCAACAGTCATTTAGAGTCAAAAGATTAAATGTTAAAATTTCATCCATATTGACCATTTTGGGATCGTTCGACATGTCCGGAGTCATCGTTTTTCATCCGAAAATTGATTTTTTGGACTGTACCAAAAATGATTCAAAATGTCAATTGGATCGTGCCTCATGTTGAATAACCACTTTTTAAACCCTCAGAGTGACCAAAATTGCCATTTTTACAGAGTTTTGATTACTCAAAAGCTTCAATTTTTACCCCTTTGAGGCACAGAAATGACTTTAAACACACTTATTTTAGTTGACAAAGTCATAATTCACATCCAACAGTCATTTACAGTCAAAAGATTAAATGTTAAAATTTCATCCATATTGACCATTTTGGGATCGTGCGACATGTCCGGAGTCATCGTTTTTCATCCGAAAATTGATTTTTTGGACTGTACCAAAAATGATTCAAAATGTCAATTGGATCGTGCCTCATGTTGAATAACCACTTTTTAAACCCTCACAGTGACCAAAATTGCCATTTTTACAGAGTTTTGCTTACTCAAAAGCTTCAATTTTGACCCATTTCAGGCACAGAAATGACTTTAAACACACTTATTTTAGTTGACAAAGTCATAATTCACATCCAACAGTCATTTACAGTCAAAAGATTAAATGTTAAAATTTCATCCATATTGACCATTTTGGGATCGTTCGACATGTCCGGAGACATCGTTTTTCATCCGAAAATTGATTTTTAGGACTGTACCAAAAATGATTCAAAATGTCAATTGGATCGTGCCTCATTTTGAATAACCACTTTTTAATCCCTCACAGTGACCAAAATTGCCAATTTTACAGAGTTTTGCTTACACAAAAGCTTCAATTTTGACCCGTTTCAGGCACAGAAATGACTTTAAACACACTTATTTTAGTTGACAAAGTCATTATTCACATCCAACAGTCATTTAGAGTCAAAAGATTAAATGTTAAAATTTCATCCATATTGACCATTTTGGGATCGTTCGACATGTCCGGAGTCATCGTTTTTCATCCGAAAATTGATTTTTTGGACTGTACCAAAAATGATTCAAAATGTCAATTGGATCGTGCCTCATGTTGAATAACCACTTTTTAAACCCTCACAGTGACCAAAATTGCCATTTTTACAGAGTTTTGATTACTCAAAAGCTTCAATTTTGACCCATTTCAGGCACAGAAATGACTTTAAACACACTTATTTTAGTTGACAAAGTCATAATTCACATCCAACAGTCATTTACAGTCAAAAGATTAAATGTTAAAATTTCATCCATATTGACCATTTTGGGATCGTTCGACATGTCCGGAGTCATCGTTTTTCATCCTAAAATTGATTTTTTGGACTGTACCAAAAATGATTCAAAATGTAAATTGGATCGTGCCTCATTTTGAATAACCACTTTTTAAACCCTCACAGTGACCAAAATTGCCAATTTTACAGAGTTTTGGTTACACAAAAGCTTCAATTTTGACCCGTTTCAGGCACAGAAATGACTTTAAACACACTTATGTTAGTTGTCAAAGTCATTATTCACATCCAACAGTCATTTAGAGTCAAAAGATTAAATGTTAAAATTTCATCCATATTGACCATTTTGGGATCGTTCGACATGTCTGGAGTCATCGTTTTTCATCCGAAAATTGATTTTTTGGACTGTACCAAAAATGATTCAAAATGTCAATTGGATCGTGCCTCATGTTGAATAACCACTTTTTAAACCCTCACAGTGACCAAAATTGCCATTTTTACAGAGTTTCGATTACTCAAAAGCTTCAATTTTGACCCATTTCAGGCACAGAAATGACTTTAAACACACTTATTTTAGTTGACAAAGTCATAATTCACATCCAACAGTCATTTACAGTCAAAAGATTAAATGTTAAAATTTCATCCATATTGACCATTTTGGGATCGTTCGACATGTCCGGAGTCATCGTTTTTCATCCGAAAATTGATTTTTTGGACTGTACCAAAAATGATTCAAAATGTCAATTGGATCGTGCCTCATGTTGAATAACCACTTTTTAAACCCTCACAGTGACCAAAATTGCCATTTTTACAGAGTGTTGCTTACTCAAAAGCTTCAATTTTGACCCATTTCAGGCACAGAAATGACTTTAAACACACTTATTTTAGTTGACAAAGTCATAATTCACATCCAACAGTCATTTACAGTCAAAAGATTAAATGTTAAAATTTCATCCATATTGACCATTTTGGGATCGTTCGACATGTCCGGAGTCATCGTTTTTCATCCGAAAATTGATTTTTTGGACTGTACCAAAAATGATTCAAAATGTCAATTGGATCGTGCCTCATGTTGAATAACCACTTTTTAAACCCTCACAGTGACCAAAATTGCCATTTTTACAGAGTTTTGCTTACTCAAAAGCTTCAATTTTGACCAGTTTCAGGCACAGAAATGACTTTAAACACACTTATTTTAGTTGACAAAGTCATTATTCACATCCAACAGTCATTTAGAGTCAAAAGATTAAATGTTAAAATTTCATCCATATTGACCATTTTGGGATCGTTCGACATGTCCGGAGTCATCGTTTTTCATCCGAAAATTGATTTTTTGGACTGTACCAAAAATGATTCAAAATGTCAATTGGATCGTGCCTCATGTTGAATAACCACTTTTTAAACCCTCACAGTGACCAAAATTGCCATTTTTACAGAGTTTTAATTACTCAAAAGCTTCAATTTTGACCCATTTCAGGCACAGAAATGACTTTAAACACACTTAATTTAGTTGACAAAGTCATAATTCACATCCAACAGTCATTTACAGTCAAAAGATTAAATGTTAAAATTTCATCCATATTGACCATTTTGGGATCGTTCGACATGTCCGGAGTCATCGTTTTTCATCCGAAAATTGATTTTTTGGACTGTACCAAAAATGATTCAAAATGTCAATTGGATCGTGCCTCATGTTGAATAACCACTTTTTAAACCCTCACAGTGACCAAAATTGCCATTTTTACAGAGTTTTGCTTACTCAAAAGCTTCAATTTTGACCCATTTCAGGCACAGAAATGACTTTAAACACACTTATTTTAGGTGACAAAGTCATAATTCACATCCAACAGTCATTTACAGTCAAAAGATTAAATGGTAAAATTTCATCCATATTGACCATTTTGGGATCGTTCGACATGTCCGGAGTCATCGTTTTTCATCCGAAAATTGATTTTTTGGACTGTACCAAAAATGATTCAAAATGTAAATTGGATCGTGCCTCATTTTGAATAACCACTTTTTAAACCCTCACAGTGACCAAAATTGCCAATTTTACAGAGTTTTGGTTACACAAAAGCTTCAATTTTGACCCGTTTCAGGCACAGAAATGACTTTAAACACACTTATTTTAGTTGACAAAGTCATTATTCACATCCAACAGTCATTTAGAGTCAAAAGATTAAATGTTAAAATTTCATCCATATTGACCATTTTGGGATTGTTCGACATGTCCGGAGTCATCGTTTTTCATCCGAAAATTGATTTTTTGGACTGTACCAAAAATGATTCAAAATGTCAATTGGATCGTGCCTCATGTTGAATAACCACTTTTTAAACCCTCAGAGTGACCAAAATTGCCATTTTTACAGAGTTTTGATTACTCGAAAGCTTCAATTTTTACCCCTTTGAGGCACAGAAATGACTTTAAACACACTTATTTTAGTTGACAAAGTCATAATTCACATCCAACAGTCATTTACAGTCAAAAGATTAAATGTTAAAATTTCATCCATATTGACCATTTTGGGATCGTTCGACATGTCCGGAGTCATCGTTTTTCATCCGAAAATTGATTTTTTGGACTGTACCAAAAATGATTCAAAATGTCAATTGGATCGTGCCTCATGTTGAATAACCACTTTTTAAACCCTCACAGTGACCAAAATTGCCATTTTTACAGAGTTTTGATTACTCAAAAGCTTCACTTTTGACCCATTTCAGGCACAGAAATGACTTTAAACACACTTATTTTAGTTGACAAAGTCATAATTCACATCCAACAGTCATTTACAGTCAAAAGATTAAATGTTAAAATTTCATCCATATTGACCATTTTGGGATCGTTCGACATGTCCGGAGTCATCGTTTTTCATCCGAAAATTGATTTTTTGGACTGTACCAAAAATGATTCAAAATGTCAATTGGATCGTGCCTCATGTTGAATAACCACTTTTTAAACCCTCACAGTGACCAAAATTGCCATTTTTACAGAGTTTTGCTTACTCAAAAGCTTCAATTTTGACCCATTTCAGGCACAGAAATGACTTTAAACACACTTATTTTAGTTGACAAAGTCATAATTCACACCCAACAGTCATTTACAGTCAAAAGATTAAATGTTAAAATTTCATCCATATTGACCATTTTGGGATCGTGCGACATGTCCGGAGTCATCGTTTTTCATCCGAAAATTCGATTTTTTGGACTGTACCAAAAATGATTCAAAATGTCAATTGGATCGTGCCTCATGTTGAATAACCACTTTTTAAACCCTCACAGTGACCAAAATTGCCATTTTTACAGAGTTTTGCTTACTCAAAAGCTTCAATTTTGACCCATTTCAGGCACAGAAATGACTTTAAACACACTTATTTTAGTTGACAAAGTCATAATTCACATCCAACAGTCATTTACAGTCAAAAGATTAAATGTTAAAATTTCATCCATATTGACCATTTTGGGATCGTTCGACATGTCCGGAGTCATCGTTTTTCATCCGAAAATTGATTTTTTGGACTGTACCAAAAATGATTCAAAATGTCAATTGGATCATGCCTCATGTTGAATAACCACTTTTTAAACCCTCACAGTGACCAAAATTGCCATTTTTACAGAGTTTTGATTACTCAAAAGCTTCAATTTTTACCCCTTTGAGGCACAGAAATGACTTTAAACACACTTATTTTAGTTGACAAAACCATAATTCACATCCAACAGTCATTTAGAGTCAAAAGATTAAATGTTAAAATGTCATCATTATAGACCATTTTGGGAACGTTCGACAGGTCCGAAGTCATCGTTTTTCGTCTGAAAATTGATTTTTTGGACTGTACCAAAAATGATTCAAAATGTCAATTGGATCGTGCCTCATGTTGAATAACCACTTTTTAAACCCTCAGAGTGACCAAAATTGCCATTTTTACAGAGTTTTGATTACTCAAAAGCTTCAATTTTTACCCCTTTGAGGCACAGAAATGACTTTAAACACACTTATTTTAGTTGACAAAGTCATAATTCACATCCAACAGTCATTTAGAGTCAAAAGATTAAATGTTAAAATTTCATCCATATTGACCATTTTGGGATCGTTCGACATGTCCGGAGTCATCGTTTTTCATCCGAAAATTGATTTTTTGGACTGTACCAAAAATGATTCAAAATGTCAATTGGATCGTGCCTCATGTTGAATAACCACTTTTTAAACCCTCACAGTGACCAAAATTGCCATTTTTACAGAGTTTTGATTACTCAAAAGCTTCACTTTTGACCCATTTCAGGCACAGAAATGACTTTAAACACACTTATTTTAGTTGACAAAGTCATAATTCACATCCAACAGTCATTTACAGTCAAAAGATTAAATGTTAAAATTTCATCCATATTGACCATTTTGGGATCGTTCGACATGTCCGGAGTCATCGTTTTTCATCCGAAAATTGATTTTTTGGACTGTACCAAAAATGATTCAAAATGTCAATTGGATCGTGCCTCATTTTGAATAACCACTTTTTAAACCCTCACAGTGACCAAAATTGCCAATTTTACAGAGTTTTGCTTACACAAAAGCTTCAATTTTGACCCGTTTCAGGCACAGAAATGACTTTAAACACACTTATTTTAGTTGACAAAGTCATTATTCACATCCAACAGTCATTTAGAGTCAAAAGATTAAATGTTAAAATTTCATCCATATTGACCATTTTGGGATCGTTCGACATGTCCGGAGTCATCGTTTTTCATCCGAAAATTGATTTTTTGGACTGTACCAAAAATGATTCAAAATGTCAATTGGATCGTGCCTCATGTTGAATAACCACTTTTTAAACCCTCACAGTGACCAAAATTGCCATTTTTACAGAGTTTTGATTACTCAAAAGCTTCAATTTTGACCCATTTCAGGCACAGAAATGACTTTAAACACACTTATTTTAGTTGACAAAGTCATAATTCACATCCAACAGTCATTTACAGTCAAAAGATTAAATGTTAAAATTTCATCCATATTGACCATTTTGGGATCGTTCGACATGTCCGGAGTCATCGTTTTTCATCCTAAAATTGATTTTTTGGACTGTACCAAAAATGATTCAAAATGTAAATTGGATCGTGCCTCATTTTGAATAACCACTTTTTAAACCCTCACAGTGACCAAAATTGCCAATTTTACAGTTTTGGTTACACAAAAGCTTCAATTTTGACCCGTTTCAGGCACAGAAATGACTTTAAACACACTTATGTTAGTTGTCAAAGTCATTATTCACATCCAACAGTCATTTAGAGTCAAAAGATTAAATGTTAAAATTTCATCCATATTGACCATTTTGGGATCGTTCGACATGTCTGGAGTCATCGTTTTTCATCCGAAAATTGATTTTTTGGACTGTACCAAAAATGATTCAAAATGTCAATTGGATCGTGCCTCATGTTGAATAACCACTTTTTAAACCCTCACAGTGACCAAAATTGCCATTTTTACAGAGTTTCGATTACTCAAAAGCTTCAATTTTGACCCATTTCAGGCACAGAAATGACTTTAAACACACTTATTTTAGTTGACAAAGTCATAATTCACATCCAACAGTCATTTACAGTCAAAAGATTAAATGTTAAAATTTCATCCATATTGACCATTTTGGGATCGTTCGACATGTCCGGAGTCATCGTTTTTCATCCGAAAATTGATTTTTTGGACTGTACCAAAAATGATTCAAAATGTCAATTGGATCGTGCCTCATGTTGAATAACCACTTTTTAAACCCTCACAGTGACCAAAATTGCCATTTTTACAGAGTGTTGCTTACTCAAAAGCTTCAATTTTGACCCATTTCAGGCACAGAAATGACTTTAAACACACTTATTTTAGTTGACAAAGTCATAATTCACATCCAACAGTCATTTACAGTCAAAAGATTAAATGTTAAAATTTCATCCATATTGACCATTTTGGGATCGTTCGACATGTCCGGAGTCATCGTTTTTCATCCGAAAATTGATTTTTTGGACTGTACCAAAAATGATTCAAAATGTCAATTGGATCGTGCCTCATGTTGAATAACCACTTTTTAAACCCTCACAGTGACCAAAATTGCCATTTTTACAGAGTTTTGCTTACTCAAAAGCTTCAATTTTGACCAGTTTCAGGCACAGAAATGACTTTAAACACACTTATTTTAGTTGACAAAGTCATTATTCACATCCAACAGTCATTTAGAGTCAAAAGATTAAATGTTAAAATTTCATCCATATTGACCATTTTGGGATCGTTCGACATGTCCGGAGTCATCGTTTTTCATCCGAAAATTGATTTTTTGGACTGTACCAAAAATGATTCAAAATGTCAATTGGATCGTGCCTCATGTTGAATAACCACTTTTTAAACCCTCACAGTGACCAAAATTGCCATTTTTACAGAGTTTTAATTACTCAAAAGCTTCAATTTTGACCCATTTCAGGCACAGAAATGACTTTAAACACACTTAATTTAGTTGACAAAGTCATAATTCACATCCAACAGTCATTTACAGTCAAAAGATTAAATGTTAAAATTTCATCCATATTGACCATTTTGGGATCGTTCGACATGTCCGGAGTCATCGTTTTTCATCCGAAAATTGATTTTTTGGACTGTACCAAAAATGATTCAAAATGTCAATTGGATCGTGCCTCATGTTGAATAACCACTTTTTAAACCCTCACAGTGACCAAAATTGCCATTTTTACAGAGTTTTGCTTACTCAAAAGCTTCAATTTTGACCCATTTCAGGCACAGAAATGACTTTAAACACACTTATTTTAGGTGACAAAGTCATAATTCACATCCAACAGTCATTTACAGTCAAAAGATTAAATGGTAAAATTTCATCCATATTGACCATTTTGGGATCGTTCGACATGTCCGGAGTCATCGTTTTTCATCCGAAAATTGATTTTTTGGACTGTACCAAAAATGATTCAAAATGTAAATTGGATCGTGCCTCATTTTGAATAACCACTTTTTAAACCCTCACAGTGACCAAAATTGCCAATTTTACAGAGTTTTGGTTACACAAAAGCTTCAATTTTGACCCGTTTCAGGCACAGAAATGACTTTAAACACACTTATTTTAGTTGACAAAGTCATTATTCACATCCAACAGTCATTTAGAGTCAAAAGATTAAATGTTAAAATTTCATCCATATTGACCATTTTGGGATTGTTCGACATGTCCGGAGTCATCGTTTTTCATCCGAAAATTGATTTTTTGGACTGTACCAAAAATGATTCAAAATGTCAATTGGATCGTGCCTCATGTTGAATAACCACTTTTTAAACCCTCAGAGTGACCAAAATTGCCATTTTTACAGAGTTTTGATTACTCGAAAGCTTCAATTTTTACCCCTTTGAGGCACAGAAATGACTTTAAACACACTTATTTTAGTTGACAAAGTCATAATTCACATCCAACAGTCATTTACAGTCAAAAGATTAAATGTTAAAATTTCATCCATATTGACCATTTTGGGATCGTTCGACATGTCCGGAGTCATCGTTTTTCATCCGAAAATTGATTTTTTGGACTGTACCAAAAATGATTCAAAATGTCAATTGGATCGTGCCTCATGTTGAATAACCACTTTTTAAACCCTCACAGTGACCAAAATTGCCATTTTTACAGAGTTTTGATTACTCAAAAGCTTCACTTTTGACCCATTTCAGGCACAGAAATGACTTTAAACACACTTATTTTAGTTGACAAAGTCATAATTCACATCCAACAGTCATTTACAGTCAAAAGATTAAATGTTAAAATTTCATCCATATTGACCATTTTGGGATCGTTCGACATGTCCGGAGTCATCGTTTTTCATCCGAAAATTGATTTTTTGGACTGTACCAAAAATGATTCAAAATGTCAATTGGATCGTGCCTCATTTTGAATAACCACTTTTTAAACCCTCACAGTGACCAAAATTGCCAATTTTACAGAGTTTTGCTTACACAAAAGCTTCAATTTTGACCCGTTTCAGGCACAGAAATGACTTTAAACACACTTATTTTAGTTGACAAAGTCATTATTCACATCCAACAGTCATTTAGAGTCAAAAGATTAAATGTTAAAATTTCATCCATATTGACCATTTTGGGATCGTTCGACATGTCCGGAGTCATCGTTTTTCATCCGAAAATTGATTTTTTGGACTGTACCAAAAATGATTCAAAATGTCAATTGGATCGTGCCTCATGTTGAATAACCACTTTTTAAACCCTCACAGTGACCAAAATTGCCATTTTTACAGAGTTTTGATTACTCAAAAGCTTCAATTTTGACCCATTTCAGGCACAGAAATGACTTTAAACACACTTATTTTAGTTGACAAAGTCATAATTCACATCCAACAGTCATTTACAGTCAAAAGATTAAATGTTAAAATTTCATCCATATTGACCATTTTGGGATCGTTCGACATGTCCGGAGTCATCGTTTTTCATCCTAAAATTGATTTTTTGGACTGTACCAAAAATGATTCAAAATGTAAATTGGATTGTGCCTCATTTTGAATAACCACTTTTTAAACCCTCACAGTGACCAAAATTGCCAATTTTACAGAGTTTTGGTTACACAAAAGCTTCAATTTTGACCCGTTTCAGGCACAGAAATGACTTTAAACACACTTATGTTAGTTGTCAAAGTCATTATTCACATCCAACAGTCATTTAGAGTCAAAAGATTAAATGTTAAAATTTCATCCATATTGACCATTTTGGGATCGTTCGACATGTCTGGAGTCATCGTTTTTCATCCGAAAATTGATTTTTTGGACTGTACCAAAAATGATTCAAAATGTCAATTGGATCGTGCCTCATGTTGAATAACCACTTTTTAAACCCTCACAGTGACCAAAATTGCCATTTTTACAGAGTTTCGATTACTCAAAAGCTTCAATTTTGACCCATTTCAGGCACAGAAATGACTTTAAACACACTTATTTTAGTTGACAAAGTCATAATTCACATCCAACAGTCATTTACAGTCAAAAGATTAAATGTTAAAATTTCATCCATATTGACCATTTTGGGGTTTGTTCGACATGTCCGGAGTCATCGTTTTTCATCCGAAAATTGATTTTTTGGACTGTACCAAAAATGATTCAAAATGTCAATTGGATCGTGCCTCATGTTGAATAACCACTTTTTAAACCCTCACAGTGACCAAAATTGCCATTTTTACAGAGTGTTGCTTACTCAAAAGCTTCAATTTTGACCCATTTCAGGCACAGAAATGACTTTAAACACACTTATTTTAGTTGACAAAGTCATAATTCACATCCAACAGTCATTTACAGTCAAAAGATTAAATGTTAAAATTTCATCCATATTGACCATTTTGGGATCGTTCGACATGTCCGGAGTCATCGTTTTTCATCCGAAAATTGATTTTTTGGACTGTACCAAAAATGATTCAAAATGTCAATTGGATCGTGCCTCATGTTGAATAACCACTTTTTAAACCCTCACAGTGACCGAAATTGCCATTTTTACAGAGTTTTGCTTACTCAAAAGCTTCAATTTTGACCAGTTTCAGGCACAGAAATGACTTTAAACACACTTATTTTAGTTGACAAAGTCATTATTCACATCCAACAGTCATTTAGAGTCAAAAGATTAAATGTTAAAATTTCATCCATATTGACCATTTTGGGATCGTTCGACATGTCCGGAGTCATCGTTTTTCATCCGAAAATTGATTTTTTGGACTGTACCAAAAATGATTCAAAATGTCAATTGGATCGTGCCTCATGTTGAATAACCACTTTTTAAACCCTCACAGTGACCAAAATTGCCATTTTTACAGAGTTTTAATTACTCAAAAGCTTCAATTTTGACCCATTTCAGGCACAGAAATGACTTTAAACACACTTAATTTAGTTGACAAAGTCATAATTCACATCCAACAGTCATTTACAGTCAAAAGATTAAATGTTAAAATTTCATCCATATTGACCATTTTGGGATCGTTCGACATGTCCGGAGTCATCGTTTTTCATCCGAAAATTGATTTTTTGGACTGTACCAAAAATGATTCAAAATGTCAATTGGATCGTGCCTCATGTTGAATAACCACTTTTTAAACCCTCACAGTGACCAAAATTGCCATTTTTACAGAGTTTTGCTTACTCAAAAGCTTCAATTTTGACCCATTTCAGGCACAGAAATGACTTTAAACACACTTATTTTAGGTGACAAAGTCATAATTCACATCCAACAGTCATTTACAGTCAAAAGATTAAATGGTAAAATTTCATCCATATTGACCATTTTGGGATCGTTCGACATGTCCGGAGTCATCGTTTTTCATCCGAAAATTGATTTTTTGGACTGTACCAAAAATGATTCAAAATGTCAATTGGATCGTGCCTCATTTTGAATAACCACTTTTTAAACCCTCACAGTGACCAAAATTGCCAATTTTACAGAGTTTTGCTTACACAAAAGCTTCAATTTTGACCCGTTTCAGGCACAGAAATGACTTTAAACACACTTATTTTAGTTGACAATGTCATTATTCACATCCAACAGTCATTTAGAGTCAAAAGATTAAATGTTAAAATTTCATCCATATTGACCATTTTGGGATCGTTCGACATGTCCGGAGTCATCGTTTTTCATCCGAAAATTGATTTTTTGGACTGTACCAAAAATGATTCAAAATGTCAATTGGATCGTGCCTCATGTTGAATAACCACTTTTTAAACCCTCACAGTGACCAAAATTGCCATTTTTACAGAGTTTTGATTACTCAAAAGCTTCAATTTTGACCCATTTCAGGCACAGAAATGACTTTAAACACACTTATTTTAGTTGACAAAGTCATAATTCACATCCAACAGTCATTTACAGTCAAAAGATTAAATGTTAAAATTTCATCCATATTGACCATTTTGGGATCGTTCGACATGTCCGGAGTCATCGTTTTTCATCCTAAAATTGATTTTTTGGACTGTACCAAAAATGATTCAAAATGTAAATTGGATCGTGCCTCATTTTGAATAACCACTTTTTAAACCCTCACAGTGACCAAAATTGCCAATTTTACAGAGTTTTGGTTACACAAAAGCTTCAATTTTGACCCGTTTCAGGCACAGAAATGACTTTAAACACACTTATGTTAGTTGTCAAAGTCATTATTCACATCCAACAGTCATTTAGAGTCAAAAGATTAAATGTTAAAATTTCATCCATATTGACCATTTTGGGATCGTTCGACATGTCTGGAGTCATCGTTTTTCATCCGAAAATTGATTTTTTGGACTGTACCAAAAATGATTCAAAATGTCAATTGGATCGTGCCTCATGTTGAATAACCACTTTTTAAACCCTCACAGTGACCAAAATTGCCATTTTTACAGAGTTTCGATTACTCAAAAGCTTCAATTTTGACCCATTTCAGGCACAGAAATGACTTTAAACACACTTATTTTAGTTGACAAAGTCATAATTCACATCCAACAGTCATTTACAGTCAAAAGATTAAATGTTAAAATTTCATCCATATTGACCATTTTGGGATCGTTCGACATGTCCGGAGTCATCGTTTTTCATCCGAAAATTGATTTTTTGGACTGTACCAAAAATGATTCAAAATGTCAATTGGATCGTGCCTCATGTTGAATAACCACTTTTTAAACCCTCACAGTGACCAAAATTGCCATTTTTACAGAGTGTTGCTTACTCAAAAGCTTCAATTTTGACCCATTTCAGGCACAGAAATGACTTTAAACACACTTATTTTAGTTGACAAAGTCATAATTCACATCCAACAGTCATTTACAGTCAAAAGATTAAATGTTAAAATTTCATCCATATTGACCATTTTGGGATCGTTCGACATGTCCGGAGTCATCGTTTTTCATCCGAAAATTGATTTTTTGGACTGTACCAAAAATGATTCAAAATGTCAATTGGATCGTGCCTCATGTTGAATAACCACTTTTTAAACCCTCACAGTGACCAAAATTGCCATTTTTACAGAGTTTTGCTTACTCAAAAGCTTCAATTTTGACCAGTTTCAGGCACAGAAATGACTTTAAACACACTTATTTTAGTTGACAAAGTCATTATTCACATCCAACAGTCATTTAGAGTCAAAAGATTAAATGTTAAAATTTCATCCATATTGACCATTTTGGGATCGTTCGACATGTCCGGAGTCATCGTTTTTCATCCGAAAATTGATTTTTTGGACTGTACCAAAAATGATTCAAAATGTCAATTGGATCGTGCCTCATTTTGAATAACCACTTTTTAAACCCACACAGTGACCAAAATTGCCAATTTTACAGAGTTTTGGTTACACAAAAGCTTCAATTTTGACCCGTTTCAGGCACAGAAATGACTTTAAACACACTTATTTTAGTTGACAAAGTCATTATTCACATCCAACAGTCATTTAGAGTCAAAAGATTAAATGTTAAAATTTCATCCATATTGACCATTTTGGGATTGTTCGACATGTCCGGAGTCATCGTTTTTCATCCGAAAATTGATTTTTTGGACTGTACCAAAAATGATTCAAAATGTCAATTGGATCGTGCCTCATGTTGAATAACCACTTTTTAAACCCTCAGAGTGACCAAAATTGCCATTTTTACAGAGTTTTGATTACTCAAAAGCTTCAATTTTTACCCCTTTGAGGCACAGAAATGACTTTAAACACACTTATTTTAGTTGACAAAGTCATAATTCACATCCAACAGTCATTTACAGTCAAAAGATTAAATGTTAAAATTTCATCCATATTGACCATTTTGGGATCGTTCGACATGTCCGGAGTCATCGTTTTTCATCCGAAAATTGATTTTTTGGACTGTACCAAAAATGATTCAAAATGTCAATTGGATCGTGCCTCATGTTGAATAACCACTTTTTAAACCCTCACAGTGACCAAAATTGCCATTTTTACAGAGTTTTGATTACTCAAAAGCTTCACTTTTGACCCATTTCAGGCACAGAAATGACTTTAAACACACTTATTTTAGTTGACAAAGTCATAATTCACATCCAACAGTCATTTACAGTCAAAAGATTAAATGTTAAAATTTCATCCATATTGACCATTTTGGGATCGTTCGACATGTCCGGAGTCATCGTTTTTCATCCGAAAATTGATTTTTTGGACTGTACCAAAAATGATTCAAAATGTAAATTGGATCGTGCCTCATTTTGAATAACCACTTTTTAAACCCTCACAGTGACCAAAATTGCCAATTTTACAGAGTTTTGGTTACACAAAAGCTTCAATTTTGACCCGTTTCAGGCACAGAAATGACTTTAAACACACTTATTTTAGTTGACAAAGTCATTATTCACATCCAACAGTCATTTAGAGTCAAAAGATTAAATGTTAAAATTTCATCCATATTGACCATTTTGGGATTGTTCGACATGTCCGGAGTCATCGTTTTTCATCCGAAAATTGATTTTTTGGACTGTACCAAAAATGATTCAAAATGTCAATTGGATCGTGCCTCATGTTGAATAACCACTTTTTAAACCCTCAGAGTGACCAAAATTGCCATTTTTACAGAGTTTTGATTACTCAAAAGCTTCAATTTTTACCCCTTTGAGGCACAGAAATGACTTTAAACACACTTATTTTAGTTGACAAAGTCATAATTCACATCCAACAGTCATTTACAGTCAAAAGATTAAATGTTAAAATTTCATCCATATTGACCATTTTGGGATCGTTCGACATGTCCGGAGTCATCGTTTTTCATCCGAAAATTGATTTTTTGGACTGTACCAAAAATGATTCAAAATGTCAATTGGATCGTGCCTCATGTTGAATAACCACTTTTTAAACCCTCACAGTGACCAAAATTGCCATTTTTACAGAGTTTTGATTACTCAAAAGCTTCACTTTTGACCCATTTCAGGCACAGAAATGACTTTAAACACACTTATTTTAGTTGACAAAGTCATAATTCACATCCAACAGTCATTTACAGTCAAAAGATTAAATGTTAAAATTTCATCCATATTGACCATTTTGGGATCGTTCGACATGTCCGGAGTCATCGTTTTTCATCCGAAAATTGATTTTTTGGACTGTACCAAAAATGATTCAAAATGTCAATTGGATCGTGCCTCATGTTGAATAACCACTTTTTAAACCCTCACAGTGACCAAAATTGCCATTTTTACAGAGTTTTGCTTACTCAAAAGCTTCAATTTTGACCCATTTCAGGCACAGAAATGACTTTAAACACACTTATTTTAGTTGACAAAGTCATAATTCACATCCAACAGTCATTTACAGTCAAAAGATTAAATGTTAAAATTTCATCCATATTGACCATTTTGGGATCGTGCGACATGTCCGGAGTCATCGTTTTTCATCCGAAAATTGATTTTTTGGACTGTACCAAAAATGATTCAAAATGTCAATTGGATCGTGCCTCATGTTGAATAACCACTTTTTAAACCCTCACAGTGACCAAAATTGCCATTTTTACAGAGTTTTGCTTACTCAAAAGCTTCAATTTTGACCCATTTCAGGCACAGAAATGACTTTAAACACACTTATTTTAGTTGACAAAGTCATAATTCACATCCAACAGTCATTTACAGTCAAAAGATTAAATGTTAAAATTTCATCCATATTGACCATTTTGGGATCGTTCGACATGTCCGGAGTCATCGTTTTTCATCCGAAAATTGATTTTTAGGACTGTACCAAAAATGATTCAAAATGTCAATTGGATCGTGCCTCATTTTGAATAACCACTTTTTAAACCCTCACAGTGACTAAAATTGCCAATTTTACAGAGTTTTGCTTACACAAAAGCTTCAATTTTGACCCGTTTCAGGCACAGAAATGACTTTAAACACACTTATTTTAGTTGACAAAGTCATTATTCACATCCAACAGTCATTTAGAGTCAAAAGATTAAATGTTAAAATTTCATCCATATTGACCATTTTGGGATCGTTCGACATGTCCGGAGTCATCGTTTTTCATCCGAAAATTGATTTTTTGGACTGTACCAAAAATGATTCAAAATGTCAATTGGATCGTGCCTCATGTTGAATAACCACTTTTTAAACCCTCACAGTGACCAAAATTGCCATTTTTACAGAGTTTTGATTACTCAAAAGCTTCAATTTTGACCCATTTCAGGCACAGAAATGACTTTAAACACACTTATTTTAGTTGACAAAGTCATAATTCACATCCAACAGTCATTTACAGTCAAAAGATTAAATGTTAAAATTTCATCCATATTGACCATTTTGGGATCGTTCGACATGTCCGGAGTCATCGTTTTTCATCCGAAAATTGATTTTTTGGACTGTACCAAAAATGATTCAAAATGTAAATTGGATCGTGCCTCATTTTGAACAACCACTTTTTAAACCCTCACAGTGACCAAAATTGCCAATTTTACAGAGTTTTGGTTACACAAAAGCTTCAATTTTGACCCGTTTCAGGCACAGAAATGACTTTAAACACACTTATGTTAGTTGTCAAAGTCATTATTCACATCCAACAGTCATTTAGAGTCAAAAGATTAAATGTTAAAATTTCATCCATATTGACCATTTTGGGATCGTTCGACATGTCTGGAGTCATCGTTTTTCATCCGAAAATTGATTTTTTGGACTGTACCAAAAATGATTCAAAATGTCAATTGGATCGTGCCTCATGTTGAATAACCACTTTTTAAACCCTCACAGTGACCAAAATTGCCATTTTTACAGAGTTTCGATTACTCAAAAGCTTCAATTTTGACCCATTTCAGGCACAGAAATGACTTTAAACACACTTATTTTAGTTGACAAAGTCATAATTCACATCCAACAGTCATTTACAGTCAAAAGATTAAATGTTAAAATTTCATCCATATTGACCATTTTGGGATCGTTCGACATGTCCGGAGTCATCGTTTTTCATCCGAAAATTGATTTTTTGGACTGTACCAAAAATGATTCAAAATGTCAATTGGATCGTGCCTCATGTTGAATAACCACTTTTTAAACCCTCACAGTGACCAAAATTGCCATTTTTACAGAGTGTTGCTTACTCAAAAGCTTCAATTTTGACCCATTTCAGGCACAGAAATGACTTTAAACACACTTATTTTAGTTGACAAAGTCATAATTCACATCCAACAGTCATTTACAGTCAAAAGATTAAATGTTAAAATTTCATCCATATTGACCATTTTGGGATCGTTCGACATGTCCGGAGTCATCGTTTTTCATCCGAAAATTGATTTTTTGGACTGTACCAAAAATGATTCAAAATGTCAATTGGATCGTGCCTCATGTTGAATAACCACTTTTTAAACCCTCACAGTGACCAAAATTGCCATTTTTACAGAGTTTTGCTTACTCAAAAGCTTCAATTTTGACCAGTTTCAGGCACAGAAATGACTTTAAACACACTTATTTTAGTTGACAAAGTCATTATTCACATCCAACAGTCATTTAGAGTCAAAAGATTAAATGTTAAAATTTCATCCATATTGACCATTTTGGGATCGTTCGACATGTCCGGAGTCATCGTTTTTCATCCGAAAATTGATTTTTTGGACTGTACCAAAAATGATTCAAAATGTCAATTGGATCGTGCCTCATGTTGAATAACCACTTTTTAAACCCTCACAGTGACCAAAATTGCCATTTTTACAGAGTTTTAATTACTCAAAAGCTTCAATTTTGACCCATTTCAGGCACAGAAATGACTTTAAACACACTTAATTTAGTTGACAAAGTCATAATTCACATCCAACAGTCATTTACAGTCAAAAGATTAAATGTTAAAATTTCATCCATATTGACCATTTTGGGATCGTTCGACATGTCCGGAGTCATCGTTTTTCATCCGAAAATTGATTTTTTGGACTGTACCAAAAATGATTCAAAATGTCAATTGGATCGTGCCTCATGTTGAATAACCACTTTTTAAACCCTCACAGTGACCAAAATTGCCATTTTTACAGAGTTTTGCTTACTCAAAAGCTTCAATTTTGACCCATTTCAGGCACAGAAATGACTTTAAACACACTTATTTTAGGTGACAAAGTCATAATTCACATCCAACAGTCATTTACAGTCAAAAGATTAAATGTTAAAATTTCATCCATATTGACCATTTTGGGATCGTTCGACATGTCCGGAGTCATCGTTTTTCATCCGAACATTGATTTTTTGGACTGTACCAAAAATGATTCAAAATGTCAATTGGATCGTGCCTCATGTTGAATAACCACTTTTTAAACCCTCACAGTGACCAAAATTGCCATTTTTACAGAGTTTTGCTTACTCAAAAGCTTCAATTTTGACCCGTTTCAGGCACAGAAATGACTTTAAACACACTTATTTTAGTTGACAAAGTCATTATTCACATCCAACAGTCATTTAGAGTCAAAAGATTAAATGTTAAAATTTCATCCATATTGACCATTTTGGGATTGTTCGACATGTCCGGAGTCATCGTTTTTCATCCGAAAATTGATTTTTTGGACTGTACCAAAAATGATTCAAAATGTCAATTGGATCGTGCCTCATGTTGAATAACCACTTTTTAAACCCTCACAGTGACCAAAATTGCCATTTTTACAGAGTTTTGATTACTCAAAAGCTTCAATTTTGACCCATTTCAGGCACAGAAATGACTTTAAACACACTTATTTTAGTTGACAAAGTCATAATTCACATCCAACAGTCATTTACAGTCAAAAGATTAAATGGTAAAATTTCATCCATATTGACCATTTTGGGATCGTTCGACATGTCCGGAGTCATCGTTTTTCATCCGAAAATTGATTTTTTGGACTGTACCAAAAATGATTCAAAATGTAAATTGGATCGTGCCTCATTTTGAATAACCACTTTTTAAACCCTCACAGTGACCAAAATTGCCAATTTTACAGAGTTTTGGTTACACAAAAGCTTCAATTTTGACCCGTTTCAGGCACAGAAATGACTTTAAACACACTTATTTTAGTTGACAAAGTCATTATTCACATCCAACAGTCATTTAGAGTCAAAAGATTAAATGTTAAAATTTCATCCATATTGACCATTTTGGGATCGTTCGACATGTCCGGAGTCATCGTTTTTCATCCGAAAATTGATTTTTTGGACTGTATCAAAAATGATTCAAAATGTCAATTGGATCGTGCCTCATGTTGAATAACCACTTTTTAAACCCTCACAGTGACCAAAATTGCCAATTTTACAGAGTTTTGGTTACACAAAAGCTTCAATTTTGACCCGTTTCAGGCACAGAAATGACTTTAAACACACTTATTTTAGTTGACAAAGTCATTATTCACATCCAACAGTCATTTAGAGTCAAAAGATTAAATGTTAAAATTTCATCCATATTGACCATTTTGGGATCGTTCGACATGTCCGGAGTCATCGTTTTTCATCCGAAAATTGATTTTTTGGACTGTATCAAAAATGATTCAAAATGTCAATTGGATCGTGCCTCATGTTGAATAACCACTTTTTAAACCCTCACAGTGACCAAAATTGCCATTTTTACAGAGTTTTGCTTACTCAAAAGCTTCAATTTTGACCCATTTCAGGCACAGAAATGACTTTAAACACACTTATTTTAGTTGACAAAGTCATAATTCACATCCAACAGTCATTTACAGTCAAAAGATTAAATGTTAAAATTTCATCCATATTGACCATTTTGGGATCGTGCGACATGTCCGGAGTCATCGTTTTTTATCCGAAAATTGATTTTTTGGACTGTACCAAAAATGATTCAAAATGTCAATTGGATCGTGCCTCATGTTGAATAACCACTTTTTAAACCCTCACAGTGACCAAAATTGCCATTTTTACAGAGTTTTGCTTACTCAAAAGCTTCAATTTTGACCCATTTCAGGCACAGAAATGACTTTAAACACACTTATTTTAGTTGACAAAGTCATAATTCACATCCAACAGTCATTTACAGTCAAAAGATTAAATGTTAAAATTTCATCCATATTGACCATTTTGGGATCGTTCGACATGTCCGGAGTCATCGTTTTTCATCCGAAAATTGATTTTTTGGACTGTACCAAAAATGATTCAAAATGTCAATTGGATCATGCCTCATGTTGAATAACCACTTTTTAAACCCTCACAGTGACCAAAATTGCCATTTTTACAGAGTTTTGATTACTCAAAAGCTTCAATTTTTACCCCTTTGAGGCACAGAAATGACTTTAAACACACTTATTTTAGTTGACAAAACCATAATTCACATCCAACAGTCATTTAGAGTCAAAAGATTAAATGTTAAAATGTCATCATTATAGACCATTTTGGGAACGTTCGACAGGTCCGAAGTCATCGTTTTTCGTCTGAAAATTGATTTTTTGGACTGTACCAAAAATGATTCAAAATGTCAATTGGATCGTGCCTCATGTTGAATAACCACTTTTTAAACCCTCAGAGTGACCAAAATTGCCATTTTTACAGAGTTTTGATTACTCAAAAGCTTCAATTTTTACCCCTTTGAGGCACAGAAATGACTTTAAACACACTTATTTTAGTTGACAAAGTCATAATTCACATCCAACAGTCATTTACAGTCAAAAGATTAAATGTTAAAATTTCATCCATATTGACCATTTTGGGATCGTTCGACATGTCCGGAGTCATCGTTTTTCATCCGAAAATTGATTTTTTGGACTGTACCAAAAATGATTCAAAATGTCAATTGGATCGTGCCTCATGTTGAATAACCACTTTTTAAACCCTCACAGTGACCAAAATTGCCATTTTTACAGAGTTTTAATTACTCAAAAGCTTCAATTTTGACCCATTTCAGGCACAGAAATGACTTTAAACACACTTAATTTAGTTGACAAAGTCATAATTCACATCCAACAGTCATTTACAGTCAAAAGATTAAATGTTAAAATTTCATCCATATTGACCATTTTGGGATCGTTCGACATGTCCGGAGTCATCGTTTTTCATCCGAAAATTGATTTTTTGGACTGTACCAAAAATGATTCAAAATGTCAATTGGATCGTGCCTCATGTTGAATAACCACTTTTTAAACCCTCACAGTGACCAAAATTGCCATTTTACAGAGTTTTGCTTACTCAAAAGCTTCAATTTTGACCCATTTCAGGCACAGAAATGACTTTAAACACACTTATTTTAGGTGACAAAGTCATAATTCACATCCAACAGTCATTTACAGTCAAAAGATTAAATGTTAAAATTTCATCCATATTGACCATTTTGGGATCGTTCGACATGTCCGGAGTCATCGTTTTTCATCCGAACATTGATTTTTTGGACTGTACCAAAAATGATTCAAAATGTCAATTGGATCGTGCCTCATGTTGAATAACCACTTTTTAAACCCTCACAGTGACCAAAATTGCCATTTTTACAGAGTTTTGATTACTCAAAAGCTTCAATTTTTACCCCTTTGAGGCACAGAAATGACTTTAAACACACTTATTTTAGGTGACAAAGTCATAATTCACATCCAACAGTCATTTAGAGTCAAAAGATTAAATGTTAAAATGTCATCATTATAGACCATTTTGGGAACGTTCGACAGGTCCGAAGTCATCGTTTTTCGTCTGAAAATTGATTTTTTGGACTGTACCAAAAATGATTCAAAATGTCAATTGGATCGTGCCTCATGTTGAATAACCACTTTTTAAACCCTCAGAGTGACCAAAATTGCCATTTTTACAGAGTTTTGATTACTCAAAAGCTTCAATTTTTACCCCTTTGAGGCACAGAAATGACTTTAAACACACTTATTTTAGTTGACAAAGTCATAATTCACATCCAACAGTCATTTACAGTCAAAAGATTAAATGTTAAAATTTCATCCATATTGACCATTTTGGGATCGTTCGACATGTCCGGAGTCATCGTTTTTCATCCGAAAATTGATTTTTTGGACTGTACCAAAAATGATTCAAAATGTCAATTGGATCGTGCCTCATGTTGAATAACCACTTTTTAAACCCTCACAGTGACCAAAATTGCCATTTTTACAGAGTTTTAATTACTCAAAAGCTTCAATTTTGACCCATTTCAGGCACAGAAATGACTTTAAACACACTTAATTTAGTTGACAAAGTCATAATTCACATCCAACAGTCATTTACAGTCAAAAGATTAAATGTTAAAATTTCATCCATATTGACCATTTTGGGATCGTTCGACATGTCCGGAGTCATCGTTTTTCATCCGAAAATTGATTTTTTGGACTGTACCAAAAATGATTCAAAATGTAAATTGGATCGTGCCTCATTTTGAATAACCACTTTTTAAACCCTCACAGTGACCAAAATTGCCAATTTTACAGAGTTTTGGTTACACAAAAGCTTCAATTTTGACCCGTTTCAGGCACAGAAATGACTTTAAACACACTTATGTTAGTTGTCAAAGTCATTATTCACATCCAACAGTCATTTAGAGTCAAAAGATTAAATGTTAAAATTTCATCCATATTGACCATTTTGGGATCGTTCGACATGTCTGGAGTCATCGTTTTTCATCCGAAAATTGATTTTTTGGACTGTACCAAAAATGATTCAAAATGTCAATTGGATCGTGCCTCATGTTGAATAACCACTTTTTAAACCCTCACAGTGACCAAAATTGCCATTTTTACAGAGTTTCGATTACTCAAAAGCTTCAATTTTGACCCATTTCAGGCACAGAAATGACTTTAAACACACTTATTTTAGTTGACAAAGTCATAATTCACATCCAACAGTCATTTACAGTCAAAAGATTAAATGTTAAAATTTCATCCATATTGACCATTTTGGGATCGTTCGACATGTCCGGAGTCATCGTTTTTCATCCGAAAATTGATTTTTTGGACTGTACCAAAAATGATTCAAAATGTCAATTGGATCGTGCCTCATGTTGAATAACCACTTTTTAAACCCTCACAGTGACCAAAATTGCCATTTTTACAGAGTGTTGCTTACTCAAAAGCTTCAATTTTGACCCATTTCAGGCACAGAAATGACTTTAAACACACTTATTTTAGTTGACAAAGTCATAATTCACATCCAACAGTCATTTACAGTCAAAAGATTAAATGTTAAAATTTCATCCATATTGACCATTTTGGGATCGTTCGACATGTCCGGAGTCATCGTTTTTCATCCGAAAATTGATTTTTTGGACTGTACCAAAAATGATTCAAAATGTCAATTGGATCGTGCCTCATGTTGAATAACCACTTTTTAAACCCTCACAGTGACCAAAATTGCCATTTTTACAGAGTTTTGCTTACTCAAAAGCTTCAATTTTGACCAGTTTCAGGCACAGAAATGACTTTAAACACACTTATTTTAGTTGACAAAGTCATTATTCACATCCAACAGTCATTTAGAGTCAAAAGATTAAATGTTAAAATTTCATCCATATTGACCATTTTGGGATCGTTCGACATGTCCGGAGTCATCGTTTTTCATCCGAAAATTGATTTTTTGGACTGTACCAAAAATGATTCAAAATGTCAATTGGATCGTGCCTCATTTTGAATAACCACTTTTTAAACCCACACAGTGACCAAAATTGCCAATTTTACAGAGTTTTGGTTACACAAAAGCTTCAATTTTGACCCGTTTCAGGCACAGAAATGACTTTAAACACACTTATTTTAGTTGACAAAGTCATTATTCACATCCAACAGTCATTTAGAGTCAAAAGATTAAATGTTAAAATTTCATCCATATTGACCATTTTGGGATTGTTCGACATGTCCGGAGTCATCGTTTTTCATCCGAAAATTGATTTTTTGGACTGTACCAAAAATGATTCAAAATGTCAATTGGATCGTGCCTCATGTTGAATAACCACTTTTTAAACCCTCAGAGTGACCAAAATTGCCATTTTTACAGAGTTTTGATTACTCAAAAGCTTCAATTTTTACCCCTTTGAGGCACAGAAATGACTTTAAACACACTTATTTTAGTTGACAAAGTCATAATTCACATCCAACAGTCATTTACAGTCAAAAGATTAAATGTTAAAATTTCATCCATATTGACCATTTTGGGATCGTTCGACATGTCCGGAGTCATCGTTTTTCATCCGAAAATTGATTTTTTGGACTGTACCAAAAATGATTCAAAATGTCAATTGGATCGTGCCTCATGTTGAATAACCACTTTTTAAACCCTCACAGTGACCAAAATTGCCATTTTTACAGAGTTTTGATTACTCAAAAGCTTCACTTTTGACCCATTTCAGGCACAGAAATGACTTTAAACACACTTATTTTAGTTGACAAAGTCATAATTCACATCCAACAGTCATTTACAGTCAAAAGATTAAATGTTAAAATTTCATCCATATTGACCATTTTGGGATCGTTCGACATGTCCGGAGTCATCGTTTTTCATCCGAAAATTGATTTTTTGGACTGTACCAAAAATGATTCAAAATGTAAATTGGATCGTGCCTCATTTTGAATAACCACTTTTTAAACCCTCACAGTGACCAAAATTGCCAATTTTACAGAGTTTTGGTTACACAAAAGCTTCAATTTTGACCCGTTTCAGGCACAGAAATGACTTTAAACACACTTATTTTAGTTGACAAAGTCATTATTCACATCCAACAGTCATTTAGAGTCAAAAGATTAAATGTTAAAATTTCATCCATATTGACCATTTTGGGATTGTTCGACATGTCCGGAGTCATCGTTTTTCATCCGAAAATTGATTTTTTGGACTGTACCAAAAATGATTCAAAATGTCAATTGGATCGTGCCTCATGTTGAATAACCACTTTTTAAACCCTCAGAGTGACCAAAATTGCCATTTTTACAGAGTTTTGATTACTCAAAAGCTTCAATTTTTACCCCTTTGAGGCACAGAAATGACTTTAAACACACTTATTTTAGTTGACAAAGTCATAATTCACATCCAACAGTCATTTACAGTCAAAAGATTAAATGTTAAAATTTCATCCATATTGACCATTTTGGGATCGTTCGACATGTCCGGAGTCATCGTTTTTCATCCGAAAATTGATTTTTTGGACTGTACCAAAAATGATTCAAAATGTCAATTGGATCGTGCCTCATGTTGAATAACCACTTTTTAAACCCTCACAGTGACCAAAATTGCCATTTTTACAGAGTTTTGATTACTCAAAAGCTTCACTTTTGACCCATTTCAGGCACAGAAATGACTTTAAACACACTTATTTTAGTTGACAAAGTCATAATTCACATCCAACAGTCATTTACAGTCAAAAGATTAAATGTTAAAATTTCATCCATATTGACCATTTTGGGATCGTTCGACATGTCCGGAGTCATCGTTTTTCATCCGAAAATTGATTTTTTGGACTGTACCAAAAATGATTCAAAATGTCAATTGGATCGTGCCTCATGTTGAATAACCACTTTTTAAACCCTCACAGTGACCAAAATTGCCATTTTTACAGAGTTTTGCTTACTCAAAAGCTTCAATTTTGACCCATTTCAGGCACAGAAATGACTTTAAACACACTTATTTTAGTTGACAAAGTCATAATTCACATCCAACAGTCATTTACAGTCAAAAGATTAAATGTTAAAATTTCATCCATATTGACCATTTTGGGATCGTGCGACATGTCCGGAGTCATCGTTTTTCATCCGAAAATTGATTTTTTGGACTGTACCAAAAATGATTCAAAATGTCAATTGGATCGTGCCTCATGTTGAATAACCACTTTTTAAACCCTCACAGTGACCAAAATTGCCATTTTTACAGAGTTTTGCTTACTCAAAAGCTTCAATTTTGACCCATTTCAGGCACAGAAATGACTTTAAACACACTTATTTTAGTTGACAAAGTCATAATTCACATCCAACAGTCATTTACAGTCAAAAGATTAAATGTTAAAATTTCATCCATATTGACCATTTTGGGATCGTTCGACATGTCCGGAGTCATCGTTTTTCATCCGAAAATTGATTTTTAGGACTGTACCAAAAATGATTCAAAATGTCAATTGGATCGTGCCTCATTTTGAATAACCACTTTTTAAACCCTCACAGTGACTAAAATTGCCAATTTTACAGAGTTTTGCTTACACAAAAGCTTCAATTTTGACCCGTTTCAGGCACAGAAATGACTTTAAACACACTTATTTTAGTTGACAAAGTCATTATTCACATCCAACAGTCATTTAGAGTCAAAAGATTAAATGTTAAAATTTCATCCATATTGACCATTTTGGGATCGTTCGACATGTCCGGAGTCATCGTTTTTCATCCGAAAATTGATTTTTTGGACTGTACCAAAAATGATTCAAAATGTCAATTGGATCGTGCCTCATGTTGAATAACCACTTTTTAAACCCTCACAGTGACCAAAATTGCCATTTTTACAGAGTTTTGATTACTCAAAAGCTTCAATTTTGACCCATTTCAGGCACAGAAATGACTTTAAACACACTTATTTTAGTTGACAAAGTCATAATTCACATCCAACAGTCATTTACAGTCAAAAGATTAAATGTTAAAATTTCATCCATATTGACCATTTTGGGATCGTTCGACATGTCCGGAGTCATCGTTTTTCATCCGAAAATTGATTTTTTGGACTGTACCAAAAATGATTCAAAATGTAAATTGGATCGTGCCTCATTTTGAACAACCACTTTTTAAACCCTCACAGTGACCAAAATTGCCAATTTTACAGAGTTTTGGTTACACAAAAGCTTCAATTTTGACCCGTTTCAGGCACAGAAATGACTTTAAACACACTTATGTTAGTTGTCAAAGTCATTATTCACATCCAACAGTCATTTAGAGTCAAAAGATTAAATGTTAAAATTTCATCCATATTGACCATTTTGGGATCGTTCGACATGTCTGGAGTCATCGTTTTTCATCCGAAAATTGATTTTTTGGACTGTACCAAAAATGATTCAAAATGTCAATTGGATCGTGCCTCATGTTGAATAACCACTTTTTAAACCCTCACAGTGACCAAAATTGCCATTTTTACAGAGTTTCGATTACTCAAAAGCTTCAATTTTGACCCATTTCAGGCACAGAAATGACTTTAAACACACTTATTTTAGTTGACAAAGTCATAATTCACATCCAACAGTCATTTACAGTCAAAAGATTAAATGTTAAAATTTCATCCATATTGACCATTTTGGGATCGTTCGACATGTCCGGAGTCATCGTTTTTCATCCGAAAATTGATTTTTTGGACTGTACCAAAAATGATTCAAAATGTCAATTGGATCGTGCCTCATGTTGAATAACCACTTTTTAAACCCTCACAGTGACCAAAATTGCCATTTTTACAGAGTGTTGCTTACTCAAAAGCTTCAATTTTGACCCATTTCAGGCACAGAAATGACTTTAAACACACTTATTTTAGTTGACAAAGTCATAATTCACATCCAACAGTCATTTACAGTCAAAAGATTAAATGTTAAAATTTCATCCATATTGACCATTTTGGGATCGTTCGACATGTCCGGAGTCATCGTTTTTCATCCGAAAATTGATTTTTTGGACTGTACCAAAAATGATTCAAAATGTCAATTGGATCGTGCCTCATGTTGAATAACCACTTTTTAAACCCTCACAGTGACCAAAATTGCCATTTTTACAGAGTTTTGCTTACTCAAAAGCTTCAATTTTGACCAGTTTCAGGCACAGAAATGACTTTAAACACACTTATTTTAGTTGACAAAGTCATTATTCACATCCAACAGTCATTTAGAGTCAAAAGATTAAATGTTAAAATTTCATCCATATTGACCATTTTGGGATCGTTCGACATGTCCGGAGTCATCGTTTTTCATCCGAAAATTGATTTTTTGGACTGTACCAAAAATGATTCAAAATGTCAATTGGATCGTGCCTCATGTTGAATAACCACTTTTTAAACCCTCACAGTGACCAAAATTGCCATTTTTACAGAGTTTTAATTACTCAAAAGCTTCAATTTTGACCCATTTCAGGCACAGAAATGACTTTAAACACACTTAATTTAGTTGACAAAGTCATAATTCACATCCAACAGTCATTTACAGTCAAAAGATTAAATGTTAAAATTTCATCCATATTGACCATTTTGGGATCGTTCGACATGTCCGGAGTCATCGTTTTTCATCCGAAAATTGATTTTTTGGACTGTACCAAAAATGATTCAAAATGTCAATTGGATCGTGCCTCATGTTGAATAACCACTTTTTAAACCCTCACAGTGACCAAAATTGCCATTTTTACAGAGTTTTGCTTACTCAAAAGCTTCAATTTTGACCCATTTCAGGCACAGAAATGACTTTAAACACACTTATTTTAGGTGACAAAGTCATAATTCACATCCAACAGTCATTTACAGTCAAAAGATTAAATGTTAAAATTTCATCCATATTGACCATTTTGGGATCGTTCGACATGTCCGGAGTCATCGTTTTTCATCCGAACATTGATTTTTTGGACTGTACCAAAAATGATTCAAAATGTCAATTGGATCGTGCCTCATGTTGAATAACCACTTTTTAAACCCTCACAGTGACCAAAATTGCCATTTTTACAGAGTTTTGCTTACTCAAAAGCTTCAATTTTGACCCGTTTCAGGCACAGAAATGACTTTAAACACACTTATTTTAGTTGACAAAGTCATTATTCACATCCAACAGTCATTTAGAGTCAAAAGATTAAATGTTAAAATTTCATCCATATTGACCATTTTGGGATTGTTCGACATGTCCGGAGTCATCGTTTTTCATCCGAAAATTGATTTTTTGGACTGTACCAAAAATGATTCAAAATGTCAATTGGATCGTGCCTCATGTTGAATAACCACTTTTTAAACCCTCACAGTGACCAAAATTGCCATTTTTACAGAGTTTTGATTACTCAAAAGCTTCAATTTTGACCCATTTCAGGCACAGAAATGACTTTAAACACACTTATTTTAGTTGACAAAGTCATAATTCACATCCAACAGTCATTTACAGTCAAAAGATTAAATGGTAAAATTTCATCCATATTGACCATTTTGGGATCGTTCGACATGTCCGGAGTCATCGTTTTTCATCCGAAAATTGATTTTTTGGACTGTACCAAAAATGATTCAAAATGTAAATTGGATCGTGCCTCATTTTGAATAACCACTTTTTAAACCCTCACAGTGACCAAAATTGCCAATTTTACAGAGTTTTGGTTACACAAAAGCTTCAATTTTGACCCGTTTCAGGCACAGAAATGACTTTAAACACACTTATTTTAGTTGACAAAGTCATTATTCACATCCAACAGTCATTTAGAGTCAAAAGATTAAATGTTAAAATTTCATCCATATTGACCATTTTGGGATCGTTCGACATGTCCGGAGTCATCGTTTTTCATCCGAAAATTGATTTTTTGGACTGTATCAAAAATGATTCAAAATGTCAATTGGATCGTGCCTCATGTTGAATAACCACTTTTTAAACCCTCACAGTGACCAAAATTGCCAATTTTACAGAGTTTTGGTTACACAAAAGCTTCAATTTTGACCCGTTTCAGGCACAGAAATGACTTTAAACACACTTATTTTAGTTGACAAAGTCATTATTCACATCCAACAGTCATTTAGAGTCAAAAGATTAAATGTTAAAATTTCATCCATATTGACCATTTTGGGATCGTTCGACATGTCCGGAGTCATCGTTTTTCATCCGAAAATTGATTTTTTGGACTGTATCAAAAATGATTCAAAATGTCAATTGGATCGTGCCTCATGTTGAATAACCACTTTTTAAACCCTCACAGTGACCAAAATTGCCATTTTTACAGAGTTTTGCTTACTCAAAAGCTTCAATTTTGACCCATTTCAGGCACAGAAATGACTTTAAACACACTTATTTTAGTTGACAAAGTCATAATTCACATCCAACAGTCATTTACAGTCAAAAGATTAAATGTTAAAATTTCATCCATATTGACCATTTTGGGATCGTGCGACATGTCCGGAGTCATCGTTTTTTATCCGAAAATTGATTTTTTGGACTGTACCAAAAATGATTCAAAATGTCAATTGGATCGTGCCTCATGTTGAATAACCACTTTTTAAACCCTCACAGTGACCAAAATTGCCATTTTTACAGAGTTTTGCTTACTCAAAAGCTTCAATTTTGACCCATTTCAGGCACAGAAATGACTTTAAACACACTTATTTTAGTTGACAAAGTCATAATTCACATCCAACAGTCATTTACAGTCAAAAGATTAAATGTTAAAATTTCATCCATATTGACCATTTTGGGATCGTTCGACATGTCCGGAGTCATCGTTTTTCATCCGAAAATTGATTTTTTGGACTGTACCAAAAATGATTCAAAATGTCAATTGGATCATGCCTCATGTTGAATAACCACTTTTTAAACCCTCACAGTGACCAAAATTGCCATTTTTACAGAGTTTTGATTACTCAAAAGCTTCAATTTTTACCCCTTTGAGGCACAGAAATGACTTTAAACACACTTATTTTAGTTGACAAAACCATAATTCACATCCAACAGTCATTTAGAGTCAAAAGATTAAATGTTAAAATGTCATCATTATAGACCATTTTGGGAACGTTCGACAGGTCCGAAGTCATCGTTTTTCGTCTGAAAATTGATTTTTTGGACTGTACCAAAAATGATTCAAAATGTCAATTGGATCGTGCCTCATGTTGAATAACCACTTTTTAAACCCTCAGAGTGACCAAAATTGCCATTTTTACAGAGTTTTGATTACTCAAAAGCTTCAATTTTTACCCCTTTGAGGCACAGAAATGACTTTAAACACACTTATTTTAGTTGACAAAGTCATAATTCACATCCAACAGTCATTTACAGTCAAAAGATTAAATGTTAAAATTTCATCCATATTGACCATTTTGGGATCGTTCGACATGTCCGGAGTCATCGTTTTTCATCCGAAAATTGATTTTTTGGACTGTACCAAAAATGATTCAAAATGTCAATTGGATCGTGCCTCATGTTGAATAACCACTTTTTAAACCCTCACAGTGACCAAAATTGCCATTTTTACAGAGTTTTAATTACTCAAAAGCTTCAATTTTGACCCATTTCAGGCACAGAAATGACTTTAAACACACTTAATTTAGTTGACAAAGTCATAATTCACATCCAACAGTCATTTACAGTCAAAAGATTAAATGTTAAAATTTCATCCATATTGACCATTTTGGGATCGTTCGACATGTCCGGAGTCATCGTTTTTCATCCGAAAATTGATTTTTTGGACTGTACCAAAAATGATTCAAAATGTCAATTGGATCGTGCCTCATGTTGAATAACCACTTTTTAAACCCTCACAGTGACCAAAATTGCCATTTTACAGAGTTTTGCTTACTCAAAAGCTTCAATTTTGACCCATTTCAGGCACAGAAATGACTTTAAACACACTTATTTTAGGTGACAAAGTCATAATTCACATCCAACAGTCATTTACAGTCAAAAGATTAAATGTTAAAATTTCATCCATATTGACCATTTTGGGATCGTTCGACATGTCCGGAGTCATCGTTTTTCATCCGAACATTGATTTTTTGGACTGTACCAAAAATGATTCAAAATGTCAATTGGATCGTGCCTCATGTTGAATAACCACTTTTTAAACCCTCACAGTGACCAAAATTGCCATTTTTACAGAGTTTTGATTACTCAAAAGCTTCAATTTTTACCCCTTTGAGGCACAGAAATGACTTTAAACACACTTATTTTAGGTGACAAAGTCATAATTCACATCCAACAGTCATTTAGAGTCAAAAGATTAAATGTTAAAATGTCATCATTATAGACCATTTTGGGAACGTTCGACAGGTCCGAAGTCATCGTTTTTCGTCTGAAAATTGATTTTTTGGACTGTACCAAAAATGATTCAAAATGTCAATTGGATCGTGCCTCATGTTGAATAACCACTTTTTAAACCCTCAGAGTGACCAAAATTGCCATTTTTACAGAGTTTTGATTACTCAAAAGCTTCAATTTTTACCCCTTTGAGGCACAGAAATGACTTTAAACACACTTATTTTAGTTGACAAAGTCATAATTCACATCCAACAGTCATTTACAGTCAAAAGATTAAATGTTAAAATTTCATCCATATTGACCATTTTGGGATCGTTCGACATGTCCGGAGTCATCGTTTTTCATCCGAAAATTGATTTTTTGGACTGTACCAAAAATGATTCAAAATGTCAATTGGATCGTGCCTCATGTTGAATAACCACTTTTTAAACCCTCACAGTGACCAAAATTGCCATTTTTACAGAGTTTTAATTACTCAAAAGCTTCAATTTTGACCCATTTCAGGCACAGAAATGACTTTAAACACACTTAATTTAGTTGACAAAGTCATAATTCACATCCAACAGTCATTTACAGTCAAAAGATTAAATGTTAAAATTTCATCCATATTGACCATTTTGGGATCGTTCGACATGTCCGGAGTCATCGTTTTTCATCCGAAAATTGATTTTTTGGACTGTACCAAAAATGATTCAAAATGTCAATTGGATCGTGCCTCATGTTGAATAACCACTTTTTAAACCCTCACAGTGACCAAAATTGCCATTTTACAGAGTTTTGCTTACTCAAAAGCTTCAATTTTGACCCATTTCAGGCACAGAAATGACTTTAAACACACTTATTTTAGGTGACAAAGTCATAATTCACATCCAACAGTCATTTACAGTCAAAAGATTAAATGTTAAATTTTCATCCATATTGACCATTTTGGGATCGTTCGACATGTCCGGAGTCATCGTTTTTCATCCGAACATTGATTTTTTGGACTGTACCAAAAATGATTCAAAATGTCAATTGGATCGTGCCTCATGTTGAATAACCACTTTTTAAACCCTCACAGTGACCAAAATTGCCATTTTTACAGAGTTTTGCTTACTCAAAAGCTTCAATTTTGACCCGTTTCAGGCACAGAAATGACTTTAAACACACTTATTTTAGTTGACAAAGTCATTATTCACATCCAACAGTCATTTAGAGTCAAAAGATTAAATGTTAAAATTTCATCCATATTGACCATTTTGGGATTGTTCGACATGTCCGGAGTCATCGTTTTTCATCCGAAAATTGATTTTTTGGACTGTACCAAAAATGATTCAAAATGTCAATTGGATCGTGCCTCATGTTGAATAACCACTTTTTAAACCCTCACAGTGACCAAAATTGCCATTTTTACAGAGTTTTGATTACTCAAAAGCTTCAATTTTGACCCATTTCAGGCACAGAAATGACTTTAAACACACTTATTTTAGTTGACAAAGTCATAATTCACATCCAACAGTCATTTACAGTCAAAAGATTAAATGGTAAAATTTCATCCATATTGACCATTTTGGGATCGTTCGACATGTCCGGAGTCATCGTTTTTCATCCGAAAATTGATTTTTTGGACTGTACCAAAAATGATTCAAAATGTAAATTGGATCGTGCCTCATTTTGAATAACCACTTTTTAAACCCTCACAGTGACCAAAATTGCCAATTTTACAGAGTTTTGGTTACACAAAAGCTTCAATTTTGACCCGTTTCAGGCACAGAAATGACTTTAAACACACTTATTTTAGTTGACAAAGTCATTATTCACATCCAACAGTCATTTAGAGTCAAAAGATTAAATGTTAAAATTTCATCCATATTGACCATTTTGGGATCGTTCGACATGTCCGGAGTCATCGTTTTTCATCCGAAAATTGATTTTTTGGACTGTACCAAAAATGATTCAAAATGTCAATTGGATCGTGCCTCATGTTGAATAACCACTTTTTAAACCCTCAGAGTGACCAAAATTGCCATTTTTACAGAGTTTTGATTACTCAAAAGCTTCAATTTTTACCCCTTTGAGGCACAGAAATGACTTTAAACACACTTATTTTAGTTGACAAAGTCATAATTCACATCCAACAGTCATTTACAGTCAAAAGATTAAATGTTAAAATTTCATCCATATTGACCATTTTGGGATCGTGCGACATGTCCGGAGTCATCGTTTTTCATCCGAAAATTGATTTTTTGGACTGTACCAAAAATGATTCAAAATGTCAATTGGATCGTGCCTCATGTTGAATAACCACTTTTTAAACCCTCACAGTGACCAAAATTGCCATTTTTACAGAGTTTTGCTTACTCAAAAGCTTCAATTTTGACCCATTTCAGGCACAGAAATGACTTTAAACACACTTATTTTAGTTGACAAAGTCATAATTCACATCCAACAGTCATTTACAGTCAAAAGATTAAATGTTAAAATTTCATCCATATTGACCATTTTGGGATCGTTCGACATGTCCGGAGACATCGTTTTTCATCCGAAAATTGATTTTTAGGACTGTACCAAAAATGATTCAAAATGTCAATTGGATCGTGCCTCATTTTGAATAACCACTTTTTAATCCCTCACAGTGACCAAAATTGCCAATTTTACAGAGTTTTGCTTACACAAAAGCTTCAATTTTGACCCGTTTCAGGCACAGAAATGACTTTAAACACACTTATTTTAGTTGACAAAGTCATTATTCACATCCAACAGTCATTTAGAGTCAAAAGATTAAATGTTAAAATTTCATCCATATTGACCATTTTGGGATCGTTCGACATGTCCGGAGTCATCGTTTTTCATCCGAAAATTGATTTTTTGGACTGTACCAAAAATGATTCAAAATGTCAATTGGATCGTGCCTCATGTTGAATAACCACTTTTTAAACCCTCACAGTGACCAAAATTGCCATTTTTACAGAGTTTTGATTACTCAAAAGCTTCAATTTTGACCCATTTCAGGCACAGAAATGACTTTAAACACACTTATTTTAGTTGACAAAGTCATAATTCACATCCAACAGTCATTTACAGTCAAAAGATTAAATGTTAAAATTTCATCCATATTGACCATTTTGGGATCGTGCGACATGTCCGGAGTCATCGTTTTTCATCCGAAAATTGATTTTTTGGACTGTACCAAAAATGATTCAAAATGTCAATTGGATCGTGCCTCATTTTGAATAACCACTTTTTAAACCCTCACAGTGACCAAAATTGCCAATTTTACAGAGTTTTGCTTACACAAAAGCTTCAATTTTGACCCGTTTCAGGCACAGAAATGACTTTAAACACACTTATTTTAGTTGACAAAGTCATTATTCACATCCAACAGTCATTTAGAGTCAAAAGATTAAATGTTAAAATTTCATCCATATTGACCATTTTGGGATCGTTCGACATGTCCGGAGTCATCGTTTTTCATCCGAAAATTGATTTTTTGGACTGTACCAAAAATGATTCAAAATGTCAATTGGATCGTGCCTCATGTTGAATAACCACTTTTTAAACCCTCACAGTGACCAAAATTGCCATTTTTACAGAGTTTTGATTACTCAAAAGCTTCAATTTTGACCCATTTCAGGCACAGAAATGACTTTAAACACACTTATTTTAGTTGACAAAGTCATAATTCACATCCAACAGTCATTTACAGTCAAAAGATTAAATGTTAAAATTTCATCCATATTGACCATTTTGGGATCGTTCGACATGTCCGGAGTCATCGTTTTTCATCCGAAAATTGATTTTTTGGACTGTACCAAAAATGATTCAAAATGTCAATTGGATCGTGCCTCATGTTGAATAACCACTTTTTAAACCCTCACAGTGACCAAAATTGCCATTTTTACAGAGTTTTGCTTACTCAAAAGCTTCAATTTTGACCCATTTCAGGCACAGAAATGACTTTAAACACACTTATTTTAGTTGACAAAGTCATAATTCACATCCAACAGTCATTTACAGTCAAAAGATTAAATGTTAAAATTTCATCCATATTGACCATTTTGGGATCGTGCGACATGTCCGGAGTCATCGTTTTTCATCCGAAAATTGATTTTTTGGACTGTACCAAAAATGATTCAAAATGTCAATTGGATCGTGCCTCATGTTGAATAACCACTTTTTAAACCCTCACAGTGACCAAAATTGCCATTTTTATAGAGTTTTGCTTACTCAAAAGCTTCAATTTTGACCCATTTCAGGCACAGAAATGACTTTAAACACACTTATTTTAGTTGACAAAGTCATAATTCACATCCAACAGTCATTTACAGTCAAAAGATTAAATGTTAAAATTTCATCCATATTGACCATTTTGGGATCGTTCGACATGTCCGGAGTCATCGTTTTTCATCCGAAAATTGATTTTTTGGACTGTACCAAAAATGATTCAAAATGTCAATTGGATCGTGCCTCATGTTGAATAACCACTTTTTAAACCCTCAGAGTGACCAAAATTGCCATTTTTACAGAGTTTTGATTACTCAAAAGCTTCAATTTTTACCCCTTTGAGGCACAGAAATGACTTTAAACACACTTATTTTAGTTGACAAAACCATAATTCACATCCAACAGTCATTTAGAGTCAAAAGATTAAATGTTAAAATGTCATCATTATAGACCATTTTGGGAACGTTCGACAGGTCCGAAGTCATCGTTTTTCGTCCGAAAATTGATTTTTTGGACTGTACCAAAAATGATTCAAAATGTCAATTGGATCGTGCCTCATGTTGAATAACCACTTTTTAAACCCTCAGAGTGACCAAAATTGCCATTTTTACAGAGTTTTGATTACTCAAAAGCTTCAATTTTTACCCCTTTGAGGCACAGAAATGACTTTAAACACACTTATTTTAGTTGACAAAGTCATAATTCACATCCAACAGTCATTTACAGTCAAAAGATTAAATGTTAAAATTTCATCCATATTGACCATTTTGGGATCGTTCGACATGTCCGGAGTCATCGTTTTTCATCCGAAAATTGATTTTTTGGACTGTACCAAAAATGATTCAAAATGTCAATTGGATCGTGCCTCATTTTGAATAACCACTTTTTAAACCCTCACAGTGACCAAAATTGCCAATTTTACAGAGTTTTGCTTACACAAAAGCTTCAATTTTGACCCGTTTCAGGCACAGAAATGACTTTAAACACACTTATTTTAGTTGACAAAGTCATTATTCACATCCAACAGTCATTTAGAGTCAAAAGATTAACAGCCTAATTCATGAAGCTGAATTCGGCTCGCAAAGGGCCAGATTCTGAGAATCTGGCCCTTTGCGAGTGAGAATTTTGCATTTGGGATTCATCATCCCAAATGCAAAAATCGGTAATTGCATTTTCGCAAACTTGCGATGGATTACATTTAAGGAATCTCTATTTGAGATTCCTTAAATGCAATTCATCATCCATTTAAAAATTGCGAAATCGCAATTTCGGGCCGCTATTTACCGCGAGGTCAAACCTCGTGGTAAATAGCAATAACTCAGAAAAATGCTTTTAAAAGCATTTTTCCGAGTTGCATGTTGCACACACACATGTCCTTTGGACATGTGTGTGCGCAACCCCTGTTCCTATTAGCATTTAAGGGGTGCTACAGGGTGTCCTTTGGACACCCCTGGCACCCTTTCAATCGCTATCTTATTTGCGATTAGCTAATTGCTAATCGCAAATAAGGAATACTCCCCATTCATTCCTATGGGCCTTTTGGCCCATAGGAATGAATGGGGAGTTATTCCTTATTTGCGATTAGCAATTTGCTCATCGCAAATAAGGAATTAGTAGGAATCGCATTTTTTTTGCATATTCCTACATGAATCCCGTTTTGCGAGTCCTTAATAGCGATTCGCTATGAATCGCTATTAGGGGCTCGCAAAACGGGAGTATGATGAATCAGGCTGTTAATGTTAAAATTTCATCCATATTGACCATTTTGGGATCGTTCGACATGTCCGGAGTCATCGTTTTTCATCCGAAAATTGATTTTTTGGACTGTACCAAAAATGATTCAAAATGTCAATTGGATCGTGCCTCATGTTGAATAACCACTTTTTAAACCCTCACAGTGACCAAAATTGCCATTTTTACAGAGTTTTGATTACTCAAAAGCTTCAATTTTTACCCCTTTGAGGCACAGAAATGACTTTAAACACACTTATTTTAGTTGACAAAACCATAATTCACATCCAACAGTCATTTAGAGTCAAAAGATTAAATGTTAAAATGTCATCATTATAGACCATTTTGGGAACGTTCGACAGGTCCGAAGTCATCGTTTTTCGTCCGAAAATTGATTTTTTGGACTGTACCAAAAATGATTCAAAATGTCAATTGGATCGTGCCTCATGTTGAATAACCACTTTTTAAACCCTCAGAGTGACCAAAATTGCCATTTTTACAGAGTTTTGATTACTCAAAAGCTTCAATTTTTACCCCTTTGAGGCACAGAAATGACTTTAAACACACTTATTTTAGTTGACAAAGTCATAATTCACATCCAACAGTCATTTACAGTCAAAAGATTAAATGTTAAAATTTCATCCATATTGACCATTTTGGGATCGTTCGACATGTCCGGAGTCATCGTTTTTCATCCGAAAATTGATTTTTTGGACTGTACCAAAAATGATTCAAAATGTCAATTGGATCGTGCCTCATTTTGAATAACCACTTTTTAAACCCTCACAGTGACCAAAATTGCCAATTTTACAGAGTTTTGCTTACACAAAAGCTTCAATTTTGACCCGTTTCAGGCACAGAAATGACTTTAAACACACTTATTTTAGTTGACAAAGTCATTATTCACATCCAACAGTCATTTAGAGTCAAAAGATTAACAGCCTAATTCATGAAGCTGAATTCGGCTCGCAAAGGGCCAGATTCTGAGAATCTGGCCCTTTGCGAGTGAGAATTTTGCATTTGGGATTCATCATCCCAAATGCAAAAATCGGTAATTGCATTTTCGCAAACTTGCGATGGATTACATTTAAGGAATCTCTATTTGAGATTCCTTAAATGCAATTCATCATCCATTTAAAAATTGCGAAATCGCAATTTCGGGCCGCTATTTACCGCGAGGTCAAACCTCGTGGTAAATAGCAATAACTCAGAAAAATGCTTTTAAAAGCATTTTTCCGAGTTGCATGTTGCACACACACATGTCCTTTGGACATGTGTGTGCGCAACCCCTGTTCCTATTAGCATTTAAGGGGTGCTACAGGGTGTCCTTTGGACACCCCTGGCACCCTTTCAATCGCTATCTTATTTGCGATTAGCTAATTGCTAATCGCAAATAAGGAATACTCCCCATTCATTCCTATGGGCCTTTTGGCCCATAGGAATGAATGGGGAGTTATTCCTTATTTGCGATTAGCAATTTGCTCATCGCAAATAAGGAATTAGTAGGAATCGCATTTTTTTTGCATATTCCTACATGAATCCCGTTTTGCGAGTCCTTAATAGCGATTCGCTATGAATCGCTATTAGGGGCTCGCAAAACGGGAGTATGATGAATCAGGCTGTTAATGTTAAAATTTCATCCATATTGACCATTTTGGGATCGTTCGACATGTCCGGAGTCATCGTTTTTCATCCGAAAATTGATTTTTTGGACTGTACCAAAAATGATTCAAAATGTCAATTGGATCGTGCCTCATGTTGAATAACCACTTTTTAAACCCTCACAGTGACCAAAATTGCCATTTTTACAGAGTTTTGATTACTCAAAAGCTTCAATTTTGACCCATTTCAGGCACAGAAATGACTTTAAACACACTTATTTTAGTTGACAAAGTCATAATTCACATCCAACAGTCATTTACAGTCAAAAGATTAAATGTTAAAATTTCATCCATATTGACCATTTTGGGATCGTTCGACATGTCCGGAGTCATCGTTTTTCATCCGAAAATTGATTTTTTGGACTGTACCAAAAATGATTCAAAATGTCAATTGGATCGTGCCTCATGTTGAATAACCACTTTTTAAACCCTCACAGTGACCAAAATTGCCATTTTTACAGAGTTTTGCTTACTCAAAAGCTTCAATTTTGACCAGTTTCAGGCACAGAAATGACTTTAATATAGCCTTATAGCCCGCCGTAGAGGGCTATACCGGCTATTAAAGGCCCTCTCCAGCGTTAAAGGCCCCGAGCCGAAGGCAAGGGCCTTTAACAAGGGAGAGGGACTTTAATAGCGGTATAGCCCATCTACGAAGGGCTATAAGGCGATTAGAACATTCTGTCACTAGAGGACAGAATGTTCTAACAAAAAAAACAAAGCCTTTTGGGAGCGTGAGGGGATTGGAATCCCCTCAGGTTCCCTGAAGCCTTTGTTCACAGCCAGAGCTGAGACCAAAGAAACATTGGAATGTTGGAGCTCCAGGCTTATACCAGCCATTATAAGCCCAGAGCACTCCATTGTTTTCAATGGAGCTCCCAACATTCCAATGTTCTAAACACACTTATTTTAGTTGACAAAGTCATTATTCACATCCAACAGTCATTTAGAGTCAAAAGATTAAATGTTAAAATTTCATCCATATTGACCATTTTGGGATCGTTCGACATGTCCGGAGTCATCGTTTTTCATCCGAAAATTGATTTTTTGGACTGTACCAAAAATGATTCAAAATGTCAATTGGATCGTGCCTCATGTTGAATAACCACTATTTAAACCCTCACAGTGACCAAAATTGCCATTTTTACAGAGTTTTGCTTACTCAAAAGCTTCAATTTTGACCCATTTCAGGCACAGAAATGACTTTAAACACATTTATTTTAGGTGACAAAGTCATAATTCACATCCAACAGTCATTTACAGTCAAAAGATTAAATGTTAAAATTTCATTCATATTGACCATTTTGGGATCGTTCGACATGTCCGGAGTCATCGTTTTTCATCCGAAAATTGATTTTTTGGACTGTACCAAAAATGATTCAAAATGTCAATTGGATCGTGCCTCATGTTGAATAACCACTTTTTAAACCCTCACAGAGACCAAAATTGCCATTTTTACAGAGTTTTGCTTACTCAAAAGCTTCAATTTTGACCCGTTTCAGGCACAGAAATGACTTTAAACACACTTATTTTAGTTGACAAAGTCATTATTCACATCCAACAGTCATTTAGAGTCAAAAGATTAAATGTTAAAATTTCATCCATATTGACCATTTTGGGATTGTTCGACATGTCCGGAGTCATCGTTTTTCATCCGAAAATTGATTTTTTGGACTGTACCAAAAATGATTCAAAATGTCAATTGGATCGTGCCTCATGTTGAATAACCACTTTTTAAACCCTCACAGTGACCAAAATTGCCATTTTTACAGAGTTTTGCTTACTCAAAAGCTTCAATTTTGACCCATTTCAGGCACAGAAATGACTTTAAACACACTTATTTTAGGTGACAAAGTCATAATTCACATCCAACAGTCATTTACAGTCAAAAGATTAAATGTTAAAATTTCATCCATATTGACCATTTTGGGATCGTTCGACATGTCCGGAGTCATCGTTTTTCATCCGAAAATTGATTTTTTGGACTGTACCAAAAATGATTCAAAATGTCAATTGGATCGTGCCTCATGTTGAATAACCACTTTTTAAACCCTCACAGTGACCAAAATTGCCATTTTTACAGAGTTTTGCTTACTCAAAAGCTTCAATTTTGATCCGTTTCAGGCACAGAAATGACTTTAAACACACTTATTTTAGTTGACAAAGTCATTATTCACATCCAACAGTCATTTAGAGTCAAAAGATTAAATGTTAAAATTTCATCCATATTGACCATTTTGGGATTGTTCGACATGTCCGGAGTCATCGTTTTTCATCCGAAAATTGATTTTTTGGACTGTACCAAAAATGATTCAAAATGTCAATTGGATCGTGCCTCATGTTGAATAACCACTTTTTAAACCCTCACAGTGACCAAAATTGCCATTTTTACAGAGTTTTGATTACTCAAAAGCTTCAATTTTGACCCATTTCAGGCACAGAAATGACTTTAAACACACTTATTTTAGTTGACAAAGTCATAATTCACATCCAACAGTCATTTACAGTCAAAAGATTAAATGTTAACATTTCATCCATATTGACCATTTTGGGATCATTCGACATGTCCGGAGTCATCGTTTTTCATCCGAAAATTGATTTTTTGGACTGTACCAAAAATGATTCAAAATGTCAATTGGATCGTGCCTCATGTTGAATAACCACTTTTTGAACCCTCACAGTGACCAAAATTGCCATTTTTACAGAGTTTTGATTACTCAAAAGCTTCAATTTTGACCCATTTCAGGCACAGAAATGACTTTAAACACACTTATTTCAGTTGACAAAGTCATAATTCACATCCAACAGTCATTTACAGTCAAAAGATTAAATGTTAAAATTTCATCCATATTGACCATTTTGGGATCGTTCGACATGTCCGGAGTCATCGTTTTTCATCCGAAAATTGATTTTTTGGACTGTACCAAAAATGATTCAAAATGTCAATTGGATCGTGCCTCATTTTGAATAACCACTTTTTAAACCCTCACAGTGACCAAAATTGCCAATTTTACAGAGTTTTGCTTACACAAAAGCTTCAATTTTGACCCGTTTCAGGCACAGAAATGACTTTAAACACACTTATTTTAGTTGACAAAGTCATTATTCACATCCAACAGTCATTTAGAGTCAAAAGATTAAATGTTAAAATTTCATCCATATTGACCATTTTGGGATCGTTCGACATGTCCGGAGTCATCGTTTTTCATCCGAAAATTGATTTTTTGGACTGTACCAAAAATGATTCAAAATGTCAATTGGATCGTGCCTCATGTTGAATAACCACTTTTTAAACCCTCACAGTGACCAAAATTGCCATTTTTACAGAGTTTTGATTACTCAAAAGCTTCAATTTTGACCCATTTCAGGCACAGAAATGACTTTAAACACACTTATTTTAGTTGACAAAGTCATAATTCACATCCAACAGTCATTTACAGTCAAAAGATTAAATGTTAAAATTTCATCCATATTGACCATTTTGGGATCGTTCGACATGTCCGGAGTCATCGTTTTTCATCCGAAAATTGATTTTTTGGACTGTACCAAAAATGATTCAAAATGTCAATTGGATCGTGCCTCATGTTGAATAACCACTTTTTAAACCCTCACAGTGACCAAAATTGCCATTTTTACAGAGTTTTGCTTACTCAAAAGCTTCAATTTTGACCCATTTCAGGCACAGAAATGACTTTAAACACACTTATTTTAGTTGACAAAGTCATAATTCACATCCAACAGTCATTTACAGTCAAAAGATTAAATGTTAAAATTTCATCCATATTGACCATTTTGGGATCGTGCGACATGTCCGGAGTCATCGTTTTTCATCCGAAAATTGATTTTTTGGACTGTACCAAAAATGATTCAAAATGTCAATTGGATCGTGCCTCATGTTGAATAACCACTTTTTAAACCCTCACAGTGACCAAAATTGCCATTTTTACAGAGTTTTGCTTACTCAAAAGCTTCAATTTTGACCCATTTCAGGCACAGAAATGACTTTAAACACACTTATTTTAGTTGACAAAGTCATAATTCACATCCAACAGTCATTTACAGTCAAAAGATTAAATGTTAAAATTTCATCCATATTGACCATTTTGGGATCGTTCGACATGTCCGGAGTCATCGTTTTTCATCCGAAAATTGATTTTTTGGACTGTACCAAAAATGATTCAAAATGTCAATTGGATCGTGCCTCATTTTGAATAACCACTTTTTAAACCCTCACAGTGACCAAAATTGCCAATTTTACAGAGTTTTGCTTACACAAAAGCTTCAATTTTGACCCGTTTCAGGCACAGAAATGACTTTAAACACACTTATTTTAGTTGACAAAGTCATTATTCACATCCAACAGTCATTTAGAGTCAAAAGATTAAATGTTAAAATTTCATCCATATTGACCATTTTGGGATCGTTCGACATGTCCGGAGTCATCGTTTTTCATCCGAAAATTGATTTTTTGGACTGTACCAAAAATGATTCAAAATGTCAATTGGATCGTGCCTCATGTTGAATAACCACTTTTTAAACCCTCACAGTGACCAAAATTGCCATTTTTACAGAGTTTTGATTACTCAAAAGCTTCAATTTTGACCCATTTCAGGCACAGAAATGACTTTAAACACACTTATTTTAGTTGACAAAGTCATAATTCACATCCAACAGTCATTTACAGTCAAAAGATTAAATGTTAAAATTTCATCCATATTGACCATTTTGGGATCGTTCGACATGTCCGGAGTCATCGTTTTTCATCCGAAAATTGATTTTTTGGACTGTACCAAAAATGATTCAAAATGTCAATTGGATCGTGCCTCATGTTGAATAACCACTTTTTAAACCCTCACAGTGACCAAAATTGCCATTTTTACAGAGTTTTGCTTACTCAAAAGCTTCAATTTTGACCAGTTTCAGGCACAGAAATGACTTTAAACACACTTATTTTAGTTGACAAAGTCATTATTCACATCCAACAGTCATTTAGAGTCAAAAGATTAAATGTTAAAATTTCATCCATATTGACCATTTTGGGATCGTTCGACATGTCCGGAGTCATCGTTTTTCATCCGAAAATTGATTTTTTGGACTGTACCAAAAATGATTCAAAATGTCAATTGGATCGTGCCTCATGTTGAATAACCACTATTTAAACCCTCACAGTGACCAAAATTGCCATTTTTACAGAGTTTTGCTTACTCAAAAGCTTCAATTTTGACCCATTTCAGGCACAGAAATGACTTTAAACACACTTATTTTAGGTGACAAAGTCATAATTCACATCCAACAGTCATTTACAGTCAAAAGATTAAATGTTAAAATTTCATCCATATTGACCATTTTGGGATCGTTCGACATGTCCGGAGTCATCGTTTTTCATCCGAAAATTGATTTTTTGGACTGTACCAAAAATGATTCAAAATGTCAATTGGATCGTGCCTCATGTTGAATAACCACTTTTTAAACCCTCACAGAGACCAAAATTGCCATTTTTACAGAGTTTTGCTTACTCAAAAGCTTCAATTTTGACCCGTTTCAGGCACAGAAATGACTTTAAACACACTTATTTTAGTTGACAAAGTCATTATTCACATCCAACAGTCATTTAGAGTCAAAAGATTAAATGTTAAAATTTCATCCATATTGACCATTTTGGGATTGTTCGACATGTCCGGAGTCATCGTTTTTCATCCGAAAATTGATTTTTTGGACTGTACCAAAAATGATTCAAAATGTCAATTGGATCGTGCCTCATGTTGAATAACCACTTTTTAAACCCTCACAGTGACCAAAATTGCCATTTTTACAGAGTTTTGCTTACTCAAAAGCTTCAATTTTGACCCATTTCAGGCACAGAAATGACTTTAAACACACTTATTTTAGGTGACAAAGTCATAATTCACATCCAACAGTCATTTACAGTCAAAAGATTAAATGTTAAAATTTCATCCATATTGACCATTTTGGGATCGTTCGACATGTCCGGAGTCATCGTTTTTCATCCGAAAATTGATTTTTTGGACTGTACCAAAAATGATTCAAAATGTCAATTGGATCGTGCCTCATGTTGAATAACCACTTTTTAAACCCTCACAGTGACCAAAATTGCCATTTTTACAGAGTTTTGCTTACTCAAAAGCTTCAATTTTGACCCGTTTCAGGCACAGAAATGACTTTAAACACACTTATTTTAGTTGACAAAGTCATTATTCACATCCAACAGTCATTTAGAGTCAAAAGATTAAATGTTAAAATTTCATCCATATTGACCATTTTGGGATTGTTCGACATGTCCGGAGTCATCGTTTTTCATCCGAAAATTGATTTTTTGGACTGTACCAAAAATGATTCAAAATGTCAATTGGATCGTGCCTCATGTTGAATAACCACTTTTTAAACCCTCACAGTGACCAAAATTGCCATTTTTACAGAGTTTTGATTACTCAAAAGCTTCAATTTTGACCCATTTCAGGCACAGAAATGACTTTAAACACACTTATTTTAGTTGACAAAGTCATAATTCACATCCAACAGTCATTTACAGTCAAAAGATTAAATGTTAACATTTCATCCATATTGACCATTTTGGGATCATTCGACATGTCCGGAGTCATCGTTTTTCATCCGAAAATTGATTTTTTGGACTGTACCAAAAATGATTCAAAATGTCAATTGGATCGTGCCTCATGTTGAATAACCACTTTTTGAACCCTCACAGTGACCAAAATTGCCATTTTTACAGAGTTTTGATTACTCAAAAGCTTCAATTTTGACCCATTTCAGGCACAGAAATGACTTTAAACACACTTATTTCAGTTGACAAAGTCATAATTCACATCCAACAGTCATTTACAGTCAAAAGATTAAATGTTAAAATTTCATCCATATTGACCATTTTGGGATCGTTCGACATGTCCGGAGTCATCGTTTTTCATCCGAAAATTGATTTTTTGGACTGTACCAAAAATGATTCAAAATGTCAATTGGATCGTGCCTCATTTTGAATAACCACTTTTTAAACCCTCACAGTGACCAAAATTGCATATTTTACAGAGTTTTGCTTACACAAAAGCTTCAATTTTGACCCGTTTCAGGCACAGAAATGACTTTAAACACACTTATTTTAGTTGACAAAGTCATTATTCACATCCAACAGTCATTTAGAGTCAAAAGATTAAATGTTAAAATTTCATCCATATTGACCATTTTGGGATCGTTCGACATGTCCGGAGTCATCGTTTTTCATCCGAAAATTGATTTTTTGGACTGTACCAAAAATGATTCAAAATGTCAATTGGATCGTGCCTCATGTTGAATAACCACTTTTTAAACCCTCACAGTGACCAAAATTGCCATTTTTACAGAGTTTTGATTACTCAAAAGCTTCAATTTTGACCCATTTCAGGCACAGAAATGACTTTAAACACACTTATTTTAGTTGACAAAGTCATAATTCACATCCAACAGTCATTTACAGTCAAAAGATTAAATGTTAAAATTTCATCCATATTGACCATTTTGGGATCGTTCGACATGTCCGGAGTCATCGTTTTTCATCCGAAAATTGATTTTTTGGACTGTACCAAAAATGATTCAAAATGTCAATTGGATCGTGCCTCATGTTGAATAACCACTTTTTAAACCCTCACAGTGACCAAAATTGCCATTTTTACAGAGTTTTGCTTACTCAAAAGCTTCAATTTTGACCCATTTCAGGCACGGAAATGACTTTAAACACACTTATTTTAGTTGACAAAGTCATAATTCACATCCAACAGTCATTTACAGTCAAAAGATTAAATGTTAAAATTTCATCCATATTGACCATTTTGGGATCGTGCGACATGTCCGGAGTCATCGTTTTTCATCCGAAAATTGATTTTTTGGACTGTACCAAAAATGATTCAAAATGTCAATTGGATCGTGCCTCATGTTGAATAACCACTTTTTAAACCCTCACAGTGACCAAAATTGCCATTTTTACAGAGTTTTGCTTACTCAAAAGCTTCAATTTTGACCCATTTCAGGCACAGAAATGACTTTAAACACACTTATTTTAGTTGACAAAGTCATAATTCACATCCAACAGTCATTTACAGTCAAAAGATTAAATGGTAAAATTTCATCCATATTGACCATTTTGGGATCGTTCGACATGTCCGGAGTCATCGTTTTTCATCCGAAAATTGATTTTTTGGACTGTACCAAAAATGATTCAAAATGTAAATTGGATCGTGCCTCATTTTGAATAACCACTTTTTAAACCCTCACAGTGACCAAAATTGCCAATTTTACAGAGTTTTGGTTACACAAAAGCTTCAATTTTGACCCGTTTCAGGCACAGAAATGACTTTAAACACACTTATTTTAGTTGACAAAGTCATTATTCACATCCAACAGTCATTTAGAGTCAAAAGATTAAATGTTAAAATTTCATCCATATTGACCATTTTGGGATCGTTCGACATGTCCGGAGTCATCGTTTTTCATCCGAAAATTGATTTTTTGGACTGTACCAAAAATGATTCAAAATGTCAATTGGATCGTGCCTCATGTTGAATAACCACTTTTTAAACCCTCAGAGTGACCAAAATTGCCATTTTTACAGAGTTTTGATTACTCAAAAGCTTCAATTTTTACCCCTTTGAGGCACAGAAATGACTTTAAACACACTTATTTTAGTTGACAAAGTCATAATTCACATCCAACAGTCATTTACAGTCTAAAGATTAAATGTTAAAATTTCATCCATATTGACCATTTTGGGATCGTTCGACATGTCCGGAGTCATCGTTTTTCATCCGAAAATTGATTTTTTGGACTGTACCAAAAATGATTCAAAATGTCAATTGGATCGTGCCTCATGTTGAATAACCACTTTTTAAACCCTCACAGTGACCAAAATTGCCATTTTTACAGAGTTTTGATTACTCAAAAGCTTCACTTTTGACCCATTTCAGGCACAGAAATGACTTTAAACACACTTATTTTAGTTGACAAAGTCATAATTCACATCCAACAGTCATTTACAGTCAAAAGATTAAATGTTAAAATTTCATCCATATTGACCATTTTGGGATCGTTCGACATGTCCGGAGTCATCGTTTTTCATCCGATAATTGATTTTTTTGGACTGTACCAAAAATGATTCAAAATGTCAATTGGATCGTGCCTCATGTTGAATAACCACTTTTTAAACCCTCACAGTGACCAAAATTGCCATTTTTACAGAGTTTTGCTTACTCAAAAGCTTCAATTTTGACCCATTTCAGGCACAGAAATGACTTTAAACACACTTATTTTAGTTGACAAAGTCATAATTCACATCCAACAGTCATTTACAGTCAAAAGATTAAATGTTAAAATTTCATCCATATTGACCATTTTGGGATCGTGCGACATGTCCGGAGTCATCGTTTTTCATCCGATAATTGATTTTTTTGGACTGTACCAAAAATGATTCAAAATGTCAATTGGATCGTGCCTCATGTTGAATAACCACTTTTTAAACCCTCACAGTGACCAAAATTGCCATTTTTACAGAGTTTTGCTTACTCAAAAGCTTCAATTTTGACCCATTTCAGGCACAGAAATGACTTTAAACACACTTATTTTAGTTGACAAAGTCATAATTCACATCCAACAGTCATTTACAGTCAAAAGATTAAATGTTAAAATTTCATCCATATTGACCATTTTGGGATCGTTCGACATGTCCGGAGTCATCGTTTTTCATCCGAAAATTGATTTTTAGGACTGTACCAAAAATGATTCAAAATGTCAATTGGATCGTGCCTCATGTTGAATAACCACTTTTTGAACCCTCACAGTGACCAAAATTGCCATTTTTACAGAGTTTTGATTACTCAAAAGCTTCAATTTTGACCCATTTCAGGCACAGAAATGACTTTAAACACACTTATTTTAGTTGACAAAGTCATAATTCACATCCAACAGTCATTTACAGTCAAAAGATTAAATGTTAAAATTTCATCCATATTGACCATTTTGGGATCGTTCGACATGTCCGGAGTCATCGTTTTTCATCCGAAAATTGATTTTTTGGACTGTACCAAAAATGATTCAAAATGTCAATTGGATCGTGCCTCATTTTGAATAACCACTTTTTAAACCCTCACAGTGACCAAAATTGCCAATTTTACAGAGTTTTGCTTACACAAAAGCTTCAATTTTGACCCGTTTCAGGCACAGAAATGACTTTAAACACACTTATTTTAGTTGACAAAGTCATTATTCACATCCAACAGTCATTTAGAGTCAAAAGATTAAATGTTAAAATTTCATCCATATTGACCATTTTGGGATCGTTCGACATGTCCGGAGTCATCGTTTTTCATCCGAAAATTGATTTTTTGGACTGTACCAAAAATGATTCAAAATGTCAATTGGATCGTGCCTCATGTTGAATAACCACTTTTTAAACCCTCACAGTGACCAAAATTGCCATTTTTACAGAGTTTTGATTACTCAAAAGCTTCAATTTTGACCCATTTCAGGCACAGAAATGACTTTAAACACACTTATTTTAGTTGACAAAGTCATAATTCACATCCAACAGTCATTTACAGTCAAAAGATTAAATGTTAAAATTTCATCCATATTGACCAATTTGGGATCGTTCGACATGTCCGGAGTCATCGTTTTTCATCCGAAAATTGATTTTTTGGACTGTACCAAAAATGATTCAAAATGTCAATTGGATCGTGCCTCATGTTGAATAACCACTTTTTAAACCCTCACAGTGACCAAAATTGCCATTTTTACAGAGTTTTGCTTACTCAAAAGCTTCAATTTTGACCCATTTCAGGCACAGAAATGACTTTAAACACACTTATTTTAGTTGACAAAGTCATAATTCACATCCAACAGTCATTTACAGTCAAAAGATTAAATGTTAAAATTTCATCCATATTGACCATTTTGGGATCGTGCGACATGTCCGGAGTCATCGTTTTTCATCCGAAAATTGATTTTTTGGACTGTACCAAAAATGATTCAAAATGTCAATTGGATCGTGCCTCATCTTGAATAACCACTTTTTAAACCCTCACAGTGACCAAAATTGCCATTTTTACAGAGTTTTGCTTACTCAAAAGCTTCAATTTTGACCCATTTCAGGCACAGAAATGACTTTAAACACACTTATTTTAGTTGACAAAGTCATAATTCACATCCAACAGTCATTTACAGTCAAAAGATTAAATGTTAAAATTTCATCCATATTGACCATTTTGGGATCGTTCGACATGTCCGGAGTCATCGTTTTTCATCCGAAAATTGATTTTTTGGACTGTACCAAAAATGATTCAAAATGTCAATTGGATCATGCCTCATGTTGAATAACCACTTTTTAAACCCTCACAGTGACCAAAATTGCCATTTTTACAGAGTTTTGATTACTCAAAAGCTTCAATTTTTACCCCTTTGAGGCACAGAAATGACTTTAAACACACTTATTTTAGTTGACAAAACCATAATTCACATCCAACAGTCATTTAGAGTCAAAAGATTAAATGTTAAAATGTCATCATTATAGACCATTTTGGGAACGTTCGACAGGTCCGAAGTCATCGTTTTTCGTCTGAAAATTGATTTTTTGGACTGTACCAAAAATGATTCAAAATGTCAATTGGATCGTGCCTCATGTTGAATAACCACTTTTTAAACCCTCAGAGTGACCAAAATTGCCATTTTTACAGAGTTTTGATTACTCAAAAGCTTCAATTTTTACCCCTTTGAGGCACAGAAATGACTTTAAACACACTTATTTTAGTTGACAAAGTCATAATTCACATCCAACAGTCATTTACAGTCAAAAGATTAAATGTTAAAATTTCATCCATATTGACCATTTTGGGATCGTTCGACATGTCCGGAGTCATCGTTTTTCATCCGAAAATTGATTTTTTGGACTGTACCAAAAATGATTCAAAATGTCAATTGGATCGTGCCTCATGTTGAATAACCACTTTTTAAACCCTCACAGTGACCAAAATTGCCATTTTTACAGAGTTTTGATTACTCAAAAGCTTCACTTTTGACCCATTTCAGGCACAGAAATGACTTTAAACACACTTATTTTAGTTGACAAAGTCATAATTCACATCCAACAGTCATTTACAGTCAAAAGATTAAATGTTAAAATTTCATCCATATTGACCATTTTGGGATCGTTCGACATGTCCGGAGTCATCGTTTTTCATCCGAAAATTGATTTTTTGGACTGTACCAAAAATGATTCAAAATGTCAATTGGATCGTGCCTCATGTTGAATAACCACTTTTTAAACCCTCACAGTGACCAAAATTGCCATTTTTACAGAGTTTTGCTTACTCAAAAGCTTCAATTTTGACCAGTTTCAGGCACAGAAATGACTTTAAACACACTTATTTTAGTTGACAAAGTCATTATTCACATCCAACAGTCATTTAGAGTCAAAAGATTAAATGTTAAAATTTCATCCATATTGACCATTTTGGGATCGTTCGACATGTCCGGAGTCATCGTTTTTCATCCGAAAATTGATTTTTTGGACTGTACCAAAAATGATTCAAAATGTCAATTGGATCGTGCCTCATGTTGAATAACCACTATTTAAACCCTCACAGTGACCAAAATTGCCATTTTTACAGAGTTTTGCTTACTCAAAAGCTTCAATTTTGACCCATTTCAAGCACAGAAATGACTTTAAACACACTTATTTTAGGTGACAAAGTCATAATTCACATCCAACAGTCATTTACAGTCAAAAGATTAAATGTTAAAATTTCATCCATATTGACCATTTTGGGATCGTTCGACATGTCCGGAGTCATCGTTTTTCATCCGAAAATTGATTTTTTGGACTGTACCAAAAATGATTCAAAATGTCAATTGGATCGTGCCTCATGTTGAATAACCACTTTTTAAACCCTCACAGAGACCAAAATTGCCATTTTTACAGAGTTTTGCTTACTCAAAAGCTTCAATTTTGACCCGTTTCAGGCACAGAAATGACTTTAAACACACTTATTTTAGTTGACAAAGTCATTATTCACATCCAACAGTCATTTAGAGTCAAAAGATTAAATGTTAAAATTTCATCCATATTGACCATTTTGGGATTGTTCGACATGTCCGGAGTCATCGTTTTTCATCCGAAAATTGATTTTTTGGACTGTACCAAAAATGATTCAAAATGTCAATTGGATCGTGCCTCATGTTGAATAACCACTTTTTAAACCCTCACAGTGACCAAAATTGCCATTTTTACAGAGTTTTGCTTACTCAAAAGCTTCAATTTTGACCCATTTCAGGCACAGAAATGACTTTAAACACACTTATTTTAGGTGACAACGTCATAATTCACATCCAACAGTCATTTACAGTCAAAAGATTAAATGTTAAAATTTCATGCATATTGACCATTTTGGGATCGTTCGACATGTCCGGAGTCATCGTTTTTCATCCGAAAATTGATTTTTTGGACTGTACCAAAAATGATTCAAAATGTCAATTGGATCGTGCCTCATGTTGAATAACCACTTTTTAAACCCTCACAGTGACCAAAATTGCCATTTTTACAGAGTTTTGCTTACTCAAAAGCTTCAATTTTGACCCGTTTCAGGCACAGAAATGACTTTAAACACACTTATTTTAGTTGACAAAGTCATTATTCACATCCAACAGTCATTTAGAGTCAAAAGATTAAATGTTAAAATTTCATCCATATTGACCATTTTGGGATTGTTCGACATGTCCGGAGTCATCGTTTTTCATCCGAAAATTGATTTTTTGGACTGTACCAAAAATGATTCAAAATGTCAATTGGATCGTGCCTCATGTTGAATAACCACTTTTTAAACCCTCACAGTGACCAAAATTGCCATTTTTACAGAGTTTTGATTACTCAAAAGCTTCAATTTTTACCCCTTTGAGGCACAGAAATGACTTTAAACACACTTATTTTAGTTGACAAAGTCATAATTCACATCCAACAGTCATTTACAGTCAAAAGATTAAATGTTAAAATTTCATCCATATTGACCATTTTGGGATCGTTCGACATGTCCGGAGTCATCGTTTTTCATCCGAAAATTGATTTTTTTGGACTGTACCAAAAATGATTCAAAATGTCAATTGGATCGTGCCTCATGTTGAATAACCACTTTTTAAACCCTCACAGTGACCAAAATTGCCATTTTTACAGAGTTTTGCTTACTCAAAAGCTTCAATTTTGACCCATTTCAGGCACAGAAATGACTTTAAACACACTTATTTCAGTTGACAAAGTCATAATTCACATCCAACAGTCATTTACAGTCAAAAGATTAAATGTTAAAATTTCATCCATATTGACCATTTTGGGATCGTTCGACATGTCCGGAGTCATCGTTTTTCATCCGAAAATTGATTTTTTGGACTGTACCAAAAATGATTCAAAATGTCAATTGGATCGTGCCTCATGTTGAATAACCACTTTTTAAACCCTCACAGTGACCAAAATTGCCATTTTTACAGAGTTTTGATTACTCAAAAGCTTCAATTTTGACCCATTTCAGGCACAGAAATGACTTTAAACACACTTATTTTAGTTGACAAAGTCATAATTCACATCCAACAGTCATTTACAGTCAAAAGATTAAATGTTAAAATTTCATCCATATTGACCATTTTGGGATCGTTCGACATGTCCGGAGTCATCGTTTTTCATCCGAAAATTGATTTTTTGGACTGTACCAAAAATGATTCAAAATGTCAATTGGATCGTGCCTCATGTTGAATAACCACTTTTTAAACCCTCACAGTGACCAAAATTGCCATTTTTACAGAGTTTTGCTTACTCAAAAGCTTCAATTTTGACCCATTTCAGGCACAGAAATGACTTTAAACACACTTATTTCAGTTGACAAAGTCATAATTCACATCCAACAGTCATTTACAGTCAAAAGATTAAATGTTAAAATTTCATCCATATTGACCATTTTGGGATCGTTCGACATGTCCGGAGTCATCGTTTTTCATCCGAAAATTGATTTTTTGGACTGTACCAAAAATGATTCAAAATGTCAATTGGATCGTGCCTCATGTTGAATAACCACTTTTTAAACCCTCACAGTGACCAAAATTGCCATTTTTACAGAGTTTTGATTACTCAAAAGCTTCAATTTTGACCCATTTCAGGCACAGAAATGACTTTAAACACACTTATTTTAGTTGACAAAGTCATAATTCACATCCAACAGTCATTTACAGTCAAAAGATTAAATGTTAAAATTTCATCCATATTGACCATTTTGGGATCGTTCGACATGTCCGGAGTCATCGTTTTTCATCCGAAAATTGATTTTTTGGACTGTACCAAAAATGATTCAAAATGTCAATTGGATCGTGCCTCATGTTGAATAACCACTTTTTAAACCCTCACAGTGACCAAAATTGCCATTTTTACAGAGTTTTGCTTACTCAAAAGCTTCAATTTTGACCCATTTCAGGCACGGAAATGACTTTAAACACACTTATTTTAGTTGACAAAGTCATAATTCACATCCAACAGTCATTTACAGTCAAAAGATTAAATGTTAAAATTTCATCCATATTGACCATTTTGGGATCGTGCGACATGTCCGGAGTCATCGTTTTTCATCCGAAAATTGATTTTTTGGACTGTACCAAAAATGATTCAAAATGTCAATTGGATCGTGCCTCATGTTGAATAACCACTTTTTAAACCCTCACAGTGACCAAAATTGCCATTTTTACAGAGTTTTGATTACTCAAAAGCTTCAATTTTTACCCCTTTGAGGCACAGAAATGACTTTAAACACACTTATTTTAGTTGACAAAGTCATAATTCACATCCAACAGTCATTTACAGTCAAAAGATTAAATGTTAAAATTTCATCCATATTGACCATTTTGGGATCGTTCGACATGTCCGGAGTCATCGTTTTTCATCCGAAAATTGATTTTTTGGACTGTACCAAAAATGATTCAAAATGTCAATTGGATCGTGCCTCATGTTGAATAACCACTTTTTAAACCCTCACAGTGACCAAAATTGCCATTTTTACAGAGTTTTGATTACTCAAAAGCTTCACTTTTGACCCATTTCAGGCACAGAAATGACTTTAAACACACTTATTTTAGTTGACAAAGTCATAATTCACATCCAACAGTCATTTACAGTCAAAAGATTAAATGTTAAAATTTCATCCATATTGACCATTTTGGGATCGTTCGACATGTCCGGAGTCATCGTTTTTCATCCGATAATTGATTTTTTTGGACTGTACCAAAAATGATTCAAAATGTCAATTGGATCGTGCCTCATGTTGAATAACCACTTTTTAAACCCTCACAGTGACCAAAATTGCCATTTTTACAGAGTTTTGCTTACTCAAAAGCTTCAATTTTGACCCATTTCAGGCACAGAAATGACTTTAAACACACTTATTTTAGTTGACAAAGTCATAATTCACATCCAACAGTCATTTACAGTCAAAAGATTAAATGTTAAAATTTCATCCATATTGACCATTTTGGGATCGTGCGACATGTCCGGAGTCATCGTTTTTCATCCGATAATTGATTTTTTTGGACTGTACCAAAAATGATTCAAAATGTCAATTGGATCGTGCCTCATGTTGAATAACCACTTTTTAAACCCTCACAGTGACCAAAATTGCCATTTTTACAGAGTTTTGCTTACTCAAAAGCTTCAATTTTGACCCATTTCAGGCACAGAAATGACTTTAAACACACTTATTTTAGTTGACAAAGTCATAATTCACATCCAACAGTCATTTACAGTCAAAAGATTAAATGTTAAAATTTCATCCATATTGACCATTTTGGGATCGTGCGACATGTCCGGAGTCATCGTTTTTCATCCGAAAATTGATTTTTTGGACTGTACCAAAAATGATTCAAAATGTCAATTGGATCGTGCCTCATGTTGAATAACCACTTTTTAAACCCTCACAGTGACCAAAATTGCCATTTTTACAGAGTTTTGCTTACTCAAAAGCTTCAATTTTGACCCATTTCAGGCACAGAAATGACTTTAAACACACTTATTTTAGTTGACAAAGTCATAATTCACATCCAACAGTCATTTACAGTCAAAAGATTAAATGTTAAAATTTCATCCATATTGACCATTTTGGGATCGTTCGACATGTCCGGAGTCATCGTTTTTCATCCGAAAATTGATTTTTAGGACTGTACCAAAAATGATTCAAAATGTCAATTGGATCGTGCCTCATGTTGAATAACCACTTTTTGAACCCTCACAGTGACCAAAATTGCCATTTTTACAGAGTTTTGCTTACACAAAAGCTTCAATTTTGACCCGTTTCAGGCACAGAAATGACTTTAAACACACTTATTTTAGTTGACAAAGTCATTATTCACATCCAACAGTCATTTAGAGTCAAAAGATTAAATGTTAAAATTTCATCCATATTGACCATTTTGGGATCGTTCGACATGTCCGGAGTCATCGTTTTTCATCCGAAAATTGATTTTTTGGACTGTACCAAAAATGATTCAAAATGTCAATTGGATCGTGCCTCATGTTGAATAACCACTTTTTAAACCCTCACAGTGACCAAAATTGCCATTTTTACAGAGTTTTGATTACTCAAAAGCTTCAATTTTGACCCATTTCAGGCACAGAAATGACTTTAAACACACTTATTTTAGTTGACAAAGTCATAATTCACATCCAACAGTCATTTACAGTCAAAAGATTAAATGTTAAAATTTCATCCATATTGACCAATTTGGGATCGTTCGACATGTCCGGAGTCATCGTTTTTCATCCGAAAATTGATTTTTTGGACTGTACCAAAAATGATTCAAAATGTCAATTGGATCGTGCCTCATGTTGAATAACCACTTTTTAAACCCTCACAGTGACCAAAATTGCCATTTTTACAGAGTTTTGCTTACTCAAAAGCTTCAATTTTGACCCATTTCAGGCACAGAAATGACTTTAAACACACTTATTTTAGTTGACAAAGTCATAATTCACATCCAACAGTCATTTACAGTCAAAAGATTAAATGTTAAAATTTCATCCATATTGACCATTTTGGGATCGTGCGACATGTCCGGAGTCATCGTTTTTCATCCGAAAATTGATTTTTTGGACTGTACCAAAAATGATTCAAAATGTCAATTGGATCGTGCCTCATGTTGAATAACCACTTTTTAAACCCTCACAGTGACCAAAATTGCCATTTTTACAGAGTTTTGCTTACTCAAAAGCTTCAATTTTGACCCATTTCAGGCACAGAAATGACTTTAAACACACTTATTTTAGTTGACAAAGTCATAATTCACATCCAACAGTCATTTACAGTCAAAAGATTAAATGTTAAAATTTCATCCATATTGACCATTTTGGGATCGTTCGACATGTCCGGAGTCATCGTTTTTCATCCGAAAATTGATTTTTTGGACTGTACCAAAAATGATTCAAAATGTCAATTGGATCATGCCTCATGTTGAATAACCACTTTTTAAACCCTCACAGTGACCAAAATTGCCATTTTTACAGAGTTTTGATTACTCAAAAGCTTCAATTTTTACCCCTTTGAGGCACAGAAATGACTTTAAACACACTTATTTTAGTTGACAAAACCATAATTCACATCCAACAGTCATTTAGAGTCAAAAGATTAAATGTTAAAATGTCATCATTATAGACCATTTTGGGAACGTTCGACAGGTCCGAAGTCATCGTTTTTCGTCTGAAAATTGATTTTTTGGACTGTACCAAAAATGATTCAAAATGTCAATTGGATCGTGCCTCATGTTGAATAACCACTTTTTAAACCCTCAGAGTGACCAAAATTGCCATTTTTACAGAGTTTTGATTACTCAAAAGCTTCAATTTTTACCCCTTTGAGGCACAGAAATGACTTTAAACACACTTATTTTAGTTGACAAAGTCATAATTCACATCCAACAGTCATTTACAGTCAAAAGATTAAATGTTAAAATTTCATCCATATTGACCATTTTGGGATCGTTCGACATGTCCGGAGTCATCGTTTTTCATCCGAAAATTGATTTTTTGGACTGTACCAAAAATGATTCAAAATGTCAATTGGATCGTGCCTCATGTTGAATAACCACTTTTTAAACCCTCACAGTGACCAAAATTGCCATTTTTACAGAGTTTTGATTACTCAAAAGCTTCACTTTTGACCCATTTCAGGCACAGAAATGACTTTAAACACACTTATTTTAGTTGACAAAGTCATAATTCACATCCAACAGTCATTTACAGTCAAAAGATTAAATGTTAAAATTTCATCCATATTGACCATTTTGGGATCGTTCGACATGTCCGGAGTCATCGTTTTTCATCCGAAAATTGATTTTTTGGACTGTACCAAAAATGATTCAAAATGTCAATTGGATCGTGCCTCATTTTGAATAACCACTTTTTAAACCCTCACAGTGACCAAAATTGCCAATTTTACAGAGTTTTGCTTACACAAAAGCTTCAATTTTGACCCGTTTCAGGCACAGAAATGACTTTAAACACACTTATTTTAGTTGACAAAGTCATTATTCACATCCAACAGTCATTTAGAGTCAAAAGATTAAATGTTAAAATTTCATCCATATTGACCATTTTGGGATCGTTCGACATGTCCGGAGTCATCGTTTTTCATCCGAAAATTGATTTTTTGGACTGTACCAAAAATGATTCAAAATGTCAATTGGATCGTGCCTCATGTTGAATAACCACTTTTTAAACCCTCACAGTGACCAAAATTGCCATTTTTACAGAGTTTTGATTACTCAAAAGCTTCAATTTTGACCCATTTCAGGCACAGAAATGACTTTAAACACACTTATTTTAGTTGACAAAGTCATAATTTACATCCAACAGTCATTTACAGTCAAAAGATTAAATGTTAAAATTTCATCCATATTGACCATTTTGGGATCGTTCGACATGTCCGGAGTCATCGTTTTTCATCCGAAAATTGATTTTTTGGACTGTACCAAAAATGATTCAAAATGTCAATTGGATCGTGCCTCATGTTGAATAACCACTTTTTAAACCCTCACAGTGACCAAAATTGCCATTTTTACAGAGTTTTGCTTACTGAAAAGCTTCAATTTTGACCAGTTTCAGGCACAGAAATGACTTTAAACACACTTATTTTAGTTGACAAAGTCATTATTCACATCCAACAGTCATTTAGAGTCAAAAGATTAAATGTTAAAATTTCATCCATATTGACCATTTTGGGATCGTTCGACATGTCCGGAGTCATCGTTTTTCATCCGAAAATTGATTTTTTGGACTGTAGCAAAAATGATTCAAAATGTCAATTGGATCGTGCCTCATGTTGAATAACCACTTTTTAAACCCTCATAGTGACCAAAATTGCCATTTTTACAGAGTTTTAATTACTCAAAAGCTTCAATTTTGACCCATTTCAGGCACAGAAATGACTTTAAACACACTTAATTTAGTTGACAAAGTCATAATTCACATCCAACAGTCATTTACAGTCAAAAGATTAAATGTTAAAATTTCATCCATATTGACCATTTTGGGATCGTTCGACATGTCCGGAGTCATCGTTTTTCATCCGAAAATTGATTTTTTGGACTGTACCAAAAATGATTCAAAATGTCAATTGGATCGTGCCTCATGTTGAATAACCACTTTTTAAACCCTCACAGTGACCAAAATTGCCATTTTTACAGAGTTTTGCTTACTCAAAAGCTTCAATTTTGACCCATTTCAGGCACAGAAATGACTTTAAACACACTTATTTTAGTTGACAAAGTCATTATTCACATCCAACAGTCATTTAGAGTCAAAAGATTAAATGTTAAAATTTCATCCATATTGACCATTTTGGGATCGTTCGACATGTCCGGAGTCATCGTTTTTCATCCGAAAATTGATTTTTTGGACTGTACCAAAAATGATTCAAAATGTCAATTGGATCGTGCCTCATGTTGAATAACCACTTTTTAAACCCTCACAGTGACCAAAATTGCCATTTTTACAGAGTTTTGATTACTCAAAAGCTTCAATTTTGACCCATTTCAGGCACAGAAATGACTTTAAACACACTTATTTTAGTTGACAAAGTCATAATTTACATCCAACAGTCATTTACAGTCAAAAGATTAAATGTTAAAATTTCATCCATATTGACCATTTTGGGATCGTTCGACATGTCCGGAGTCATCGTTTTTCATCCGAAAATTGATTTTTTGGACTGTACCAAAAATGATTCAAAATGTCAATTGGATCGTGCCTCATGTTGAATAACCACTTTTTAAACCCTCACAGTGACCAAAATTGCCATTTTTACAGAGTTTTGCTTACTGAAAAGCTTCAATTTTGACCAGTTTCAGGCACAGAAATGACTTTAAACACACTTATTTTAGTTGACAAAGTCATTATTCACATCCAACAGTCATTTAGAGTCAAAAGATTAAATGTTAAAATTTCATCCATATTGACCATTTTGGGATCGTTCGACATGTCCGGAGTCATCGTTTTTCATCCGAAAATTGATTTTTTGGACTGTAGCAAAAATGATTCAAAATGTCAATTGGATCGTGCCTCATGTTGAATAACCACTTTTTAAACCCTCATAGTGACCAAAATTGCCATTTTTACAGAGTTTTAATTACTCAAAAGCTTCAATTTTGACCCATTTCAGGCACAGAAATGACTTTAAACACACTTAATTTAGTTGACAAAGTCATAATTCACATCCAACAGTCATTTACAGTCAAAAGATTAAATGTTAAAATTTCATCCATATTGACCATTTTGGGATCGTTCGACATGTCCGGAGTCATCGTTTTTCATCCGAAAATTGATTTTTTGGACTGTACCAAAAATGATTCAAAATGTCAATTGGATCGTGCCTCATGTTGAATAACCACTTTTTAAACCCTCACAGTGACCAAAATTGCCATTTTTACAGAGTTTTGCTTACTCAAAAGCTTCAATTTTGACCCATTTCAGGCACAGAAATGACTTTAAACACACTTATTTTAGGTGACAAAGTCATAATTCACATCCAACAGTCATTTACACTCAAAAGATTAAATGTTAAAATTTCATCCATATTGACCATTTTGGGATCGTTCGACATGTCCGGAGTCATCGTTTTTCATCCGAAAATTGATTTTTTGGACTGTTCCAAAAATGATTCAAAATGTCAATTGGATCGTGCCTCATGTTGAATAACCACTTTTTAAACCCTCACAGTGACCAAAATTGCCATTTTTACAGAGTTTTGCTTACTCAAAAGCTTCAATTTTGACCCGTTTCAGGCACAGAAATGACTTTAAACACACTTATTTTAGTTGACAAAGTCATTATTCACATCCAACAGTCATTTAGAGTCAAAAGATTAAATGTTAAAATTTCATCCATATTGATCATTTTGGGATTGTTCGACATGTCCGGAGTCATCGTTTTTCATCCGAAAATTGATTTTTTGGACTGTACCAAAAATGATTCAAAATGTCAATTGGATCGTGCCTCATGTTGAATAACCACTTTTTAAACCCTCACAGTGACCAAAATTGCCATTTTTACAGAGTTTTGCTTACTCAAAAGCTTCAATTTTGACCCATTTCAGGGACAGAAATGACTTTAAACACACTTATTTTAGGTGACAAAGTCATAATTCACATCCAACAGTCATTTACAGTCAAAAGATTAAATGTTAAAATTTCATCCATATTGACCATTTTGGGATCGTTCGACATGTCCGGAGTCATCGTTTTTCATCCGAAAATTGATTTTTTGGACTGTACCAAAAATGATTCAAAATGTCAATTGGATCGTGCCTCATGTTGAATAACCACTTTTTAAACCCTCACAGTGACCAAAATTGCCATTTTTACAGAGTTTTGCTTACTCAAAAGCTTCAATTTTGACCCGTTTCAGGCACAGAAATGACTTTAAACACACTTATTTTAGTTGACAAAGTCATTATTCACATCCAACAGTCATTTAGAGTCAAAAGATTAAATGTTAAAATTTCATCCATATTGACCATTTTGGGATTGTTCGACATGTCCGGAGTCATCGTTTTTCATCCGAAAATTGATTTTTTGGACTGTACCAAAAATGATTCAAAATGTCAATTGGATCGTGCCTCATGTTGAATAACCACTTTTTAAACCCTCACAGTGACCAAAATTGCCATTTTTACAGAGTTTTGATTACTCAAAAGCTTCAATTTTGACCCATTTCAGGCACAGAAATGACTTTAAACACACTTATTTTAGTTGACAAAGTCATTATTCACATCCAACAGTCATTTAGAGTCAAAAGATTAAATGTTAAAATTTCATCCATATTGACCATTTTGGGATCGTTCGACATGTCCGGAGTCATCGTTTTTCATCCGAAAATTGATTTTTTGGACTGTACCAAAAATGATTCAAAATGTCAATTGGATCGTGCCTCATGTTGAATAACCACTTTTTAAACCCTCACAGTGACCAAAATTGCCATTTTTACAGAGTTTTGATTACTCAAAAGCTTCAATTTTGACCCATTTCAGGCACAGAAATGACTTTAAACACACTTATTTTAGTTGACAAAGTCATAATTTACATCCAACAGTCATTTACAGTCAAAAGATTAAATGTTAAAATTTCATCCATATTGACCATTTTGGGATCGTTCGACATGTCCGGAGTCATCGTTTTTCATCCGAAAATTGATTTTTTGGACTGTACCAAAAATGATTCAAAATGTCAATTGGATCGTGCCTCATGTTGAATAACCACTTTTTAAACCCTCACAGTGACCAAAATTGCCATTTTTACAGAGTTTTGCTTACTGAAAAGCTTCAATTTTGACCAGTTTCAGGCACAGAAATGACTTTAAACACACTTATTTTAGTTGACAAAGTCATTATTCACATCCAACAGTCATTTAGAGTCAAAAGATTAAATGTTAAAATTTCATCCATATTGACCATTTTGGGATCGTTCGACATGTCCGGAGTCATCGTTTTTCATCCGAAAATTGATTTTTTGGACTGTAGCAAAAATGATTCAAAATGTCAATTGGATCGTGCCTCATGTTGAATAACCACTTTTTAAACCCTCATAGTGACCAAAATTGCCATTTTTACAGAGTTTTAATTACTCAAAAGCTTCAATTTTGACCCATTTCAGGCACAGAAATGACTTTAAACACACTTAATTTAGTTGACAAAGTCATAATTCACATCCAACAGTCATTTACAGTCAAAAGATTAAATGTTAAAATTTCATCCATATTGACCATTTTGGGATCGTTCGACATGTCCGGAGTCATCGTTTTTCATCCGAAAATTGATTTTTTGGACTGTACCAAAAATGATTCAAAATGTCAATTGGATCGTGCCTCATGTTGAATAACCACTTTTTAAACCCTCACAGTGACCAAAATTGCCATTTTTACAGAGTTTTGCTTACTCAAAAGCTTCAATTTTGACCCATTTCAGGCACAGAAATGACTTTAAACACACTTATTTTAGGTGACAAAGTCATAATTCACATCCAACAGTCATTTACACTCAAAAGATTAAATGTTAAAATTTCATCCATATTGACCATTTTGGGATCGTTCGACATGTCCGGAGTCATCGTTTTTCATCCGAAAATTGATTTTTTGGACTGTACCAAAAATGATTCAAAATGTCAATTGGATCGTGCCTCATGTTGAATAACCACTTTTTAAACCCTCACAGTGACCAAAATTGCCATTTTTACAGAGTTTTGCTTACTCAAAAGCTTCAATTTTGACCCGTTTCAGGCACAGAAATGACTTTAAACACACTTATTTTAGTTGACAAAGTCATTATTCACATCCAACAGTCATTTAGAGTCAAAAGATTAAATGTTAAAATTTCATCCATATTGATCATTTTGGGATTGTTCGACATGTCCGGAGTCATCGTTTTTCATCCGAAAATTGATTTTTTGGACTGTACCAAAAATGATTCAAAATGTCAATTGGATCGTGCCTCATGTTGAATAACCACTTTTTAAACCCTCACAGTGACCAAAATTGCCATTTTTACAGAGTTTTGCTTACTCAAAAGCTTCAATTTTGACCCATTTCAGGGACAGAAATGACTTTAAACACACTTATTTTAGGTGACAAAGTCATAATTCACATCCAACAGTCATTTACAGTCAAAAGATTAAATGTTAAAATTTCATCCATATTGACCATTTTGGGATCGTTCGACATGTCCGGAGTCATCGTTTTTCATCCGAAAATTGATTTTTTGGACTGTACCAAAAATGATTCAAAATGTCAATTGGATCGTGCCTCATGTTGAATAACCACTTTTTAAACCCTCACAGTGACCAAAATTGCCATTTTTACAGAGTTTTGCTTACTCAAAAGCTTCAATTTTGACCCGTTTCAGGCACAGAAATGACTTTAAACACACTTATTTTAGTTGACAAAGTCATTATTCACATCCAACAGTCATTTAGAGTCAAAAGATTAAATGTTAAAATTTCATCCATATTGACCATTTTGGGATTGTTCGACATGTCCGGAGTCATCGTTTTTCATCCGAAAATTGATTTTTTGGACTGTACCAAAAATGATTCAAAATGTCAATTGGATCGTGCCTCATGTTGAATAACCACTTTTTAAACCCTCACAGTGACCAAAATTGCCATTTTTACAGAGTTTTGATTACTCAAAAGCTTCAATTTTGACCCATTTCAGGCACAGAAATGACTTTAAACACACTTATTTTAGTTGACAAAGTCATAATTCACATCCAACAGTCATTTACAGTCAAAAGATTAAATGTTAAAATTTCATCCATATTGACCATTTTGGGATCATTCGACATGTCCGGAGTCATCGTTTTTCATCCGAAAATTGATTTTTTGGACTGTACCAAAAATGATTCAAAATGTCAATTGGATCGTGCCTCATGTTGAATAACCACTTTTTGAACCCTCACAGTGACCAAAATTGCCATTTTTACAGAGTTTTGATTACTCAAAAGCTTCAATTTTGACCCATTTCAGGCACAGAAATGACTTTAAACACACTTATTTCAGTTGACAAAGTCATAATTCACATCCAACAGTCATTTACAGTCAAAAGATTAAATGTTAAAATTTCATCCATATTGACCATTTTGGGATCGTTCGACATGTCCGGAGTCATCGTTTTTCATCCGAAAATTGATTTTTTGGACTGTACCAAAAATGATTCAAAATGTCAATTGGATCGTGCCTCATTTTGAATAACCACTTTTTAAACCCTCACAGTGACCAAAATTGCCATTTTTACAGAGTTTTGCTTACTGAAAAGCTTCAATTTTGACCAGTTTCAGGCACAGAAATGACTTTAAACACACTTATTTTAGTTGACAAAGTCATTATTCACATCCAACAGTCATTTAGAGTCAAAAGATTAAATGTTAAAATTTCATCCATATTGACCATTTTGGGATCGTTCGACATGTCCGGAGTCATCGTTTTTCATCCGAAAATTGATTTTTTGGACTGTAGCAAAAATGATTCAAAATGTCAATTGGATCGTGCCTCATGTTGAATAACCACTTTTTAAACCCTCATAGTGACCAAAATTGCCATTTTTACAGAGTTTTAATTACTCAAAAGCTTCAATTTTGACCCATTTCAGGCACAGAAATGACTTTAAACACACTTAATTTAGTTGACAAAGTCATAATTCACATCCAACAGTCATTTACAGTCAAAAGATTAAATGTTAAAATTTCATCCATATTGACCATTTTGGGATCGTTCGACATGTCCGGAGTCATCGTTTTTCATCCGAAAATTGATTTTTTGGACTGTACCAAAAATGATTCAAAATGTCAATTGGATCGTGCCTCATGTTGAATAACCACTTTTTAAACCCTCACAGTGACCAAAATTGCCATTTTTACAGAGTTTTGCTTACTCAAAAGCTTCAATTTTGACCCATTTCAGGCACAGAAATGACTTTAAACACACTTATTTTAGGTGACAAAGTCATAATTCACATCCAACAGTCATTTACACTCAAAAGATTAAATGTTAAAATTTCATCCATATTGACCATTTTGGGATCGTTCGACATGTCCGGAGTCATCGTTTTTCATCCGAAAATTGATTTTTTGGACTGTACCAAAAATGATTCAAAATGTCAATTGGATCGTGCCTCATGTTGAATAACCACTTTTTAAACCCTCACAGTGACCAAAATTGCCATTTTTACAGAGTTTTGCTTACTCAAAAGCTTCAATTTTGACCCGTTTCAGGCACAGAAATGACTTTAAACACACTTATTTTAGTTGACAAAGTCATTATTCACATCCAACAGTCATTTAGAGTCAAAAGATTAAATGTTAAAATTTCATCCATATTGATCATTTTGGGATTGTTCGACATGTCCGGAGTCATCGTTTTTCATCCGAAAATTGATTTTTTGGACTGTACCAAAAATGATTCAAAATGTCAATTGGATCGTGCCTCATGTTGAATAACCACTTTTTAAACCCTCACAGTGACCAAAATTGCCATTTTTACAGAGTTTTGCTTACTCAAAAGCTTCAATTTTGACCCATTTCAGGGACAGAAATGACTTTAAACACACTTATTTTAGGTGACAAAGTCATAATTCACATCCAACAGTCATTTACAGTCAAAAGATTAAATGTTAAAATTTCATCCATATTGACCATTTTGGGATCGTTCGACATGTCCGGAGTCATCGTTTTTCATCCGAAAATTGATTTTTTGGACTGTACCAAAAATGATTCAAAATGTCAATTGGATCGTGCCTCATGTTGAATAACCACTTTTTAAACCCTCACAGTGACCAAAATTGCCATTTTTACAGAGTTTTGCTTACTCAAAAGCTTCAATTTTGACCCGTTTCAGGCACAGAAATGACTTTAAACACACTTATTTTAGTTGACAAAGTCATTATTCACATCCAACAGTCATTTAGAGTCAAAAGATTAAATGTTAAAATTTCATCCATATTGACCATTTTGGGATTGTTCGACATGTCCGGAGTCATCGTTTTTCATCCGAAAATTGATTTTTTGGACTGTACCAAAAATGATTCAAAATGTCAATTGGATCGTGCCTCATGTTGAATAACCACTTTTTAAACCCTCACAGTGACCAAAATTGCCATTTTTACAGAGTTTTGATTACTCAAAAGCTTCAATTTTGACCCATTTCAGGCACAGAAATGACTTTAAACACACTTATTTTAGTTGACAAAGTCATAATTCACATCCAACAGTCATTTACAGTCAAAAGATTAAATGTTAAAATTTCATCCATATTGACCATTTTGGGATCATTCGACATGTCCGGAGTCATCGTTTTTCATCCGAAAATTGATTTTTTGGACTGTACCAAAAATGATTCAAAATGTCAATTGGATCGTGCCTCATGTTGAATAACCACTTTTTGAACCCTCACAGTGACCAAAATTGCCATTTTTACAGAGTTTTGATTACTCAAAAGCTTCAATTTTGACCCATTTCAGGCACAGAAATGACTTTAAACACACTTATTTCAGTTGACAAAGTCATAATTCACATCCAACAGTCATTTACAGTCAAAAGATTAAATGTTAAAATTTCATCCATATTGACCATTTTGGGATCGTTCGACATGTCCGGAGTCATCGTTTTTCATCCGAAAATTGATTTTTTGGACTGTACCAAAAATGATTCAAAATGTCAATTGGATCGTGCCTCATTTTGAATAACCACTTTTTAAACCCTCACAGTGACCAAAATTGCCAATTTTACAGAGTTTTGCTTACACAAAAGCTTCAATTTTGACCCGTTTCAGGCACAGAAATGACTTTAAACACACTTATTTTAGTTGACAAAGTCATTATTCACATCCAACAGTCATTTAGAGTCAAAAGATTAAATGTTAAAATTTCATCCATATTGACCATTTTGGGATCGTTCGACATGTCCGGAGTCATCGTTTTTCATCCGAAAATTGATTTTTTGGACTGTACCAAAAATGATTCAAAATGTCAATTGGATCGTGCCTCATGTTGAATAACCACTTTTTAAACCCTCACAGTGACCAAAATTGCCATTTTTACAGAGTTTTGCTTACTCAAAAGCTTCAATTTTGACCCATTTCAGGCACAGAAATGACTTTAAACACACTTATTTTAGTTGACAAAGTCATAATTCACATCCAACAGTCATTTACAGTCAAAAGATTAAATGTTAAAATTTCATCCATATTGACCATTTTGGGATCGTGCGACATGTCCGGAGTCATCGTTTTTCATCCGAAAATTGATTTTTTGGACTGTACCAAAAATGATTCAAAATGTCAATTGGATCGTGCCTCATGTTGAATAACCACTTTTTAAACCCTCACAGTGACCAAAATTGCCATTTTTACAGAGTTTTGCTTACTCAAAAGCTTCAATTTTGACCCATTTCAGGCACAGAAATGACTTTAAACACACTTATTTTAGTTGACAAAGTCATAATTCACATCCAACAGTCATTTACAGTCAAAAGATTAAATGTTAAAATTTCATCCATATTGACCATTTTGGGATCGTTCGACATGTCCGGAGTCATCGTTTTTCATCCGAAAATTGATTTTTTGGACTGTACCAAAAATGATTCAAAATGTAAATTGGATCGTGCCTCATTTTGAATAACCACTTTTTAAACCCTCACAGTGACCAAAATTGCCAATTTTACAGAGTTTTGGTTACACAAAAGCTTCAATTTTGACCCGTTTCAGGCACAGAAATGACTTTAAACACACTTATGTTAGTTGTCAAAGTCATTATTCACATCCAACAGTCATTTAGAGTCAAAAGATTAAATGTTAAAATTTCATCCATATTGACCATTTTGGGATCGTTCGACATGTCCGGAGTCATCGTTTTTCATCCGAAAATTGATTTTTTGGACTGTACCAAAAATGATTCAAAATGTCAATTGGATCGTGCCTCATGTTGAATAACCACTTTTTAAACCCTCACAGTGACCAAAATTGCCATTTTTACAGAGTTTCGATTACTCAAAAGCTTCAATTTTGACCCATTTCAGGCACAGAAATGACTTTAAACACACTTATTTTAGTTGACAAAGTCATAATTCACATCCAACAGTCATTTACAGTCAAAAGATTAAATGTTAAAATTTCATCCATATTGACCATTTTGGGATCGTTCGACATGTCCGGAGTCATCGTTTTTCATCCGAAAATTGATTTTTTGGACTGTACCAAAAATGATTCAAAATGTCAATTGGATCGTGCCTCATGTTGAATAACCACTTTTTAAACCCTCACAGTGACCAAAATTGCCATTTTTACAGAGTGTTGCTTACTCAAAAGCTTCAATTTTGACCCATTTCAGGCACAGAAATGACTTTAAACACACTTATTTTAGTTGACAAAGTCATAATTCACATCCAACAGTCATTTACAGTCAAAAGATTAAATGTTAAAATTTCATCCATATTGACCATTTTGGGATCGTTCGACATGTCCGGTGTCATTGTTTTTCATCCGAAAATTGATTTTTTGAACTGTACCAAAAATGATTCAAAATGTCAATTGGATCGTGCCTCATGTTGAATAACCACTTTTTAAACCCTCACAGTGACCAAAATTGCCATTTTTACAGAGTTTTGCTTACTCAAAAGCTTCAATTTTGACCAGTTTCAGGCACAGAAATGACTTTAAACACACTTATTTTAGTTGACAAAGTCATTATTCACATCCAACAGTCATTTAGAGTCAAAAGATTAAATGTTAAAATTTCATCCATATTGACCATTTTGGGATCGTTCGACAGGTCCGGAGTCATCGTTTTTCATCCGAAAATTGATTTTTTGGACTGTACCAAAAATGATTCAAAATGTCAATTGGATCGTGCCTCATGTTGAATAACCACTTTTTAAACCCTCAGAGTGACCAAAATTGCCATTTTTACAGAGTTTTGATTACTCAAAAGCTTCAATTTTTACCCCTTTGAGGCACAGAAATGACTTTAAACACACCTATTTTAGTTGACAAAGTCATAATTCACATCCAACAGTCATTTACAGTCAAAAGATTAAATGTTAAAATTTCATCCATATTGACCATTTTGGGATCGTTCGACATGTCCGGAGTCATCATTTTTCATCCGAAAATTGATTTTTTGGACTGTACCAAAAATGATTCAAAATGTCAATTGGATCGTGCCTCATGTTGAATAACCACTTTTTAAACCCTCACAGTGACCAAAATTGCCATTTTTACAGAGTTTTGATTACTCAAAAGCTTCACTTTTGACCCATTTCAGGCACAGAAATGACTTTAAACACACTTATTTTAGTTGACAAAGTCATAATTCACATCCAACAGTCATTTACAGTCAAAAGATTAAATGTTAAAATTTCATCCATATTGACCATTTTGGGATCGTTCGACATGTCCGGAGTCATCGTTTTTCATCCGAAAATTGATTTTTTGGACTGTACCAAAAATGATTCAAAATGTCAATTGGATCGTGCCTCATTTTGAATAACCACTTTTTAAACCCTCACAGTGACCAAAATTGCCAATTTTACAGTTTTGCTTACACAAAAGCTTCAATTTTGACCCGTTTCAGGCACAGAAATGACTTTAAACACACTTATTTTAGTTGACAAAGTCACTATTCACATCCAACAGTCATTTAGAGTCAAAAGATTAAATGTTAAAATTTCATCCATATTGACCATTTTGGGATCGTTCGACATGTCCGGAGTCATCGTTTTTCATCCGAAAATTGATTTTTTGGACTGTACCAAAAATTATTCAAAATGTCAATTGGATCGTGCCTCATGTTGAATAACCACTTTTTAAACCCTCACAGTGACCAAAATTGCCATTTTTACAGAGTTTTGATTACTCAAAAGCTTCAATTTTGACCCATTTCAGGCACAGAAATGACTTTAAACACACTTATTTCAGTTGACAAAGTCATAATTCACATCCAACAGTCATTTACAGTCAAAAGATTAAATGTTAAAATTTCATCCATGTTGACCATTTTGGGATCGTTCGACATGTCCGGAGTCATCGTTTTTCATCCGAAAATTGATTTTTTGGACTGTACCAAAAATGATTCAAAATGTCAATTGGATCATGCCTCATGTTGAATAACCACTTTTTAAACCCTCACAGTGACCAAAATTGCAATTTTTACAGAGTTTTGATTACGGAAAAGCTTCAATTTTTACCCCTTTGAGACACAGAAATGACTTTAAACACACTTATTTTAGTTGACAAAGTCATAATTCACATCCAACAGTCATTTACAGTCAAAAGATTAAATGTTAAAATTTCATCCATATTGACCATTTTGGGATCGTTCGACATGTCCGGAGTCATCGTTTTTCATCCGAAAATTGATTTTTTGGACTGTACCAAAAATGATTCAAAATGTCAATTGGATCGTGCCTCATGTTGAATAACCACTTTTTAAACCCTCACAGTGACCAAAATTGCCATTTTTACAGAGTGTTGCTTACTCAAAAGCTTCAATTTTGACCCATTTCAGGCACAGAAATGACTTTAAACACACTTATTTTAGTTGACAAAGTCATAATTCACATCCAACAGTCATTTACAGTCAAAAGATTAAATGTTAAAATTTCATCCATATTGACCATTTTGGGATCGTTCGACATGTCCGGTGTCATTGTTTTTCATCCGAAAATTGATTTTTTGAACTGTACCAAAAATGATTCAAAATGTCAATTGGATCGTGCCTCATGTTGAATAACCACTTTTTAAACCCTCACAGTGACCAAAATTGCCATTTTTACAGAGTTTTGCTTACTCAAAAGCTTCAATTTTGACCAGTTTCAGGCACAGAAATGACTTTAAACACACTTATTTTAGTTGACAAAGTCATTATTCACATCCAACAGTCATTTAGAGTCAAAAGATTAAATGTTAAAATTTCATCCATATTGACCATTTTGGGATCGTTCGACAGGTCCGGAGTCATCGTTTTTCATCCGAAAATTGATTTTTTGGACTGTACCAAAAATGATTCAAAATGTCAATTGGATCGTGCCTCATGTTGAATAACCACTTTTTAAACCCTCAGAGTGACCAAAATTGCCATTTTTACAGAGTTTTGATTACTCAAAAGCTTCAATTTTTACCCCTTTGAGGCACAGAAATGACTTTAAACACACCTATTTTAGTTGACAAAGTCATAATTCACATCCAACAGTCATTTACAGTCAAAAGATTAAATGTTAAAATTTCATCCATATTGACCATTTTGGGATCGTTCGACATGTCCGGAGTCATCATTTTTCATCCGAAAATTGATTTTTTGGACTGTACCAAAAATGATTCAAAATGTCAATTGGATCGTGCCTCATGTTGAATAACCACTTTTTAAACCCTCACAGTGACCAAAATTGCCATTTTTACAGAGTTTTGATTACTCAAAAGCTTCACTTTTGACCCATTTCAGGCACAGAAATGACTTTAAACACACTTATTTTAGTTGACAAAGTCATAATTCACATCCAACAGTCATTTACAGTCAAAAGATTAAATGTTAAAATTTCATCCATATTGACCATTTTGGGATCGTTCGACATGTCCGGAGTCATCGTTTTTCATCCGAAAATTGATTTTTTGGACTGTACCAAAAATGATTCAAAATGTCAATTGGATCGTGCCTCATTTTGAATAACCACTTTTTAAACCCTCACAGTGACCAAAATTGCCAATTTTACAGTTTTGCTTACACAAAAGCTTCAATTTTGACCCGTTTCAGGCACAGAAATGACTTTAAACACACTTATTTTAGTTGACAAAGTCACTATTCACATCCAACAGTCATTTAGAGTCAAAAGATTAAATGTTAAAATTTCATCCATATTGACCATTTTGGGATCGTTCGACATGTCCGGAGTCATCGTTTTTCATCCGAAAATTGATTTTTTGGACTGTACCAAAAATTATTCAAAATGTCAATTGGATCGTGCCTCATGTTGAATAACCACTTTTTAAACCCTCACAGTGACCAAAATTGCCATTTTTACAGAGTTTTGATTACTCAAAAGCTTCAATTTTGACCCATTTCAGGCACAGAAATGACTTTAAACACACTTATTTCAGTTGACAAAGTCATAATTCACATCCAACAGTCATTTACAGTCAAAAGATTAAATGTTAAAATTTCATCCATGTTGACCATTTTGGGATCGTTCGACATGTCCGGAGTCATCGTTTTTCATCCGAAAATTGATTTTTTGGACTGTACCAAAAATGATTCAAAATGTCAATTGGATCATGCCTCATGTTGAATAACCACTTTTTAAACCCTCACAGTGACCAAAATTGCAATTTTTACAGAGTTTTGATTACGGAAAAGCTTCAATTTTTACCCCTTTGAGACACAGAAATGACTTTAAACACACTTATTTTAGTTGACAAAGTCATAATTCACATCCAACAGTCATTTACAGTCAAAAGATTAAATGTTAAAATTTCATCCATATTGACCATTTTGGGATCGTTCGACATGTCCGGAGTCATCGTTTTTCATCCGAAAATTGATTTTTTGAACTGTACCAAAAATGATTCAAAATGTCAATTGGATCCTGCCTCATGTTGAATAACCACTTTTTAAACCCTCACAGTGACCAAAATTGCCAATTTTACACAGTTTTGCTTACTCAAAAGCTTCAATTTTGACCCATTTCAGGCACAGAAATGACTTTAAACACACTTATTTTAGTTGACAAAGCCATAATTCACATCCAACAGTCATTTAGAGTCAAAAGATTAAATGTTAAAATTTCATCATTATAGACCATTTTGGGAACGTTCGACAGGTCCGGAGTCATCGTTTTTCGTCTGAAAATTGATATTTTGGACTGTACCAAAAATGATTCAAAATGTCAATTGGATCGTGCCTCATGTTGAATAACCACTTTTTAAACCCTCAGAGTGACCAAAATTGCCATTTTTACAGAGTTTTGATTACTCAAAAGCTTCAATTTTTACCCCTTTGAGGCACAGAAATGACTTTAAACACACCTATTTTAGTTGACAAAGTCATAATTCACATCCAACAGTCATTTACAGTCAAAAGATTAAATGTTAAAATTTCATCCATATTGACCATTTTGGGATCGTTCGACATGTCCGGAGTCATCATTTTTCATCCGAAAATTGATTTTTTGGACTGTACCAAAAATGATTCAAAATGTCAATTGGATCGTGCCTCATGTTGAATAACCACTTTTTAAACCCTCACAGTGACCAAAATTGCCATTTTTACAGAGTTTTGATTACTCAAAAGCTTCACTTTTGACCCATTTCAGGCACAGAAATGACTTTAAACACACTTATTTTAGTTGACAAAGTCATAATTCACATCCAACAGTCATTTACAGTCAAAAGATTAAATGTTAAAATTTCATCCATATTGACCATTTTGGGATCGTTCGACATGTCCGGAGTCATCGTTTTTCATCCGAAAATTGATTTTTTGGACTGTACCAAAAATGATTCAAAATGTCAATTGGATCGTGCCTCATTTTGAATAACCACTTTTTAAACCCTCACAGTGACCAAAATTGCCAATTTTACAGAGTTTTGCTTACACAAAAGCTTCAATTTTGACCCGTTTCAGGCACAGAAATGACTTTAAACACACTTATTTTAGTTGACAAAGTCACTATTCACATCCAACAGTCATTTAGAGTCAAAAGATTAAATGTTAAAATTTCATCCATATTGACCATTTTGGGATCGTTCGACATGTCCGGAGTCATCGTTTTTCATCCGAAAATTGATTTTTTGGACTGTACCAAAAATTATTCAAAATGTCAATTGGATCGTGCCTCATGTTGAATAACCACTTTTTAAACCCTCACAGTGACCAAAATTGCCATTTTTACAGAGTTTTGATTACTCAAAAGCTTCAATTTTGACCCATTTCAGGCACAGAAATGACTTTAAACACACTTATTTCAGTTGACAAAGTCATAATTCACATCCAACAGTCATTTACAGTCAAAAGATTAAATGTTAAAATTTCATCCATATTGACCATTTTGGGATCGTTTGACATGTCCGGAGTCATCGTTTTTCATCCGAAAATTGATTTTTTGGACTGTACCAAAAATGATTCAAAATGTCAATTGGATCGTGCCTCATGTTGAATAACCACTTTTTAAACCCTCACAGTGACCAAAATTGCCATTTTTACAGAGTTTTGCTTACTCAAAAGCTTCAATTTTGACCCATTTCATGCACAGAAATGACTTTAAACACACTTATTTTAGTTGACAAAGTCATAATTCACATCCAACAGTCATTTACAGTTAAAAGATTAAATGTTAAAATTTCATCCATATTGACCATTTTGGGATCGTTCGACATGTCCGGAGTCATCGTTTTTCATCCGAAAATTGATTTTTTGGACTGTACCAAAAATGATTCAAAATGTCAATTGGATCGTGCCTTATGTTGAATAACCACTTTTTAAACCCTCACAGTGACCAAAATTGCCATTTTTACAGAGTTTTGCTTACTCAAAAGCTTCAATTTTGACCCATTTCAGGCACAGAAATGACTTTAAACACACTTATTTTAGTTGACAAAGTCATAATTCACATCCAACAGTCATTTACAGTCAAAAGATTAAATGTTAAAATTTCATCCATATTGACCATTTTGGGATCGTTCGACATGTCCGGAGTCATCGTTTTTCGTCTGAAAATTGATTTTTTGGACTGTACCAAAAATGATTCAAAATGTCAATTGGATCGTGCCTCATGTTGAATAACCACTTTTTAAACCCTCAGAGTGACAAAAATTGCCATTTTTACAGAGTTTTGATTACTCAAAAGCTTCAATTCTGACCCATTTCAGGCACAGAAATGACTTTAAACACACTTATTTCAGTTGACAAAGTCATAATTCACATCCAACAGTCATTTACAGTCAAAAGATTAAATGTTAAAATTTCATCCATATTGACCATTTTGGGATCGTTCGACATGTCCGGAGTCATCGTTTTTCATCCGAAAATTGATTTTTTGGACTGTACCAAAAATGATTCAAAATGTCAATTGGATCGTGCCTCATGTTGAATAACCACTTTTTAAACCCTCACAGTGACCAAAATTGCCATTTTTACAGAGTTTTGATTACTCAAAAGCTTCAATTTTGACCCATTTCAGGCACAGAAATGACTTTAAACACACTTATTTTAGTTGACAAAGTCATAATTCACATCCAACAGTCATTTACAGTCAAAAGATTAAATGTTAAAATTTCATCCATATTGACCATTTTGGGATCGTTCGACATGTCCGGAGTCATCGTTTTTCATCCGAAAATTGATTTTTTGGACTGTACCAAAAATGATTCAAAATGTCAATTGGATCGTCCCTCATTTTGAATAACCACTTTTTAAACCCTCACAGTGACCAAAATTGCCAATTTTACAGAGTTTTGCTTACACAAAAGCTTCAATTTTGACCCGTTTCAGGCACAGAAATGACTTTAAACACACTTATTTTAGTTGACAAAGTCATAATTCACATCCAACAGTCATTTACAGTTAAAAGATTAAATGTTAAAATTTCATCCATATTGACCATTTTGGGATCGTTCGACATGTCCGGAGTCATCGTTTTTCATCCGAAAATTGATTTTTTGGACTGTACCAAAAATGATTCAAAATGTCAATTGGATCGTGCCTTATGTTGAATAACCACTTTTTAAACCCTCACAGTGACCAAAATTGCCATTTTTACAGAGTTTTGCTTACTCAAAAGCTTCAATTTTGACCCATTTCAGGCACAGAAATGACTTTAAACACACTTATTTTAGTTGACAAAGTCATAATTCACATCCAACAGTCATTTACAGTCAAAAGATTAAATGTTAAAATTTCATCCATATTGACCATTTTGGGATCGTTCGACATGTCCGGAGTCATCGTTTTTCGTCTGAAAATTGATTTTTTGGACTGTACCAAAAATGATTCAAAATGTCAATTGGATCGTGCCTCATGTTGAATAACCACTTTTTAAACCCTCAGAGTGACAAAAATTGCCATTTTTACAGAGTTTTGATTACTCAAAAGCTTCAATTCTGACCCATTTCAGGCACAGAAATGACTTTAAACACACTTATTTCAGTTGACAAAGTCATAATTCACATCCAACAGTCATTTACAGTCAAAAGATTAAATGTTAAAATTTCATCCATATTGACCATTTTGGGATCGTTCGACATGTCCGGAGTCATCGTTTTTCATCCGAAAATTGATTTTTTGGACTGTACCAAAAATGATTCAAAATGTCAATTGGATCGTGCCTCATGTTGAATAACCACTTTTTAAACCCTCACAGTGACCAAAATTGCCATTTTTACAGAGTTTTGATTACTCAAAAGCTTCAATTTTGACCCATTTCAGGCACAGAAATGACTTTAAACACACTCATTTTAGTTGACAAAGTCATAATTCACATCCAACAGTCATTTACAGTCAAAAGATTAAATGTTAAAATTTCATCCATATTGACCATTTTGGGATCGTTCGACATGTCCGGAGTCATCGTTTTTCATCCGAAAATTGATTTTTTGGACTGTACCAAAAATGATTCAAAATGTCAATTGGATCGTCCCTCATTTTGAATAACCACTTTTTAAACCCTCACAGTGACCAAAATTGCCAATTTTACAGAGTTTTGCTTACACAAAAGCTTCAATTTTGACCCGTTTCAGGCACAGAAATGACTTTAAACACACTTATTTTAGTTGACAAAGTCATTATTCACATCCAACAGTCATTTAGAGTCAAAAGATTAAATGTTAAAATTTCATCCATATTGACCATTTTGGGATCGTTCGACATGTCCGGAGTCATCGTTTTTCATCCGAAAATTGATTTTTTGGACTGTACCAAAAATGATTCAAAATGTCAATTGGATCGTGCCTCATGTTGAATAACCACTTTTTAAACCCTCACAGTGACCAAAATTGCCATTTTTACAGAGTTTTGATTACTCAAAAGCTTCAATTTTGACCCATTTCAGGCACAGAAATGACTTTAAACACACTTATTTTAGTTGACAAAGTCATAATTCACATCCAACAGTCATTTACAGTCAAAAGATTAAATGTTAAAATTTCATCCATATTGACCATTTTGGGATCGTTCGACATGTCCGGAGTCATCGTTTTTCATCCGAAAATTGATTTTTTGAACTGTACCAAAAATGATTCAAAATGTCAATTGGATCGTGCCTCATGTTGAATAACCACTTTTTAAACCCTCAGAGTGACCAAAATTGCCATTTTTACAGAGTTTTGATTACTCAAAAGCTTCAATTTTTACCCCTTTGAGGCACAGAAATGACTTTAAACACACCTATTTTAGTTGACAAAGTCATAATTCACATCCAACAGTCATTTACAGTCAAAAGATTAAATGTTAAAATTTCATCCATATTGACCATTTTGGGATCGTTCGACATGTCCGGAGTCATCGTTTTTCATCCGAAAATTGATTTTTGGGACTGTACCAAAAATGATTCAAAATGTCAATTGGATCGTGCCTCATGTTGAATAACCGCTTTTTAAACCCTCACAGTGACCAAAATTGCCAATTTTACAGAGTTTTGCTTACTCAAAAGCTTCAATTTTGACCCATTTCAGGCACAGAAATGACTTTAAACACACTTATTTTAGTTGACAAAGTCATAATTCACATCCAACAGTCATTTACAGTCAAATGATTAAATGTTAAAATTTCATCATTATAGACCATTTTGGGAACGTTCGACAGGTCCGGAGTCATCGTTTTTCATCCGAAAATTGATTTTTTGGACTGTACCAAAAATGATTCAAAATGTCAATTGGATCGTGCCTCATGTTGAATAACCACTTTTTAAACCCTCACAGTGACCAAAATTGCCAATTTTACAGAGTTTTAATACTCAAAAGCTTCAATTTTGACCCATTTCAGGCACAGAAATGACTTTAAACACACTTATTTCAGTTGACAAAGTCATAATTCACATCCAACAGTCATTTACAGTCAAAAGATTAAATGTTAAAATTTCATCCATATTGACCATTTTGGGATCGTTCGACATGTCCGGAGTCATCGTTTTTCATCCGAAAATTGATTTTTTGGACTGTACCAAAAATGATTCAAAATGTCAATTGGATCGTGCCTCATGTTGAATAACCACTTTTTAAACCCTCACAGTGACCAAAATTGCCATTTTTACAGAGTTTTGATTACTCAAAAGCTTCAATTTTGACCCATTTCAGGCACAGAAATGACTTTAAACACACTTATTTTAGTTGACAAAGTCATAATTCACATCCAACAGTCATTTACAGTCAAAAGATTAAATGTTAAAATTTCATCCATATTGACCATTTTGGGATCGTTCGACATGTCCGGAGTCATCGTTTTTCATCCGAAAATTGATTTTTTGGACTGTACCAAAAATGATTCAAAATGTCAATTGGATCGTGCCTCATGTTGAATAACCACTTTTTAAACCCTCACAGTGACCAAAATTGCCATTTTTACAGAGTTTTGCTTACTCAAAAGCTTCAATTTTGACCCATTTCAGGCACAGAAATGACTTTAAACACACTTATTTTAGTTGACAAAGTCATAATTCACATCCAACAGTCATTTACAGTCAAAAGATTAAATGTTAAAATTTCATCCATATTGACCATTTTGGGATCGTGCGACATGTCCGGAGTCATCGTTTTTCATCCGAAAATTGATTTTTTGGACTGTACCAAAAATGATTCAAAATGTCAATTGGATCGTGCCTCATGTTGAATAACCACTTTTTAAACCCTCACAGTGACCAAAATTGCCATTTTTACAGAGTTTTGCTTACTCAAAAGCTTCAATTTTGACCCATTTCAGGCACAGAAATTACTTTAAACACACTTATTTTAGTTGACAAAGTCATAATTCACATCCAACAGTCATTTACAGTCAAAAGATTAAATGTTAAAATTTCATCCATATTGACCATTTTGGGATCGTTCGACATGTCCGGAGTCATCGTTTTTCATCCGAAAATTGATTTTTTGGACTGTACCAAAAATGATTCAAAATGTCAATTGGATCATGCCTCATGTTGAATAACCACTTTTTAAACCCTCACAGTGACCAAAATTGCCATTTTTACAGAGTTTTGATTACTCAAAAGCTTCAATTTTTACCCCTTTGAGGCACAGAAATGACTTTAAACTCACTTATTTCAGTTGACAAAGTCATAATTCACATCCAACAGTCATTTACAGTCAAAAGATTAAATGTTAAAATTTCATCCATATTGACCATTTTGGGATCGTTCTACATGTCCGGAGTCATCGTTTTATATCCGAAAATTGATTTTTTGAACTGTACCAAAAATGATTCAAAATGTCAATTGGATCGTGCCTCATGTTGAATAACCACTTTTTAAACCCTCACAGTGACCAAAATTGCCAATTTTACACAGTTTTGCTTACTCAAAAGCTTCAATTTTGACCCATTTCAGGCACAGAAATGACTTTAAACACACTTATTTTAGTTGACAAAGCCATAATTCACATCCAACAGTCATTTAGAGTCAAAAGATTAAATGTTAACATTTCATCATTATAGACCATTTTGGGAACGTTCGACAGGTCCAAAGTCATCGTTTTTCGTCTAAAAATTGATTTTTTTGGACTGTACCAAAAATGATTCAAAATGTCAATTGGATCGTGCCTCATGTTGAATAACCACTTTTTAAACCCTCACAGTGACCAAAATTGCCATTTTTACAGAGTTTTGATTACTCAAAAGCTTCAATTTTGACCCATTTCAGGCACAGAAATGACTTTAAACACACTTATTTTAGTTGACAAAGTCATAATTCACATCCAACAGTCATTTACAGTCAAAAGATTAAATGTTAAAATTTCATCCATATTGACCATTTTGGGATCGTTCGACATGTCCGGAGTCATTGTTTTTCATCCGAAAATTGATTTTTTGGACTGTACCAAAAATGATTCAAAATGTCAATTGGATCGTGCCTCATGTTGAATAACCACTTTTTAAACCCTCACAGTGACCAAAATTGCCATTTTTACAGAGTTTTGCTTACTCAAAAGCTTCAATTTTGACCCATTTCAGGCACAGAAATGACTTTAAACACACTTATTTTAGTTGACAAAGCCATAATTCACATCCAACAGTCATTTAGAGTCAAAAGATTAAATGTTAAAATTTCATCATTATAGACCATTTTGGGAACGTTCGACAGGTCCGAAGTCATCGTTTTTCGTCTAAAAATTTATTTTTTTGGACTGTACCAAAAATGATTCAAAATGTCAATTGGATCGTGCCTCATGTTGAATAACCACTTTTTAAACCCTCAGAGTGACCAAAATTGCCATTTTTACAGAGTTTTGATTACTCAAAAGCTTCAATTTTTACCCCTTTGAGGCACAGAAATGACTTTAAACACACTTATTTTAGTTGACAAAGTCATAATTCACATCCAACAGTCATTTACAGTCAAAAGATTAAATGTTAAAATTTCATCCATATTGACCATTTTGGGATCGTTCGACATGTCCGGAGTCATCGTTTTTCATGCGAAAATTGATTTTTTGGACTGTACCAAAAATGATTCAAAATGTCAATTGGATCGTGCCTCATGTTGAATAACCACTTTTTAAACCCTCACAGTGACCAAAATTGCCATTTTTACAGAGTTTTGATTACTCAAAAGCTTCAATTTTTACCCCTTTGAGGCACAGAAATGACTTTAAACTCACTTATTTCAGTTGACAAAGTCATAATTCACATCCAACAGTCATTTACAGTCAAAAGATTAAATGTTAAAATTTCATCCATATTGACCATTTTGGGATCGTTCTACATGTCCGGAGTCATCGTTTTATATCCGAAAATTGATTTTTTGAACTGTACCAAAAATGATTCAAAATGTCAATTGGATCGTGCCTCATGTTGAATAACCACTTTTTAAACCCTCACAGTGACCAAAATTGCCAATTTTACACAGTTTTGCTTACTCAAAAGCTTCAATTTTGACCCATTTCAGGCACAGAAATGACTTTAAACACACTTATTTTAGTTGACAAAGCCATAATTCACATCCAACAGTCATTTAGAGTCAAAAGATTAAATGTTAACATTTCATCATTATAGACCATTTTGGGAACGTTCGACAGGTCCAAAGTCATCGTTTTTCGTCTAAAAATTGATTTTTTTGGACTGTACCAAAAATGATTCAAAATGTCAATTGGATCGTGCCTCATGTTGAATAACCACTTTTTAAACCCTCACAGTGACCAAAATTGCCATTTTTACAGAGTTTTGATTACTCAAAAGCTTCAATTTTGACCCATTTCAGGCACAGAAATGACTTTAAACACACTTATTTTAGTTGACAAAGTCATAATTCACATCCAACAGTCATTTACAGTCAAAAGATTAAATGTTAAAATTTCATCCATATTGACCATTTTGGGATCGTTCGACATGTCCGGAGTCATTGTTTTTCATCCGAAAATTGATTTTTTGGACTGTACCAAAAATGATTCAAAATGTCAATTGGATCGTGCCTCATGTTGAATAACCACTTTTTAAACCCTCACAGTGACCAAAATTGCCATTTTTACAGAGTTTTGCTTACTCAAAAGCTTCAATTTTGACCCATTTCAGGCACAGAAATGACTTTAAACACACTTATTTTAGTTGACAAAGCCATAATTCACATCCAACAGTCATTTAGAGTCAAAAGATTAAATGTTAAAATTTCATCATTATAGACCATTTTGGGAACGTTCGACAGGTCCGAAGTCATCGTTTTTCGTCTAAAAATTTATTTTTTTGGACTGTACCAAAAATGATTCAAAATGTCAATTGGATCGTGCCTCATGTTGAATAACCACTTTTTAAACCCTCAGAGTGACCAAAATTGCCATTTTTACAGAGTTTTGATTACTCAAAAGCTTCAATTTTTACCCCTTTGAGGCACAGAAATGACTTTAAACACACTTATTTTAGTTGACAAAGTCATAATTCACATCCAACAGTCATTTACAGTCAAAAGATTAAATGTTAAAATTTCATCCATATTGACCATTTTGGGATCGTTCGACATGTCCGGAGTCATCGTTTTTCATGCGAAAATTGATTTTTTGGACTGTACCAAAAATGATTCAAAATGTCAATTGGATCGTGCCTCATGTTGAATAACCACTTTTTAAACCCTCACAGTGACCAAAATTGCCATTTTTACAGAGTTTTGATTACTCAAAAGCTTCAATTTTGACCCATTTCAGGCACAGAAATGACTTTAAACACACTTATTTTAGTTGACAAAGTCATGATTCACATCCAACAGTCATTTACAGTCAAAAGATTAAATGTTAAAATTTCATCCATATTGACCATTTTGGGATCGTTCGACATGTCCGGAGTCATCGTTTTTCATCCGAAAATTGATTTTTTGGACTGTACCAAAAATGATTCAAAATGTCAATTGGATCGTCCCTCATTTTGAATAACCACTTTTTAAACCCTCACAGTGACCAATATTGCCAATTTTACAGAGTTTTGCTTACACAAAAGCTTCAATTTTGACCCGTTTCAGGCACAGAAATGACTTTAAACACACTTATTTTAGTTGACAAAGTCATTATTCACATCCAACAGTCATTTAGAGTCAAAAGATTAAATGTTAAAATTTCATCCATATTGACCATTTTGGGATCGTTCGACATGTCCGGAGTCATCGTTTTTCATCCGAAAATTGATTTTTTAGACAGTACCAAAAATGATTCAAAATGTCAATTGGATCGTGCCTCATGTTGAATAACCACTTTTTAAACCCTCACAGTGACCAAAATTGCCATTTTTACAGAGTTTTGATTACTCAAAAGCTTCAATTTTGACCCATTTCAGGCACAGAAATGACTTTAAACACACTTATTTTAGTTGACAAAGTCCTAATTCACATCCAACAGTCATTTACAGTCAAAAGATTAAATGTTAAAATTTCATCCATATTGACCATTTTGGGATCGTTCGATATGTCCGGAGTCATTGTTTTTCATCCGAAAATTGATTTTTTGGACTGTACCAAAAATGATTCAAAATGTCAATTGGATCGTGCCTCATGTTGAATAACCACTTTTTAAACCCTCACAGTGACCAAAATTGCCATTTTTACAGAGTTTTGCTTACTCAAAAGCTTCAATTTTGACCCATTTCAGGCACAGAAATGACTTTAAACACACTTATTTTAGTTGACAAAGTCATAATTCACATCCAACAGTCATTTACAGTCAAAAGATTAAATGTTAAAATTTCATCCATATTGACCATTTTGGGATCGTTCGACATGTCCGGAGTCATCGTTTTTCATCCGAAAATTGATTTTTTGAACTGTACCAAAAATGATTCAAAATGTCAATTGGATCCTGCCTCATGTTGAATAACCACGTTTTAAACCCTCACAGTGACCACAATTGCCAATTTTACACAGTTTTGCTTACTCAAAAGCTTCAATTTTGACCCATTTCAGGCACAGAAATGACTTTAAACACACTTATTTTAGTTGACAAAGCCATAATTCACATCCAACAGTCATTTAGAGTCAAAAGATTAAATGTTAAAATTTCATCATTATAGACCATTTTGGGAACGTTCGACAGGTCCGGAGTCATCGTTTTTCGTCTGAAAATTGATTTTTTGGACTGTACCAAAAATGATTCAAAATGTCAATTGGATCGTGCCTCATGTTGAATAACCACTTTTTAAACCCTCACAGTGACCAAAATTGCCATTTTTACAGAGTTTTGCTTACTCAAAAGCTTCAATTTTGACCCATTTCAGGCACAGAAATGACTTTAAACACACTTATTTTAGTTGACAAAGTCATAATTCACATCCAACAGTCATTTACAGTCAAAAGATTAAATGTTAAAATTTCATCCATATTGACCATTTTGGGATCGTGCGACATGTCCGGAGTCATCGTTTTTCATCCGAAAATTGATTTTTTGGACTGTACCAAAAATGATTCAAAATGTCAATTGGATCGTGCCTCATGTTGAATAACCACTTTTTAAACCCTCACAGTGACCAAAATTGCCATTTTTACAGAGTTTTGCTTACTCAAAAGCTTCAATTTTGACCCATTTCAGGCACAGAAATGACTTTAAACACACTTATTTTAGTTGACAAAGTCATAATTCACATCCAACAGTCATTTACAGTCAAAAGATTAAATGTTAAAATTTCATCCATATTGACCATTTTGGGATCGTTCGACATGTCCGGAGTCATCGTTTTTCATCCGAAAATTGATTTTTTGGACTGTACCAAAAATGATTCAAAATGTCAATTGGATCATGCCTCATGTTGAATAACCACTTTTTAAACCCTCACAGTGACCAAAATTGCCATTTTTACAGAGTTTTGATTACTCAAAAGCTTCAATTTTTACCCCTTTGAGGCACAGAAATGACTTTAAACTCACTTATTTCAGTTGACAAAGTCATAATTCACATCCAACAGTCATTTACAGTCAAAAGATTAAATGTTAAAATTTCATCCATATTGACCATTTTGGGATCGTTCTACATGTCCGGAGTCATCGTTTTATATCCGAAAATTGATTTTTTGAACTGTACCAAAAATGATTCAAAATGTCAATTGGATCGTGCCTCATGTTGAATAACCACTTTTTAAACCCTCACAGTGACCAAAATTGCCAATTTTACACAGTTTTGCTTACTCAAAAGCTTCAATTTTGACCCATTTCAGGCACAGAAATGACTTTAAACACACTTATTTTAGTTGACAAAGCCATAATTCACATCCAACAGTCATTTAGAGTCAAAAGATTAAATGTTAACATTTCATCATTATAGACCATTTTGGGAACGTTCGACAGGTCCAAAGTCATCGTTTTTCGTCTAAAAATTGATTTTTTTGGACTGTACCAAAAATGATTCAAAATGTCAATTGGATCGTGCCTCATGTTGAATAACCACTTTTTAAACCCTCACAGTGACCAAAATTGCCATTTTTACAGAGTTTTGATTACTCAAAAGCTTCAATTTTGACCCATTTCAGGCACAGAAATGACTTTAAACACACTTATTTTAGTTGACAAAGTCATAATTCACATCCAACAGTCATTTACAGTCAAAAGATTAAATGTTAAAATTTCATCCATATTGACCATTTTGGGATCGTTCGACATGTCCGGAGTCATCGTTTTTCATCCGAAAATTGATTTTTTGGACTGTACCAAAAATGATTCAAAATGTCAATTGGATCGTGCCTCATGTTGAATAACCACTTTTTAAACCCTCACAGTGACCAAAATTGCCATTTTTACAGAGTTTTGCTTACTCAAAAGCTTCAATTTTGACCCATTTCAGGCACAGAAATGACTTTAAACACACTTATTTTAGTTGACAAAGCCATAATTCACATCCAACAGTCATTTAGAGTCAAAAGATTAAATGTTAAAATTTCATCATTATAGACCATTTTGGGAACGTTCGACAGGTCCGAAGTCATCGTTTTTCGTCTAAAAATTGATTTTTTTGGACTGTACCAAAAATGATTCAAAATGTCAATTGGATCGTGCCTCATGTTGAATAACCACTTTTTAAACCCTCAGAGTGACCAAAATTGCCATTTTTACAGAGTTTTGATTACTCAAAAGCTTCAATTTTTACCCCTTTGAGGCACAGAAATGACTTTAAACACACTTATTTTAGTTGACAAAGTCATAATTCACATCCAACAGTCATTTACAGTCAAAAGATTAAATGTTAAAATTTCATCCATATTGACCATTTTGGGATCGTTCGACATGTCCGGAGTCATCGTTTTTCATGCGAAAATTGATTTTTTGGACTGTACCAAAAATGATTCAAAATGTCAATTGGATCGTGCCTCATGTTGAATAACCACTTTTTAAACCCTCACAGTGACCAAAATTGCCATTTTTACAGAGTTTTGATTACTCAAAAGCTTCAATTTTGACCCATTTCAGGCACAGAAATGACTTTAAACACACTTATTTTAGTTGACAAAGTCATAATTCACATCCAACAGTCATTTACAGTCAAAAGATTAAATGTTAAAATTTCATCCATATTGACCATTTTGGGATCGTTCGACATGTCCGGAGTCATCGTTTTTCATCCGAAAATTGATTTTTTGGACTGTACCAAAAATGATTCAAAATGTCAATTGGATCGTCCCTCATTTTGAATAACCACTTTTTAAACCCTCACAGTGACCAAAATTGCCAATTTTACAGAGTTTTGCTTACACAAAAGCTTCAATTTTGACCCGTTTCAGGCACAGAAATGACTTTAAACACACTTATTTTAGTTGACAAAGTCATTATTCACATCCAACAGTCATTTAGAGTCAAAAGATTAAATGTTAAAATTTCATCCATATTGACCATTTTGGGATCGTTCGACATGTCCGGAGTCATCGTTTTTCATCCGAAAATTGATTTTTTAGACAGTACCAAAAATGATTCAAAATGTCAATTGGATCGTGCCTCATGTTGAATAACCACTTTTTAAACCCTCACAGTGACCAAAATTGCCATTTTTACAGAGTTTTGATTACTCAAAAGCTTCAATTTTGACCCATTTCAGGCACAGAAATGACTTTAAACACACTTATTTTAGTTGACAAAGTCCTAATTCACATCCAACAGTCATTTACAGTCAAAAGATTAAATGTTAAAATTTCATCCATATTGACCATTTTGGGATCGTTCGACATGTCCGGAGTCATTGTTTTTCATCCGAAAATTGATTTTTTGGACTGTACCAAAAATGATTCAAAATGTCAATTGGATCGTGCCTCATGTTGAATAACCACTTTTTAAACCCTCACAGTGACCAAAATTGCCATTTTTACAGAGTTTTGCTTACTCAAAAGCTTCAATTTTGACCCATTTCAGGCACAGAAATGACTTTAAACACACTTATTTTAGTTGACAAAGTCATAATTCACATCCAACAGTCATTTACAGTCAAAAGATTAAATGTTAAAATTTCATCCATATTGACCATTTTGGGATCGTTCGACATGTCCGGAGTCATCGTTTTTCATCCGAAAATTGATTTTTTGAACTGTACCAAAAATGATTCAAAATGTCAATTGGATCCTGCCTCATGTTGAATAACCACGTTTTAAACCCTCACAGTGACCACAATTGCCAATTTTACACAGTTTTGCTTACTCAAAAGCTTCAATTTTGACCCATTTCAGGCACAGAAATGACTTTAAACACACTTATTTTAGTTGACAAAGCCATAATTCACATCCAACAGTCATTTAGAGTCAAAAGATTAAATGTTAAAATTTCATCATTATAGACCATTTTGGGAACGTTCGACAGGTCCGGAGTCATCGTTTTTCGTCTGAAAATTGATTTTTTGGACTGTACCTAAAATGATTCAAAATGTCAATTGGATCGTGCCTCATGTTGAATAACCACTTTTTAAACCCTCAGAGTGACCAAAATTGCCATTTTTACAGAGTTTTGATTACTCAAAAGCTTCACTTTTGACCCATTTCAGGCACAGAAATGACTTTAAACACACTTATTTTAGTTGACAAAGTCATAATTCACATCCAACAGTCATTTACAGTCAAAAGATTAAATGTTAAAATTTCATTCATATTGACCATTTTGGGATCGTTCGACATGTCCGGAGTCATCGTTTTTCATCCGAAAATTGATTTTTTGGACTGTACCAAAAATGATTCAAAATGTCAATTGGATCGTGCCTCATGTTGAATAACCACTTTTTAAACCCTCACAGTGACCAAAATTGCCATTTTTACAGAGTTTTGCTTACTCAAAAGCTTCAATTTTGACCCATTTCAGGCACAGAAATGACTTTAAACACACTTATTTTAGTTGACAAAGTCATAATTCACATCCAACAGTCATTTACAGTCAAAAGATTAAATGTTAAAATTTCATCCATATTGACCATTTTGGGATCGTTCGACATGTCCGGAGTCATCGTTTTTCATCCGAAAATTGATTTTTTGGACTGTACCAAAAATGATTCAAAATGTCAATTGGATCATGCCTCATGTTGAATAACCACTTTTTAAACCCTCACAGTGACCAAAATTGCCATTTTTACAGAGTTTTGATTACTCAAAAGCTTCAATTTTTACCCCTTTGAGGCACAGAAATGACTTTAAACTCACTTATTTCACTTGACAAAGTCATAATTCACATCCAACAGTCATTTACAGTCAAAAGATTAAATGTTAAAATTTCATCCATATTGACCATTTTGGGATCGTTCTACATGTCCGGAGTCATCGTTTTATATCCGAAAATTGATTTTTTGAACTGTACCAAAAATGATTCAAAATGTCAATTGGATCGTGCCTCATGTTGAATAACCACTTTTTAAACCCTCACAGTGACCAAAATTGCCAATTTTACACAGTTTTGCTTACTCAAAAGCTTCAATTTTGACCCATTTCAGGCACAGAAATGACTTTAAACACACTTATTTTAGTTGACAAAGCCATAATTCACATCCAACAGTCATTTAGAGTCAAAAGATTAAATGTTAACATTTCATCATTATAGACCATTTTGGGAACGTTCGACAGGTCCAAAGTCATCGTTTTTCGTCTAAAAATTGATTTTTTTGGACTGTACCAAAAATGATTCAAAATGTCAATTGGATCGTGCCTCATGTTGAATAACCACTTTTTAAACCCTCACAGTGACCAAAATTGCCATTTTTACAGAGTTTTGATTACTCAAAAGCTTCAATTTTGACCCATTTCAGGCACAGAAATGACTTTAAACACACTTATTTTAGTTGACAAAGTCATAATTCACATCCAACAGTCATTTACAGTCAAAAGATTAAATGTTAAAATTTCATCCATATTGACCATTTTGGGATCGTTCGACATGTCCGGAGTCATCGTTTTTCATCCGAAAATTGATTTTTTGGACTGTACCAAAAATGATTCAAAATGTCAATTGGATCGTGCCTCATGTTGAATAACCACTTTTTAAACCCTCACAGTGACCAAAATTGCCATTTTTACAGAGTTTTGCTTACTCAAAAGCTTCAATTTTGACCCATTTCAGGCACAGAAATGACTTTAAACACACTTATTTTAGTTGACAAAGCCATAATTCACATCCAACAGTCATTTAGAGTCAAAAGATTAAATGTTAAAATTTCATCATTATAGACCATTTTGGGAACGTTCGACAGGTCCGAAGTCATCGTTTTTCGTCTAAAAATTGATTTTTTTGGACTGTACCAAAAATGATTCAAAATGTCAATTGGATCGTGCCTCATGTTGAATAACCACTTTTTAAACCCTCAGAGTGACCAAAATTGCCATTTTTACAGAGTTTTGATTACTCAAAAGCTTCAATTTTTACCCCTTTGAGGCACAGAAATGACTTTAAACACACTTATTTTAGTTGACAAAGTCATAATTCACATCCAACAGTCATTTACAGTCAAAAGATTAAATGTTAAAATTTCATCCATATTGACCATTTTGGGATCGTTCGACATGTCCGGAGTCATCGTTTTTCATGCGAAAATTGATTTTTTGGACTGTACCAAAAATGATTCAAAATGTCAATTGGATCGTGCCTCATGTTGAATAACCACTTTTTAAACCCTCACAGTGACCAAAATTGCCATTTTTACAGAGTTTTGATTACTCAAAAGCTTCAATTTTGACCCATTTCAGGCACAGAAATGACTTTAAACACACTTATTTTAGTTGACAAAGTCATAATTCACATCCAACAGTCATTTACAGTCAAAAGATTAAATGTTAAAATTTCATCCATATTGACCATTTTGGGATCGTTCGACATGTCCGGAGTCATCGTTTTTCATCCGAAAATTGATTTTTTGGACTGTACCAAAAATGATTCAAAATGTCAATTGGATCGTCCCTCATTTTGAATAACCACTTTTTAAACCCTCACAGTGACCAAAATTGCCAATTTTACAGAGTTTTGCTTACACAAAAGCTTCAATTTTGACCCGTTTCAGGCACAGAAATGACTTTAAACACACTTATTTTAGTTGACAAAGTCATTATTCACATCCAACAGTCATTTAGAGTCAAAAGATTAAATGTTAAAATTTCATCCATATTGACCATTTTGGGATCGTTCGACATGTCCGGAGTCATCGTTTTTCATCCGAAAATTGATTTTTTAGACAGTACCAAAAATGATTCAAAATGTCAATTGGATCGTGCCTCATGTTGAATAACCACTTTTTAAACCCTCACAGTGACCAAAATTGCCATTTTTACAGAGTTTTGATTACTCAAAAGCTTCAATTTTGACCCATTTCAGGCACAGAAATGACTTTAAACACACTTATTTTAGTTGACAAAGTCCTAATTCACATCCAACAGTCATTTACAGTCAAAAGATTAAATGTTAAAATTTCATCCATATTGACCATTTTGGGATCGTTCGACATGTCCGGAGTCATTGTTTTTCATCCGAAAATTGATTTTTTGGACTGTACCAAAAATGATTCAAAATGTCAATTGGATCGTGCCTCATGTTGAATAACCACTTTTTAAACCCTCACAGTGACCAAAATTGCCATTTTTACAGAGTTTTGCTTACTCAAAAGCTTCAATTTTGACCCATTTCAGGCACAGAAATGACTTTAAACACACTTATTTTAGTTGACAAAGTCATAATTCACATCCAACAGTCATTTACAGTCAAAAGATTAAATGTTAAAATTTCATCCATATTGACCATTTTGGGATCGTTCGACATGTCCGGAGTCATCGTTTTTCATCCGAAAATTGATTTTTTGAACTGTACCAAAAATGATTCAAAATGTCAATTGGATCCTGCCTCATGTTGAATAACCACGTTTTAAACCCTCACAGTGACCACAATTGCCAATTTTACACAGTTTTGCTTACTCAAAAGCTTCAATTTTGACCCATTTCAGGCACAGAAATGACTTTAAACACACTTATTTTAGTTGACAAAGCCATAATTCACATCCAACAGTCATTTAGAGTCAAAAGATTAAATGTTAAAATTTCATCATTATAGACCATTTTGGGAACGTTCGACAGGTCCGGAGTCATCGTTTTTCGTCTGAAAATTGATTTTTTGGACTGTACCTAAAATGATTCAAAATGTCAATTGGATCGTGCCTCATGTTGAATAACCACTTTTTAAACCCTCAGAGTGACCAAAATTGCCATTTTTACAGAGTTTTGATTACTCAAAAGCTTCACTTTTGACCCATTTCAGGCACAGAAATGACTTTAAACACACTTATTTTAGTTGACAAAGTCATAATTCACATCCAACAGTCATTTACAGTCAAAAGATTAAATGTTAAAATTTCATCCATATTGACCATTTTGGGATCGTTCGACATGTCCAGAGTCATCGTTTTTCATCCGAAAATTGATTTTTTGGACTGTACCAAAAATGATTCAAAATGTCAATTGGATCATGCCTCATTTTGAATAACCACTTTTTAAACCCTCACAGTGACCAAAATTGCCAATTTTACAGAGTTTTGCTTACACAAAAGCTTCAATTTTGACCCGTTTCAGGCACAGAAATGACTTTAAACACACTTATTTTAGTTGACAAAGTCATTATTCACATCCAACAGTCATTTAGAGTCAAAAGATTAAGTGTTAAAATTTCATCCATATTGACCATTTTGGGATCGTTCGACATGTCCGAAGTCATTGTTTTTCATCCGAAAATTGATTTTTTGGACTGTAGCAAAAATGATTCAAAATGTCAATTGGATCGTGCCTCATGTTGAATAACCACTTTTTAAACCCTCACAGTGACCAAAATTGCCATTTTTACAGAGTTTTAATACTCAAAAGCTTCAATTCTGACCCATTTCAGGCACAGAAATGACTTTAAACACACTTATTTCAGTTGACAAAGTCATAATTCACATCCAACAGTCATTTACAGTCAAAAGATTAAATGTTAAAATTTCATCCATATTGACCATTTTGGGATCGTTCGACATGTCCGGAGTCATCGTTTTTCATCCGAAAATTGATTTTTTGGACTGTACCAAAAATGATTCAAAATGTCAATTGGATCGTGCCTCATGTTGAATAACCACTTTTTAAACCCTCACAGTGACCAAAATTGCCATTTTTACAGAGTTTTGCTTACTCAAAAGCTTCAATTTTGACCCATTTCAGGCACAGAAATGACTTTAAACACACTTATTTTAGTTGACAAAGTCATAATTCACATCCAACAGTCATTTACAGTCAAAAGATTAAATGTTAAAATTTCATCCATATTGACCATTTTGGGATCGTTCGACATGTCCGGAGTCATCGTTTTTCATCCGAAAATTGATTTTTTGAACTGTACCAAAAATGATTCAAAATGTCAATTGGATCCTGCCTCATGTTGAATAACCACGTTTTAAACCCTCACAGTGACCACAATTGCCAATTTTACACAGTTTTGCTTACTCAAAAGCTTCAATTTTGACCCATTTCAGGCACAGAAATGACTTTAAACACACTTATTTTAGTTGACAAAGCCATAATTCACATCCAACAGTCATTTAGAGTCAAAAGATTAAATGTTAAAATTTCATCATTATAGACCATTTTGGGAACGTTCGACAGGTCCGGAGTCATCGTTTTTCGTCTGAAAATTGATTTTTTGGACTGTACCTAAAATGATTCAAAATGTCAATTGGATCGTGCCTCATGTTGAATAACCACTTTTTAAACCCTCAGAGTGACCAAAATTGCCATTTTTACAGAGTTTTGATTACTCAAAAGCTTCACTTTTGACCCATTTCAGGCACAGAAATGACTTTAAACACACTTATTTTAGTTGACAAAGTCATAATTCACATCCAACAGTCATTTACAGTCAAAAGATTAAATGTTAAAATTTCATCCATATTGACCATTTTGGGATCGTTCGACATGTCCAGAGTCATCGTTTTTCATCCGAAAATTGATTTTTTGGACTGTACCAAAAATGATTCAAAATGTCAATTGGATCATGCCTCATTTTGAATAACCACTTTTTAAACCCTCACAGTGACCAAAATTGCCAATTTTACAGAGTTTTGCTTACACAAAAGCTTCAATTTTGACCCGTTTCAGGCACAGAAATGACTTTAAACACACTTATTTTAGTTGACAAAGTCATTATTCACATCCAACAGTCATTTAGAGTCAAAAGATTAAGTGTTAAAATTTCATCCATATTGACCATTTTGGGATCGTTCGACATGTCCGAAGTCATTGTTTTTCATCCGAAAATTGATTTTTTGGACTGTAGCAAAAATGATTCAAAATGTCAATTGGATCGTGCCTCATGTTGAATAACCACTTTTTAAACCCTCACAGTGACCAAAATTGCCATTTTTACAGAGTTTTAATACTCAAAAGCTTCAATTCTGACCCATTTCAGGCACAGAAATGACTTTAAACACACTTATTTCAGTTGACAAAGTCATAATTCACATCCAACAGTCATTTACAGTCAAAAGATTAAATGTTAAAATTTCATCCATATTGACCATTTTGGGATCGTTCGACATGTCCGGAGTCATCGTTTTTCATCTGAAAATTGATTTTTTGGACTGTACCAAAAATGATTTAAAATGTCAATTGGATCGTGCCTCATGTTGAATAACCACTTTTTAAACCCTCACAGTGACCAAAATTGCCATTTTTACAGAGTTTTGATTACTCAAAAGCTTCAATTTTTACCCCTTTGAGGCACAGAAATGACTTTAAACACACTTATTTTAGTTGACAAAGTCATAATTCACATCCAACAGTCATTTACAGTCAAAAGATTAAATGTTAAAATTTCATCCATATTGACCATTTTGGGATCGTTCGACATGTCCGGAGTCATCGTTTTTCATCCGAAAATGGATTTTTTGGACTGTACCAAAAATGATTCAAAATGTCAATTGGATCGTGCCTCATGTTGAATAACCACTTTTTAAACCCTCACAGTGACCAAAATTGCCATTTTTACAGAGTTTTGACTACTCAAAAGCTTCAATTTTGACCCATTTCAGGCACAGAAATGACTTTAAACACACTTATTTTAGTTGACAAAGCCATAATTCACATCCAACAGTCATTTAGAGTCAAAAGAATAAATGTTAAAATTTCATCATTATAGACCATTTTGGGAACGTTCGACAGGTCCGGAGTCATCGTTTTTCGTCTGAAAATTGATTTTTTGGACCGTACCCAAAATGATTCAAAATGTCAATTGGATCGTGCCTCATGTTGAATAACCACTTTTTAAACCCTCAGAGTGACCAAAATTGCCATTTTTACAGAGTTTTGATTACTCAAAAGCTTCAATTTTGACCCATTTCAGGCACAGAAATGACTTTAAACACACTTATTTTAGTTGACAAAGTCATAATTCACATCCAACAGTCATTTACAGTCAAAAGATTAAATGTTAAAATTTCATCCATATTGACCATTTTGGGATCGTTCGACATGTCCGGAGTCATCGTTTTTCATCCGAAAATTGATTTTTTTGGACTGTACCAAAAATGATTCAAAATGTCAATTGAATCGTGCCTCATTTTGAATAACCACTTTTTAAACCCTCACAGTGACCAAAATTGCCAATTTTACAGAGTTTTGCTTACACAAAAGCTTCAATTTTGACCCGTTTCAGGCACAGAAATGACTTTAAACACACTTATTTTAGTTGACAAAGTCATTATTCACATCCAACAGTCATTTAGAGTCAAAAGATTAAATGTTAAAATGTCATCCATATTGACCATTTTGGGATCGTTCGACATGTCCGGAGTCATCGTTTTTCATCCGAAAATTGATTTTTTGGACTGTACCAAAAATGATTCAAAATGTCAATTGGATCGTGCCTCATGTTGAATAACCACTTTTTAAACCCTCACAGTGACCAAAATTGCCATTTTTACAGAGTTTTGATTACTCAAAAGCTTCAATTTTGACCCATTTCAGGCACAGAAATGACTTTAAACACACTTATTTTAGTTGACAAAGTCATAATTCACATCCAACAGTCATTTACAGTCAAAAGATTAAATGTTAAAATTTCATCCATATTGACCATTTTGGGATCGTTCTACATGTCCGGAGTCATCGTTTTTCATCCGAAAATTGATTTTTTGGACTGTACCAAAAATGATTCAAAATGTCAATTGGATCGTGCCTCATGTTGAATAACCACTTTTTAAACCCTCACAGTGACCAAAATTGCCATTTTTACAGAGTTTTGCTTACTCAAAAGCTTCAATTTTGACCCATTTCAGGCACAGAAATGACTTTAAACACACTTATTTTAGTTGACAAAGCCATAATTCACATCCAACAGTCATTTAGAGTCAAAAGATTAAATGTTAAAATTTCATCATTATAGACCATTTTGGGAACGTTCGACAGGTCCGAAGTCATCGTTTTTCGTCTAAAAATTGATTTTTTTGGACTGTACCAAAAATGATTCAAAATGTCAATTGGATCGTGCCTCATGTTGAATAACCACTTTTTAAACCCTCAGAGTGACCAAAATTGCCATTTTTACAGAGTTTTGATTACTCAAAAGCTTCAATTTTTACCCCTTTGAGGCACAGAAATGACTTTAAACACACTTATTTTAGTTGACAAAGTCATAATTCACATCCAACAGTCATTTACAGTCAAAAGATTAAATGTTAAAATTTCATCCATATTGACCATTTTGGGATCGTTCGACATGTCCGGAGTCATCGTTTTTCATCCGAAAATTGATTTTTTGGACTGTACCAAAAATGATTCAAAATGTCAATTGGATCGTGCCTCATGTTGAATAACCACTTTTTAAACCCTCACAGTGACCAAAATTGCCATTTTTACAGAGTTTTGATTACTCAAAAGCTTCAATTTTGACCCATTTCAGGCACAGAAATGACTTTAAACACACTTATTTTAGTTGACAAAGTCATAATTCACATCCAACAGTCATTTACAGTCAAAAGATTAAATGTTAAAATTTCATCCATATTGACCATTTTGGGATCGTTCGACATGTCCGGAGTCATCGTTTTTCATCCGAAAATTGATTTTTTGGACTGTACCAAAAATGATTCAAAATGTCAATTGGATCGTCCCTCATTTTGAATAACCACTTTTTAAACCCTCACAGTGACCAAAATTGCCAATTTTACAGAGTTTTGCTTACACAAAAGCTTCAATTTTGACCCGTTTCAGGCACAGAAATGACTTTAAACACACTTATTTTAGTTGACAAAGTCATTATTCACATCCAACAGTCATTTAGAGTCAAAAGATTAAATGTTAAAATTTCATCCATATTGACCATTTTGGGATCGTTCGACATGTCCGGAGTCATCGTTTTTCATCCGAAAATTGATTTTTTAGACTGTACCAAAAATGATTCAAAATGTCAATTGGATCGTGCCTCATGTTGAATAACCACTTTTTAAACCCTCACAGTGACCAAAATTGCCATTTTTACAGAGTTTTGATTACTCAAAAGCTTCAATTTTGACCCATTTCAGGCACAGAAATGACTTTAAACACACTTATTTTAGTTGACAAAGTCCTAATTCACATCCAACAGTCATTTACAGTCAAAAGATTAAATGTTAAAATTTCATCCATATTGACCATTTTGGGATCGTTCGACATGTCCGGAGTCATTGTTTTTCATCCGAAAATTGATTTTTTGGACTGTACCAAAAATGATTCAAAATGTCAATTGGATCGTGCCTCATGTTGAATAACCACTTTTTAAACCCTCACAGTGACCAAAATTGCCATTTTTACAGAGTTTTGCTTACTCAAAAGCTTCAATTTTGACCCATTTCAGGCACAGAAATGACTTTAAACACACTTATTTTAGTTGACAAAGTCATAATTCACATCCAACAGTCATTTACAGTCAAAAGATTAAATGTTAAAATTTCATCCATATTGACCATTTTGGGATCGTTCGACATGTCCGGAGTCATCGTTTTTCATCCGAAAATTGATTTTTTGAACTGTACCAAAAATGATTCAAAATGTCAATTGGATCCTGCCTCATGTTGAATAACCACGTTTTAAACCCTCACAGTGACCACAATTGCCAATTTTACACAGTTTTGCTTACTCAAAAGCTTCAATTTTGACCCATTTCAGGCACAGAAATGACTTTAAACACACTTATTTTAGTTGACAAAGCCATAATTCACATCCAACAGTCATTTAGAGTCAAAAGATTAAATGTTAAAATTTCATCATTATAGACCATTTTGGGAACGTTCGACAGGTCCGGAGTCATCGTTTTTCGTCTGAAAATTGATTTTTTGGACTGTACCAAAAATGATTCAAAATGTCAATTGGATCGTGCCTCATGTTGAATAACCACTTTTTAAACCCTCAGAGTGACCAAAATTGCCATTTTTACAGAGTTTTGATTACTCAAAAGCTTCACTTTTGACCCATTTCAGGCACAGAAATGACTTTAAACACACTTATTTTAGTTGACAAAGTCATAATTCACATCCAACAGTCATTTACAGTCAAAAGATTAAATGTTAAAATTTCATCCATATTGACCATTTTGGGATCGTTCGACATGTCCAGAGTCATCGTTTTTCATCCGAAAATTGATTTTTTGGACTGTACCAAAAATGATTCAAAATGTCAATTGGATCATGCCTCATTTTGAATAACCACTTTTTAAACCCTCACAGTGACCAAAATTGCCAATTTTACAGAGTTTTGCTTACACAAAAGCTTCAATTTTGACCCGTTTCAGGCACAGAAATGACTTTAAACACACTTATTTTAGTTGACAAAGTCATTATTCACATCCAACAGTCATTTAGAGTCAAAAGATTAAATGTTAAAATTTCATCCATATTGACCATTTTGGGATCGTTCGACATGTCCGAAGTCATTGTTTTTCATCCGAAAATTGATTTTTTGGACTGTAGCAAAAATGATTCAAAATGTCAATTGGATCGTGCCTCATGTTGAAACCACTTTTTAAACCCTCACAGTGACCAAAATTGCCATTTTTACAGAGTTTTAATACTCAAAAGCTTCAATTCTGACCCATTTCAGGCACAGAAATGACTTTAAACACACTTATTTCAGTTGACAAAGTCATAATTCACATCCAACAGTCATTTACAGTCAAAAGATTAAATGTTAAAATTTCATCCATATTGACCATTTTGGGATCGTTCGACATGTCCGGAGTCATCGTTTTTCATCCGAAAATTGATTTTTTGGACTGTACCAAAAATGATTCAAAATGTCAATTGGATCGTGCCTCATGTTGAATAACCACTTTTTAAACCCTCACAGTGACCAAAATTGCCATTTTTACAGAGTTTTGCTTACTCAAAAGCTTCAATTTTGACCCATTTCAGGCACAGAAATGACTTTAAACACACTTATTTTAGTTGACAAAGTCATAATTCACATCCAACAGTCATTTACAGTTAAAAGATTAAATGTTAAAATTTCATCCATATTGACCATTTTGGGATCGTTCGACATGTCCGGAGTCATCGTTTTTCATCCGAAAATTGATTTTTTGGACTGTACCAAAAATGATTTAAAATGTCAATTGGATCGTGCCTCATGTTGAATAACCACTTTTTAAACCCTCACAGTGACCAAAATTGCCATTTTTACAGAGTTTTGATTACTCAAAAGCTTCAATTTTGACCCATTTCAGGCACAGAAATGACTTTAAACACACTTATTTTAGTTGACAAAGTCATAATTCACATCCAACAGTCATTTACAGTCAAAAGATTAAATGTTAAAATTTCATCCATATTGACCATTTTGGGATCGTTCGACATGTCCGGAGTCATCGTTTTTCATCCGAAAATTGATTTTTTGAACTGTACCAAAAATGATTCAAAATGTCAATTGGATCGTGCCTCATGTTGAATAACCACTTTTTAAACCCTCACAGTGACCAAAATTGCCAATTTTACACAGTTTTGCTTACTCAAAAGCTTCAATTTTGACCCATTTCAGGCACAGAAATGACTTTAAACACACTTATTTTAGTTGACAAAGCCATAATTCACATCCAACAGTCATTTAGAGTCAAAAGAATAAATGTTAAAATTTCATCATTATAGACCATTTTGGGAACGTTCGACAGGTCCGGAGTCATCGTTTTTCGTCTGAAAATTGATTTTTTGGACTGTACCCAAAATGATTCAAAATGTCAATTGGATCGTGCCTCATGTTGAATAACCACTTTTTAAACCCTCAGAGTGACCAAAATTGCCATTTTTACAGAGTTTTGATTACTCAAAAGCTTCAATTTTGACCCATTTCAGGCACAGAAATGACTTTAAACACACTTATTTTAGTTGACAAAGTCATAATTCACATCCAACAGTCATTTACAGTCAAAAGATTAAATGTTAAAATTTCATCCATATTGACCATTTTGGGATCGTTCGACATGTCCGGAGTCATCGTTTTTCATCCGAAAATTGATTTTTTTGGACTGTACCAAAAATGATTCAAAATGTCAATTGAATCGTGCCTCATTTTGAATAACCACTTTTTAAACCCTCACAGTGACCAAAATTGCCAATTTTACAGAGTTTTGCTTACACAAAAGCTTCAATTTTGACCCGTTTCAGGCACAGAAATGACTTTAAACAAACTTATTTTAGTTGACAAAGTCATTATTCACATCCAACAGTCATTTAGAGTCAAAAGATTAAATGTTAAAATGTCATCCATATTGACCATTTTGGGATCGTTCGACATGTCCGGAGTCATCGTTTTTCATCCGAAAATTGATTTTTTGGACTGTACCAAAAATGATTCAAAATGTCAATTGGATCGTGCCTCATGTTGAATAACCACTTTTTAAACCCTCACAGTGACCAAAATTGCCATTTTTACAGAGTTTTGATTACTCAAAAGCTTCAATTTTGACCCATTTCAGGCACAGAAATGACTTTAAACACACTTATTTTAGTTGACAAAGTCATAATTCACATCCAACAGTCATTTACAGTCAAAAGATTAAATGTTAAAATTTCATCCATATTGACCATTTTGGGATCGTTCGACATGTCCGGAGTCATCGTTTTTCATCCGAAAATTGATTTTTTGGACTGTACCAAAAATGATTCAAAATGTCAATTGGATCGTGCCTCATGTTGAATAACCACTTTTTAAACCCTCACAGTGACCAAAATTGCCATTTTTACAGAGTTTTGCTTACTCAAAAGCTTCAATTTTGACCCATTTCAGGCACAGAAATGACTTTAAACACACTTATTTTAGTTGACAAAGTCATAATTCACATCCAACAGTCATTTACAGTCAAAAGATTAAATGTTAAAATTTCATCCATATTGACCATTTTGGGATCGTGCGACATGTCCGGAGTCATCGTTTTTCATCCGAAAATTGATTTTTTGGACTGTACCAAAAATGATTCAAAATGTCAATTGGATCGTGCCTCATGTTGAATAACCACTTTTTAAACCCTCACAGTGACCAAAATTGCCATTTTTACAGAGTTTTGCTTACTCAAAAGCTTCAATTTTGACCCATTTCAGGCACAGAAATGACTTTAAACACACTTATTTTAGTTGACAAAGTCATAATTCACATCCAACAGTCATTTACAGTCAAAAGATTAAATGTTAAAATTTCATCCATATTGACCATTTTGGGATCGTTCGACATGTCCGGAGTCATCGTTTTTCATCCGAAAATTGATTTTTTGGACTGTACCAAAAATGATTCAAAATGTCAATTGGATCATGCCTCATGTTGAATAACCACTTTTTAAACCCTCACAGTGACCAAAATTGCCATTTTTACAGAGTTTTGATTACTCAAAAGCTTCAATTTTTACCCCTTTGAGGCACAGAAATGACTTTAAACACACTTATTTTAGTTGACAAAGTCATAATTCACATCCAACAGTCATTTACAGTCAAAAGATTAAATATTAAAATTTCATCCACATTGACCATTTTGGGATCGTTCTACATGTCCGGAGTCATCGTTTTATATCCGAAAATTGATTTTTTGAACTGTACCAAAAATGATTCAAAATGTCAATTGGATCGTGCCTCATGTTGAATAACCACTTTTTAAACCCTCACAGTGACCAAAATTGCCAATTTTACACAGTTTTGCTTACTCAAAAGCTTCAATTTTGACCCATTTCAGGCACACAAATGACTTTAAACACACTTATTTTAGTTGACAAAGCCATAATTCACATCCAACAGTCATTTAGAGTCAAAAGATTAAATGTTAACATTTCATCATTATAGACCATTTTGGGAACGTTCGACAGGTCCAAAGTCATCGTTTTTCGTCTAAAAATTGATTTTTTTGGACTGTACCAAAAATGATTCAAAATGTCAATTGGATCGTGCCTCATGTTGAATAACCACTTTTTAAACCCTCACAGTGACCAAAATTGCCAATTTTACACAGTTTTGCTTACTCAAAAGCTTCAATTTTGACCCATTTCAGGCACAGAAATGACTTTAAACACACTTATTTTAGTTGACAAAGCCATAATTCACATCCAACAGTCATTTAGAGTCAAAAGATTAAATGTTAACATTTCATCATTATAGACCATTTTGGGAACGTTCGACAGGTCCAAAGTCATCGTTTTTCGTCTAAAAATTGATTTTTTTGGACTGTACCAAAAATGATTCAAAATGTCAATTGGATCGTGCCTCATGTTGAATAACCACTTTTTAAACCCTCACAGTGACCAAAATTGCCATTTTTACAGAGTTTTGATTACTCAAAAGCTTCAATTTTGACCCATTTCAGGCACAGAAATGACTTTAAACACACTTATTTTAGTTGACAAAGTCATAATTCACATCCAACAGTCATTTACAGTCAAAAGATTAAATGTTAAAATTTCATCCATATTGACCATTTTGGGATCGTTCGACATGTCCGGAGTCATCGTTTTTCATCCGAAAATTGATTTTTTGGACTGTACCAAAAATGATTCAAAATGTCAATTGGATCGTGCCTCATGTTGAATAACCACTTTTTAAACCCTCACAGTGACCAAAATTGCCATTTTTACAGAGTTTTGCTTACTCAAAAGCTTCAATTTTGACCCATTTCAGGCACAGAAATGACTTTAAACACACTTATTTTAGTTGACAAAGTCATAATTCACATCCAACAGTCATTTACAGTCAAAAGATTAAATGTTAAAATTTCATCCATATTGACCATTTTGGGATCGTGCGACATGTCCGGAGTCATCGTTTTTCATCCGAAAATTGATTTTTTGGACTGTACCAAAAATTATTCAAAATGTCAATTGGATCGTGCCTCATGTTGAATAACCACTTTTTAAACCCTCACAGTGACCAAAATTGCCATTTTTACAGAGTTTTGCTTACTCAAAAGCTTCAATTTTGACCCATTTCAGGCACAGAAATGACTTTAAACACACTTATTTTAGTTGACAAAGTCATAATTCACATCCAACAGTCATTTACAGTCAAAAGATTAAATGTTAAAATTTCATCCATATTGACCATTTTGGGATCGTTCGACATGTCCGGAGTCATCGTTTTTCATCCGAAAATTGATTTTTTGGACTGTACCAAAAATGATTCAAAATGTCAATTGGATCATGCCTCATGTTGAATAACCACTTTTTAAACCCTCACAGTGACCAAAATTGCCATTTTTACAGAGTTTTGATTACTCAAAAGCTTCAATTTTTACCCCTTTGAGGCACAGAAATGACTTTAAACACACTTATTTTAGTTGACAAAGTCATAATTCACATCCAACAGTCATTTACAGTCAAAAGATTAAATGTTAAAATTTCATCCATATTGACCATTTTGGGATCGTTCTACATGTCCGGAGTCATCGTTTTATATCCAAAAATTGATTTTTTGAACTGTACCAAAAATGATTCAAAATGTCAATTGGATCGTGCCTCATGTTGAATAACCACTTTTTAAACCCTCACAGTGACCAAAATTGCCAATTTTACACAGTTTTGCTTACTCAAAAGCTTCAATTTTGACCCATTTCAGGCACAGAAATGACTTTAAACACACTTATTTTAGTTGACAAAGTCATAATTCACATCCAACAGTCATTTACAGTCAAAAGATTAAATGTTAAAATTTCATCCATATTGACCATTTTGGGATCGTTCGACATGTCCGGAGTCATCGTTTTTCATCCGAAAATTGATTTTTTGGACTGTACCAAAAATGATTCAAAATGTCAATTGGATCGTGCCTCATGTTGAATAACCACTTTTTAAACCCTCACAGTGACCAAAATTGCCATTTTTACAGAGTTTTGATTACTCAAAAGCTTCAATTTTGACCCATTTCAGGCACAGAAATGACTTTAAACACACTTATTTTAGTTGACAAAGTCATAATTCACATCCAACAGTCATTTACAGTCAAAAGATTAAATGTTAAAATTTCATCCATATTGACCATTTTGGGATCGTTCGACATGTCCGGAGTCATCGTTTTTCATCCGAAAATTGATTTTTTGAACTGTACCAAAAATGATTCAAAATGTCAATTGGATCGTGCCTCATGTTGAATAACCACTTTTTAAACCCTCACAGTGACCAAAATTGCCAATTTTACACAGTTTTGCTTACTCAAAAGCTTCAATTTTGACCCATTTCAGGCACAGAAATGACTTTAAACACACTTATTTTAGTTGACAAAGCCATAATTCACATCCAACAGTCATTTAGAGTCAAAAGAATAAATGTTAAAATTTCATCATTATAGACCATTTTGGGAACGTTCGACAGGTCCGGAGTCATCGTTTTTCGTCTGAAAATTGATTTTTTGGACTGTACCCAAAATGATTCAAAATGTCAATTGGATCGTGCCTCATGTTGAATAACCACTTTTTAAACCCTCAGAGTGACCAAAATTGCCATTTTTACAGAGTTTTGATTACTCAAAAGCTTCAATTTTGACCCATTTCAGGCACAGAAATGACTTTAAACACACTTATTTTAGTTGACAAAGTCATAATTCACATCCAACAGTCATTTACAGTCAAAAGATTAAATGTTAAAATTTCATCCATATTGACCATTTTGGGATCGTTCGACATGTCCGGAGTCATCGTTTTTCATCCGAAAATTGATTTTTTTGGACTGTACCAAAAATGATTCAAAATGTCAATTGAATCGTGCCTCATTTTGAATAACCACTTTTTAAACCCTCACAGTGACCAAAATTGCCAATTTTACAGAGTTTTGCTTACACAAAAGCTTCAATTTTGACCCGTTTCAGGCACAGAAATGACTTTAAACAAACTTATTTTAGTTGACAAAGTCATTATTCACATCCAACAGTCATTTAGAGTCAAAAGATTAAATGTTAAAATGTCATCCATATTGACCATTTTGGGATCGTTCGACATGTCCGGAGTCATCGTTTTTCATCCGAAAATTGATTTTTTGGACTGTACCAAAAATGATTCAAAATGTCAATTGGATCGTGCCTCATGTTGAATAACCACTTTTTAAACCCTCACAGTGACCAAAATTGCCATTTTTACAGAGTTTTGATTACTCAAAAGCTTCAATTTTGACCCATTTCAGGCACAGAAATGACTTTAAACACACTTATTTTAGTTGACAAAGTCATAATTCACATCCAACAGTCATTTACAGTCAAAAGATTAAATGTTAAAATTTCATCCATATTGACCATTTTGGGATCGTTCGACATGTCCGGAGTCATCGTTTTTCATCCGAAAATTGATTTTTTGGACTGTACCAAAAATGATTCAAAATGTCAATTGGATCGTGCCTCATGTTGAATAACCACTTTTTAAACCCTCACAGTGACCAAAATTGCCATTTTTACAGAGTTTTGCTTACTCAAAAGCTTCAATTTTGACCCATTTCAGGCACAGAAATGACTTTAAACACACTTATTTTAGTTGACAAAGTCATAATTCACATCCAACAGTCATTTACAGTCAAAAGATTAAATGTTAAAATTTCATCCATATTGACCATTTTGGGATCGTGCGACATGTCCGGAGTCATCGTTTTTCATCCGAAAATTGATTTTTTGGACTGTACCAAAAATGATTCAAAATGTCAATTGGATCGTGCCTCATGTTGAATAACCACTTTTTAAACCCTCACAGTGACCAAAATTGCCATTTTTACAGAGTTTTGCTTACTCAAAAGCTTCAATTTTGACCCATTTCAGGCACAGAAATGACTTTAAACACACTTATTTTAGTTGACAAAGTCATAATTCACATCCAACAGTCATTTACAGTCAAAAGATTAAATGTTAAAATTTCATCCATATTGACCATTTTGGGATCGTTCGACATGTCCGGAGTCATCGTTTTTCATCCGAAAATTGATTTTTTGGACTGTACCAAAAATGATTCAAAATGTCAATTGGATCATGCCTCATGTTGAATAACCACTTTTTAAACCCTCACAGTGACCAAAATTGCCATTTTTACAGAGTTTTGATTACTCAAAAGCTTCAATTTTTACCCCTTTGAGGCACAGAAATGACTTTAAACACACTTATTTTAGTTGACAAAGTCATAATTCACATCCAACAGTCATTTACAGTCAAAAGATTAAATGTTAAAATTTCATCCACATTGACCATTTTGGGATCGTTCTACATGTCCGGAGTCATCGTTTTATATCCGAAAATTGATTTTTTGAACTGTACCAAAAATGATTCAAAATGTCAATTGGATCGTGCCTCATGTTGAATAACCACTTTTTAAACCCTCACAGTGACCAAAATTGCCAATTTTACACAGTTTTGCTTACTCAAAAGCTTCAATTTTGACCCATTTCAGGCACACAAATGACTTTAAACACACTTATTTTAGTTGACAAAGCCATAATTCACATCCAACAGTCATTTAGAGTCAAAAGATTAAATGTTAACATTTCATCATTATAGACCATTTTGGGAACGTTCGACAGGTCCAAAGTCATCGTTTTTCGTCTAAAAATTGATTTTTTTGGACTGTACCAAAAATGATTCAAAATGTCAATTGGATCGTGCCTCATGTTGAATAACCACTTTTTAAACCCTCACAGTGACCAAAATTGCCAATTTTACACAGTTTTGCTTACTCAAAAGCTTCAATTTTGACCCATTTCAGGCACAGAAATGACTTTAAACACACTTATTTTAGTTGACAAAGCCATAATTCACATCCAACAGTCATTTAGAGTCAAAAGATTAAATGTTAACATTTCATCATTATAGACCATTTTGGGAACGTTCGACAGGTCCAAAGTCATCGTTTTTCGTCTAAAAATTGATTTTTTTGGACTGTACCAAAAATGATTCAAAATGTCAATTGGATCGTGCCTCATGTTGAATAACCGCTTTTTAAACCCTCACAGTGACCAAAATTGCCATTTTTACAGAGTTTTGATTACTCAAAAGCTTCAATTTTGACCCATTTCAGGCACAGAAATGACTTTAAACACACTTATTTTAGTTGACAAAGTCATAATTCACATCCAACAGTCATTTACAGTCAAAAGATTAAATGTTAAAATTTCATCCATATTGACCATTTTGGGATCGTTCGACATGTCCGGAGTCATCGTTTTTCATCCGAAAATTGATTTTTTGGACTGTACCAAAAATGATTCAAAATGTCAATTGGATCGTGCCTCATGTTGAATAACCACTTTTTAAACCCTCACAGTGACCAAAATTGCCATTTTTACAGAGTTTTGCTTACTCAAAAGCTTCAATTTTGACCCATTTCAGGCACAGAAATGACTTTAAACACACTTATTTTAGTTGACAAAGTCATAATTCACATCCAACAGTCATTTACAGTCAAAAGATTAAATGTTAAAATTTCATCCATATTGACCATTTTGGGATCGTGCGACATGTCCGGAGTCATCGTTTTTCATCCGAAAATTGATTTTTTGGACTGTACCAAAAATTATTCAAAATGTCAATTGGATCGTGCCTCATGTTGAATAACCACTTTTTAAACCCTCACAGTGACCAAAATTGCCATTTTTACAGAGTTTTGCTTACTCAAAAGCTTCAATTTTGACCCATTTCAGGCACAGAAATGACTTTAAACACACTTATTTTAGTTGACAAAGTCATAATTCACATCCAACAGTCATTTACAGTCAAAAGATTAAATGTTAAAATTTCATCCATATTGACCATTTTGGGATCGTTCGACATGTCCGGAGTCATCGTTTTTCATCCGAAAATTGATTTTTTGGACTGTACCAAAAATGATTCAAAATGTCAATTGGATCATGCCTCATGTTGAATAACCACTTTTTAAACCCTCACAGTGACCAAAATTGCCATTTTTACAGAGTTTTGATTACTCAAAAGCTTCAATTTTTACCCCTTTGAGGCACAGAAATGACTTTAAACACACTTATTTTAGTTGACAAAGTCATAATTCACATCCAACAGTCATTTACAGTCAAAAGATTAAATGTTAAAATTTCATCCATATTGACCATTTTGGGATCGTTCTACATGTCCGGAGTCATCGTTTTATATCCAAAAATTGATTTTTTGAACTGTACCAAAAATGATTCAAAATGTCAATTGGATCGTGCCTCATGTTGAATAACCACTTTTTAAACCCTCACAGTGACCAAAATTGCCAATTTTACACAGTTTTGCTTACTCAAAAGCTTCAATTTTGACCCATTTCAGGCACAGAAATGACTTTAAACACACTTATTTTAGTTGACAAAGTCATAATTCACATCCAACAGTCATTTACAGTCAAAAGATTAAATGTTAAAATTTCATCCATATTGACCATTTTGGGATCGTTCGACATGTCCGGAGTCATCGTTTTTCATCCGAAAATGGATTTTTTGGACTGTACCAAAAATGATTCAAAATGTCAATTGGATCGTGCCTCATGTTGAATAACCACTTTTTAAACCCTCACAGTGACCAAAATTGCCATTTTTACAGAGTTTTGATTACTCAAAAGCTTCAATTTTGACCCATTTCAGGCACAGAAATGACTTTAAACACACTTATTTTAGTTGACAAAGTCATAATTCACATCCAACAGTCATTTACAGTCAAAAGATTAAATGTTAAAATTTCATCCATATTGACCATTTTGGGATCGTTCGACATGTCCGGAGTCATCGTTTTTCATCCGAAAATTGATTTTTTGAACTGTACCAAAAATGATTCAAAATGTCAATTGGATCGTGCCTCATGTTGAATAACCACTTTTTAAACCCTCACAGTGACCAAAATTGCCAATTTTACACAGTTTTGCTTACTCAAAAGCTTCAATTTTGACCCATTTCAGGCACAGAAATGACTTTAAACACACTTATTTTAGTTGACAAAGCCATAATTCACATCCAACAGTCATTTAGAGTCAAAAGAATAAATGTTAAAATTTCATCATTATAGACCATTTTGGGAACGTTCGACAGGTCCGGAGTCATCGTTTTTCGTCTGAAAATTGATTTTTTGGACTGTACCCAAAATGATTCAAAATGTCAATTGGATCGTGCCTCATGTTGAATAACCACTTTTTAAACCCTCAGAGTGACCAAAATTGCCATTTTTACAGAGTTTTGATTACTCAAAAGCTCCAATTTTGACCCATTTCAGGCACAGAAATGACTTTAAACACACTTATTTTAGTTGACAAAGTCATAATTCACATCCAACAGTCATTTACAGTCAAAAGATTAAATGTTAAAATTTCATCCATATTGACCATTTTGGGATCGTTCGACATGTCCGGAGTCATCGTTTTTCATCCGAAAATTGATTTTTTTGGACTGTACCAAAAATGATTCAAAATGTCAATTGAATCGTGCCTCATTTTGAATAACCACTTTTTAAACCCTCACAGTGACCAAAATTGCCAATTTTACAGAGTTTTGCTTACACAAAAGCTTCAATTTTGACCCGTTTCAGGCACAGAAATGACTTTAAACACACTTATTTTAGTTGACAAAGTCATTATTCACATCCAACAGTCATTTAGAGTCAAAAGATTAAATGTTAAAATGTCATCCATATTGACCATTTTGGGATCGTTCGACATGTCCGGAGTCATCGTTTTTCATCCGAAAATTGATTTTTTGGACTGTACCAAAAATGATTCAAAATGTCAATTGGATCGTGCCTCATGTTGAATAACCACTTTTTAAACCCTCACAGTGACCAAAATTGCCATTTTTACAGAGTTTTGATTACTCAAAAGCTTCAATTTTGACCCATTTCAGGCACAGAAATGACTTTAAACACACTTATTTTAGTTGACAAAGTCATAATTCACATCCAACAGTCATTTACAGTCAAAAGATTAAATGTTAAAATTTCATCCATATTGACCATTTTGGGATCGTTCGACATGTCCGGAGTCATCGTTTTTCATCCGAAAATTGATTTTTTGGACTGTACCAAAAATGATTCAAAATGTCAATTGGATCGTGCCTCATGTTGAATAACCACTTTTTAAACCCTCACAGTGACCAAAATTGCCATTTTTACAGAGTTTTGCTTACTCAAAAGCTTCAATTTTGACCCATTTCAGGCACAGAAATGACTTTAAACACACTTATTTTAGTTGACAAAGTCATAATTCACATCCAACAGTCATTTACAGTCAAAAGATTAAATGTTAAAATTTCATCCATATTGACCATTTTGGGATCGTGCGACATGTCCGGAGTCATCGTTTTTCATCCGAAAATTGATTTTTTGGACTGTACCAAAAATGATTCAAAATGTCAATTGGATCGTGCCTCATGTTGAATAACCACTTTTTAAACCCTCACAGTGACCAAAATTGCCATTTTTACAGAGTTTTGCTTACTCAAAAGCTTCAATTTTGACCCATTTCAGGCACAGAAATGACTTTAAACACACTTATTTTAGTTGACAAAGTCATAATTCACATCCAACAGTCATTTACAGTCAAAAGATTAAATGTTAAAATTTCATCCATATTGACCATTTTGGGATCGTTCGACATGTCCGGAGTCATCGTTTTTCATCCGAAAATTGATTTTTTGGACTGTACCAAAAATGATTCAAAATGTCAATTGGATCATGCCTCATGTTGAATAACCACTTTTTAAACCCTCACAGTGACCAAAATTGCCATTTTTACAGAGTTTTGATTACTCAAAAGCTTCAATTTTTACCCCTTTGAGGCACAGAAATGACTTTAAACACACTTATTTTAGTTGACAAAGTCATAATTCACATCCAACAGTCATTTACAGTCAAAAGATTAAATGTTAAAATTTCATCCATATTGACCATTTTGGGATCGTTCTACATGTCCGGAGTCATCGTTTTATATCCGAAAATTGATTTTTTGAACTGTACCAAAAATGATTCAAAATGTCAATTGGATCGTGCCTCATGTTGAATAACCACTTTTTAAACCCTCACAGTGACCAAAATTGCCAATTTTACACAGTTTTGCTTACTCAAAAGCTTCAATTTTGACCCATTTCAGGCACAGAAATGACTTTAAACACACTTATTTTAGTTGACAAAGCCATAATTCACATCCAACAGTCATTTAGAGTCAAAAGATTAAATGTTAACATTTCATTATTATAGACCATTTTGGGAACGTTCGACAGGTCCAAAGTCATCGTTTTTCGTCTAAAAATTGATTTTTTTGGACTGTACCAAAAATGATTCAAAATGTCAATTGGATCGTGCCTCATGTTGAATAACCACTTTTTAAACCCTCACAGTGACCAAAATTGCCATTTTTACAGAGTTTTGATTACTCAAAAGCTTCAATTTTGACCCATTTCAGGCACAGAAATGACTTTAAACACACTTATTTTAGTTGACAAAGTCATAATTCACATCCAACAGTCATTTACAGTCAAAAGATTAAATGTTAAAATTTCATCCATATTGACCATTTTGGGATCGTTCGACATGTCCGGAGTCATCGTTTTTCATCCGAAAATTGATTTTTTGGACTGTACCAAAAATGATTCAAAATGTCAATTGGATCGTGCCTCATGTTGAATAACCACTTTTTAAACCCTCACAGTGACCAAAATTGCCATTTTTACAGAGTTTTGCTTACTCAAAAGCTTCAATTTTGACCCATTTCAGGCACAGAAATGACTTTAAACACACTTATTTTAGTTGACAAAGTCATAATTCACATCCAACAGTCATTTACAGTCAAAAGATTAAATGTTAAAATTTCATCCATATTGACCATTTTGGGATCGTTCGACATGTCCAGAGTCATCGTTTTTCATCCGAAAATTGATTTTTTGGACTGTACCAAAAATGATTCAAAATGTCAATTGGATCATGCCTCATTTTGAATAACCACTTTTTAAACCCTCACAGTGACCAAAATTGCCAATTTTACAGAGTTTTGCTTACACAAAAGCTTCAATTTTGACCCGTTTCAGGCACAGAAATGACTTTAAACACACTTATTTTAGTTGACAAAGTCATTATTCACATCCAACAGTCATTTAGAGTCAAAAGATTAAATGTTAAAATTTCATCCATATTGACCATTTTGGGATCGTTCGACATGTCCGAAGTCATTGTTTTTCATCCGAAAATTGATTTTTTGGACTGTAGCAAAAATGATTCAAAATGTCAATTGGATCGTGCCTCATGTTGAATAACCACTTTTTAAACCCTCACAGTGACCAAAATTGCCATTTTTACAGAGTTTTAATACTCAAAAGCTTCAATTCTGACCCATTTCAGGCACAGAAATGACTTTAAACACACTTATTTCAGTTGACAAAGTCATAATTCACATCCAACAGTCATTTACAGTCAAAAGATTAAATGTTAAAATTTCATCCATATTGACCATTTTGGGATCGTTCGACATGTCCGGAGTCATCGTTTTTCATCCGAAAATTGATTTTTTGGACTGTACCAAAAATGATTCAAAATGTCAATTGGATCGTGCCTCATGTTGAATAACCACTTTTTAAACCCTCACAGTGACCAAAATTGCCATTTTTACAGAGTTTTGCTTACTCAAAAGCTTCAATTTTGACCCATTTCAGGCACAGAAATGACTTTAAACACACTTATTTTAGTTGACAAAGTCATAATTCACATCCAACAGTCATTTACAGTTAAAAGATTAAATGTTAAAATTTCATCCATATTGACCATTTTGGGATCGTTCGACATGTCCGGAGTCATCGTTTTTCATCCGAAAATTGATTTTTTGGACTGTACCAAAAATGATTTAAAATGTCAATTGGATCGTGCCTCATGTTGAATAACCACTTTTTAAACCCTCACAGTGACCAAAATTGCCATTTTTACAGAGTTTTGATTACTCAAAAGCTTCAATTTTGACCCATTTCAGGCACAGAAATGACTTTAAACACACTTATTTTAGTTGACAAAGTCATAATTCACATCCAACAGTCATTTACAGTCAAAAGATTAAATGTTAAAATTTCATCCATATTGACCATTTTGGGATCGTTCGACATGTCCGGAGTCATCGTTTTTCATCCGAAAATTGATTTTTTGAACTGTACCAAAAATGATTCAAAATGTCAATTGGATCGTGCCTCATGTTGAATAACCACTTTTTAAACCCTCACAGTGACCAAAATTGCCAATTTTACACAGTTTTGCTTACTCAAAAGCTTCAATTTTGACCCATTTCAGGCACAGAAATGACTTTAAACACACTTATTTTAGTTGACAAAGCCATAATTCACATCCAACAGTCATTTAGAGTCAAAAGAATAAATGTTAAAATTTCATCATTATAGACCATTTTGGGAACGTTCGACAGGTCCGGAGTCATCGTTTTTCGTCTGAAAATTGATTTTTTGGACTGTACCCAAAATGATTCAAAATGTCAATTGGATCGTGCCTCATGTTGAATAACCACTTTTTAAACCCTCAGAGTGACCAAAATTGCCATTTTTACAGAGTTTTGATTACTCAAAAGCTTCAATTTTGACCCATTTCAGGCACAGAAATGACTTTAAACACACTTATTTTAGTTGACAAAGTCATAATTCACATCCAACAGTCATTTACAGTCAAAAGATTAAATGTTAAAATTTCATCCATATTGACCATTTTGGGATCGTTCGACATGTCCGTAGTCATCGTTTTTCATCCGAAAATTGATTTTTTTGGACTGTACCAAAAATGATTCAAAATGTCAATTGAATCGTGCCTCATTTTGAATAACCACTTTTTAAACCCTCACAGTGACCAAAATTGCCAATTTTACAGAGTTTTGCTTACACAAAAGCTTCAATTTTGACCCGTTTCAGGCACAGAAATGACTTTAAACAAACTTATTTTAGTTGACAAAGTCATTATTCACATCCAACAGTCATTTAGAGTCAAAAGATTAAATGTTAAAATGTCATCCATATTGACCATTTTGGGATCGTTCGACATGTCCGGAGTCATCGTTTTTCATCCGAAAATTGATTTTTTGGACTGTACCAAAAATGATTCAAAATGTCAATTGGATCGTGCCTCATGTTGAATAACCACTTTTTAAACCCTCACAGTGACCAAAATTGCCATTTTTACAGAGTTTTGATTACTCAAAAGCTTCAATTTTGACCCATTTCAGGCACAGAAATGACTTTAAACACACTTATTTTAGTTGACAAAGTCATAATTCACATCCAACAGTCATTTACAGTCAAAAGATTAAATGTTAAAATTTCATCCATATTGACCATTTTGGGATCGTTCGACATGTCCGGAGTCATCGTTTTTCATCCGAAAATTGATTTTTTGGACTGTACCAAAAATGATTCAAAATGTCAATTGGATCGTGCCTCATGTTGAATAACCACTTTTTAAACCCTCACAGTGACCAAAATTGCCATTATTACAGAGTTTTGCTTACTCAAAAGCTTCAATTTTGACCCATTTCAGGCACAGAAATGACTTTAAACACACTTATTTTAGTTGACAAAGTCATAATTCACATCCAACAGTCATTTACAGTCAAAAGATTAAATGTTAAAATTTCATCCATATTGACCATTTTGGGATCGTGCGACATGTCCGGAGTCATCGTTTTTCATCCGAAAATTGATTTTTTGGACTGTACCAAAAATGATTCAAAATGTCAATTGGATCGTGCCTCATGTTGAATAACCACTTTTTAAACCCTCACAGTGACCAAAATTGCCATTTTTACAGAGTTTTGCTTACTCAAAAGCTTCAATTTTGACCCATTTCAGGCACAGAAATGACTTTAAACACACTTATTTTAGTTGACAAAGTCATAATTCACATCCAACAGTCATTTACAGTCAAAAGATTAAATGTTAAAATTTCATCCATATTGACCATTTTGGGATCGTTCGACATGTCCGGAGTCATCGTTTTTCATCCGAAAATTGATTTTTTGGACTGTACCAAAAATGATTCAAAATGTCAATTGGATCATGCCTCATGTTGAATAACCACTTTTTAAACCCTCACAGTGACCAAAATTGCCATTTTTACAGAGTTTTGATTACTCAAAAGCTTCAATTTTTACCCCTTTGAGGCACAGAAATGACTTTAAACACACTTATTTTAGTTGACAAAGTCATAATTCACATCCAACAGTCATTTACAGTCAAAAGATTAAATGTTAAAATTTCATCCATATTGACCATTTTGGGATCGTTCTACATGTCCGGAGTCATCGTTTTATATCCGAAAATTGATTTTTTGAACTGTACCAAAAATGATTCAAAATGTCAATTGGATCGTGCCTCATGTTGAATAACCACTTTTTAAACCCTCACAGTGACCAAAATTGCCAATTTTACACAGTTTTGCTTACTCAAAAGCTTCAATTTTGACCCATTTCAGGCACACAAATGACTTTAAACACACTTATTTTAGTTGACAAAGCCATAATTCACATCCAACAGTCATTTAGAGTCAAAAGATTAAATGTTAACATTTCATCATTATAGACCATTTTGGGAACGTTCGACAGGTCCAAAGTCATCATTTTTCGTCTAAAAATTGATTTTTTTGGACTGTACCAAAAATGATTCAAAATGTCAATTTGATCGTGCCTCATGTTGAATAACCACTTTTTAAACCCTCACAGTGACCAAAATTGCCAATTTTACACAGTTTTGCTTACTCAAAAGCTTCAATTTTGACCCATTTCAGGCACAGAAATGACTTTAAACACACTTATTTTAGTTGACAAAGCCATAATTCACATCCAACAGTCATTTAGAGTCAAAAGATTAAATGTTAACATTTCATCATTATAGACCATTTTGGGAACGTTCGACAGGTCCAAAGTCATCGTTTTTCGTCTAAAAATTGATTTTTTTGGACTGTACCAAAAATGATTCAAAATGTCAATTGGATCGTGCCTCATGTTGAATAACCACTTTTTAAACCCTCACAGTGACCAAAATTGCCATTTTTACAGAGTTTTGATTACTCAAAAGCTTCAATTTTGACCCATTTCAGGCACAGAAATGACTTTAAACACACTTATTTTAGTTGACAAAGTCATAATTCACATCCAACAGTCATTTACAGTCAAAAGATTAAATGTTAAAATTTCATCCATATTGACCATTTTGGGATCGTTCGACATGTCCGGAGTCATCGTTTTTCATCCGAAAATTGATTTTTTGGACTGTACCAAAAATGATTCAAAATGTCAATTGGATCGTGCCTCATGTTGAATAACCACTTTTTAAACCCTCACAGTGACCAAAATTGCCATTTTTACAGAGTTTTGCTTACTCAAAAGCTTCAATTTTGACCCATTTCAGGCACAGAAATGACTTTAAACACACTTATTTTAGTTGACAAAGTCATAATTCACATCCAACAGTCATTTACAGTCAAAAGATTAAATGTTAAAATTTCATCCATATTGACCATTTTGGGATCGTGCGACATGTCCGGAGTCATCGTTTTTCATCCGAAAAATGATTTTTTGGACTGTACCAAAAATGATTCAAAATGTCAATTGGATCGTGCCTCATGTTGAATAACCACTTTTTAAACCCTCACAGTGACCAAAATTGCCAATTTTACACAGTTTTGCTTACTCAAAAGCTTCAATTTTGACCCATTTTAGGCACAGAAATGACTTTAAACACACTTATTTTAGTTGACAAAGTCATAATTCACATCCAACAGTCATTTACAGTCTAAAGATTAAATGTTAAAATTTCATCCATATTGACCATTTTGGGATCGTGCGACAGGTCCAAAGTCATCGTTTTTCGTCTAAAAATTGATTTTTTTGGACTGTACCAAAAATGATTCAAAATGTCAATTGGATCGTGCCTCATGTTGAATAACCACTTTTTAAACCCTCAGAGTGACCAAAATTGCCATTTTTACAGAGTTTTGATTACTCAAAAGCTTCAATTTTTACCCCTTTGAGGCACAGAAATGACTTTAAACACACTTATTTTAGTTGACAAAGTCATAATTCACATCCAACAGTCATTTACAGTCAAAAGATTAAATGTTAAAATTTCATCCATATTGACCATTTTGGGATCGTTCGACATGTCCGGAGTCATCGTTTTTCATCCGAAAATTGATTTTTTGGACTGTACCAAAAATGATTCAAAATGTCAATTGGATCGTGCCTCATGTTGAATAACCACTTTTTAAACCCTCACAGTGACCAAAATTGCCATTTTTACAGAGTTTTGATTACTCAAAAGCTTCAATTTTGACCCATTTCAGGCACAGAAATGACTTTAAACACACTTATTTTAGTTGACAAAGTCATAATTCACATCCAACAGTCATTTACAGTCAAAAGATTAAATGTTAAAATTTCATCCATATTGACCATTTTGGGATCGTTCGACATGTCCGGAGTCATCGTTTTTCATCCGAAAATTGATTTTTTGGACTGTACCAAAAATGATTCAAAATGTCAATTGGATCGTCCCTCATTTTGAATAACCACTTTTTAAACCCTCACAGTGACCAAAATTGCCAATTTTACAGAGTTTTGCTTACACAAAAGCTTCAATTTTGACCCGTTTCAGGCACAGAAATGACTTTAAACACACTTATTTTAGTTGACAAAGTCATTATTCACATCCAACAGTCATTTAGAGTCAAAAGATTAAATGGTAAAATTTCATCCATATTGACCATTTTGGGATCGTTCGACATGTCCGGAGTCATCGTTTTTCATCCGAAAATTGAGTTTTTTAGACTGTACCAAAAATGATTCAAAATGTCAATTGGATCGTGCCTCATGTTGAATAACCACTTTTTAAACCCTCACAGTGACCAAAATTGCCATTTTTACAGAGTTTTGCTTACTCAAAAGCTTCAATTTTGACCCATTTCAGGCACAGAAATGACTTTAAACACACTTATTTTAGTTGACAAAGTCCTAATTCACATCCAACAGTCATTTACAGTCAAAAGATTAAATGTTAAAATTTCATCCATATTGACCATTTTGGGATCGTTCGACATGTCCGGAGTCATTGTTTTTTATCCGAAAATTGATTTTTTGGACTGTACCAAAAATAATTCTAAATGTCAATTGGATCGTGCCTCATGTTGAATAACCACTTTTTAAACCCTCACAGTGACCACAATTGCCAATTTTACACAGTTTTGCTTACTCAAAAGCTTCAATTTTGACCCATTTCAGGCACAGAAATGACTTTAAACACACTTATTTTAGTTGACAAAGCCATAATTCACATCCAACAGTCATTTAGAGTCAAAAGATTAAATGTTAAAATTTCATCATTATAGACCATTTTGGGAACGTTCGACAGGTCCGGATTCATCGTTTTTCGTCTGAAAATTGATTTTTTGGACTGTACCAAAAATGATTCAAAATGTCAATTGGATCGTGCCTCATGTTGAATAACCACTTTTTAAACCCTCAGAGTGACCAAAATTGCCATTTTTACAGAGTTTTGATTACTCAAAAGCTTCACTTTTGACCCATTTCAGGCACAGAAATGACTTTAAACACACTTATTTTAGTTGACAAAGTCATAATTCACATCCAACAGTCATTTACAGTCAAAAGATTAAATGTTAAAATTTCATCCATATTGACCATTTTGGGATCGTTCGACATGTCCAGAGTCATCGTTTTTCATCCGAAAATTGATTTTTTGGACTGTACCAAAAATGATTCAAAATGTCAATTGGATCATGCCTCATTTTGAATAACCACTTTTTAAACCCTCACAGTGACCAAAATTGCCAATTTTACAGAGTTTTGCTTACACAAAAGCTTCAATTTTGACCCGTTTCAGGCACAGAAATGACTTTAAACACACTTATTTTAGTTGACAAAGTCATTATTCACATCCAACAGTCATTTAGAGTCAAAAGATTAAATGTTAAAATTTCATCCATATTGACCATTTTGGGATCGTTCGACATGTCCGAAGTCATTGTTTTTCATCCGAAAATTGATTTTTTGGACTGTAGCAAAAATGATTCAAAATGTCAATTGGATCGTGCCTCATGTTGAATAACCACTTTTTAAACCCTCACAGTGACCAAAATTGCCATTTTTACAGAGTTTTAATACTCAAAAGCTTCAATTCTGACCCATTTCAGGCACAGAAATGACTTTAAACACACTTATTTCAGTTGACAAAGTCATAATTCACATCCAACAGTCATTTACAGTCAAAAGATTAAATGTTAAAATTTCATCCATATTGACCATTTTGGGATCGTTCGACATGTCCGGAGTCATCGTTTTTCATCCGAAAATTGATTTTTTGGACTGTACCAAAAATGATTCAAAATGTCAATTGGATCGTGCCTCATGTTGAATAACCACTTTTTAAACCCTCACAGTGACCAAAATTGCCATTTTTACAGAGTTTTGCTTACTCAAAAGCTTCAATTTTGACCCATTTCAGGCACAGAAATGACTTTAAACACACTTATTTTAGTTGACAAAGTCATAATTCACATCCAACAGTCATTTACAGTTAAAAGATTAAATGTTAAAATTTCATCCATATTGGCCATTTTGGGATCGTTCGACATGTCCGGAGTCATCGTTTTTCATCCGAAAATTGATTTTTTGGACTGTACCAAAAATGATTTAAAATGTCAATTGGATCGTGCCTCATGTTGAATAACCACTTTTTAAACCCTCACAGTGACCAAAATTGCCATTTTTACAGAGTTTTGATTACTCAAAAGCTTCAATTTTGACCCATTTCAGGCACAGAAATGACTTTAAACACACTTATTTTAGTTGACAAAGTCATAATTCACATCCAACAGTCATTTACAGTCAAAAGATTAAATGTTAAAATTTCATCCATATTGACCATTTTGGGATCGTTCGACATGTCCGGAGTCATCGTTTTTCATCCGAAAATTGATTTTTTGAACTGTACCAAAAATGATTCAAAATGTCAATTGGATCGTGCCTCATGTTGAATAACCACTTTTTAAACCCTCACAGTGACCAAAATTGCCAATTTTACACAGTTTTGCTTACTCAAAAGCTTCAATTTTGACCCATTTCAGGCACAGAAATGACTTTAAACACACTTATTTTAGTTGACAAAGCCATAATTCACATCCAACAGTCATTTAGAGTCAAAAGAATAAATGTTAAAATTTCATCATTATAGACCATTTTGGGAACGTTCGACAGGTCCGGAGTCATCGTTTTTCGTCTGAAAATTGATTTTTTGGACTGTACCCAAAATGATTCAAAATGTCAATTGGATCGTGCCTCATGTTGAATAACCACTTTTTAAACCCTCAGAGTGACCAAAATTGCCATTTTTACAGAGTTTTGATTACTCAAAAGCTTCAATTTTGACCCATTTCAGGCACAGAAATGACTTTAAACACACTTATTTTAGTTGACAAAGTCATAATTCACATCCAACAGTCATTTACAGTCAAAAGATTAAATGTTAAAATTTCATCCATATTGACCATTTTGGGATCGTTCGACATGTCCGGAGTCATCGTTTTTCATCCGAAAATTGATTTTTTTGGACTGTACCAAAAATGATTCAAAATGTCAATTGAATCGTGCCTCATTTTGAATAACCACTTTTTAAACCCTCACAGTGACCAAAATTGCCAATTTTACAGAGTTTTGCTTACACAAAAGCTTCAATTTTGACCCGTTTCAGGCACAGAAATGACTTTAAACACACTTATTTTAGTTGACAAAGTCATTATTCACATCCAACAGTCATTTAGAGTCAAAAGATTAAATGTTAAAATGTCATCCATATTGACCATTTTGGGATCGTTCGACATGTCCGGAGTCATCGTTTTTCATCCGAAAATTGATTTTTTGGACTGTACCAAAAATGATTTAAAATGTCAATTGGATCGTGCCTCATGTTGAATAACCACTTTTTAAACCCTCACAGTGACCAAAATTGCCATTTTTACAGAGTTTTGATTACTCAAAAGCTTCAATTTTGACCCATTTCAGGCACAGAAATGACTTTAAACACACTTATTTTAGTTGACAAAGTCATAATTCACATCCAACAGTCATTTACAGTCAAAAGATTAAATGTTAAAATTTCATCCATATTGACCATTTTGGGATCGTTCGACATGTCCGGAGTCATCGTTTTTCATCCGAAAATTGATTTTTTGAACTGTACCAAAAATGATTCAAAATGTCAATTGGATCGTGCCTCATGTTGAATAACCACTTTTTAAACCCTCACAGTGACCAAAATTGCCAATTTTACACAGTTTTGCTTACTCAAAAGCTTCAATTTTGACCCATTTCAGGCACAGAAATGACTTTAAACACACTTATTTTAGTTGACAAAGCCATAATTCACATCCAACAGTCATTTAGAGTCAAAAGAATAAATGTTAAAATTTCATCATTATAGACCATTTTGGGAACGTTCGACAGGTCCGGAGTCATCGTTTTTCGTCTGAAAATTGATTTTTTGGACTGTACCCAAAATGATTCAAAATGTCAATTGGATCGTGCCTCATGTTGAATAACCACTTTTTAAACCCTCAGAGTGACCAAAATTGCCATTTTTACAGAGTTTTGATTACTCAAAAGCTTCAATTTTGACCCATTTCAGGCACAGAAATGACTTTAAACACACTTATTTTAGTTGACAAAGTCATAATTCACATCCAACAGTCATTTACAGTCAAAAGATTAAATGTTAAAATTTCATCCATATTGACCATTTTGGGATCGTTCGACATGTCCGGAGTCATCGTTTTTCATCCGAAAATTGATTTTTTTGGACTGTACCAAAAATGATTCAAAATGTCAATTGAATCGTGCCTCATTTTGAATAACCACTTTTTAAACCCTCACAGTGACCAAAATTGCCAATTTTACAGAGTTTTGCTTACACAAAAGCTTCAATTTTGACCCGTTTCAGGCACAGAAATGACTTTAAACACACTTATTTTAGTTGACAAAGTCATTATTCACATCCAACAGTCATTTAGAGTCAAAAGATTAAATGTTAAAATGTCATCCATATTGACCATTTTGGGATCGTTCGACATGTCCGGAGTCATCGTTTTTCATCCGAAAATTGATTTTTTGGACTGTACCAAAAATGATTCAAAATGTCAATTGGATCGTGCCTCATGTTGAATAACCACTTTTTAAACCCTCACAGTGACCAAAATTGCCATTTTTACAGAGTTTTGATTACTCAAAAGCTTCAATTTTGACCCATTTCAGGCACAGAAATGACTTTAAACACACTTATTTTAGTTGACAAAGTCATAATTCACATCCAACAGTCATTTACAGTCAAAAGATTAAATGTTAAAATTTCATCCATATTGACCATTTTGGGATCGTGCGACATGTCCGGAGTCATCGTTTTTCATCCGAAAATTGATTTTTTGGACTGTACCAAAAATGATTCAAAATGTCAATTGGATCGTGCCTCATGTTGAATAACCACTTTTTAAACCCTCACAGTGACCAAAATTGCCATTTTTACAGAGTTTTGCTTACTCAAAAGCTTCAATTTTGACCCATTTCAGGCACAGAAATGACTTTAAACACACTTATTTTAGTTGACAAAGTCATAATTCACATCCAACAGTCATTTACAGTCAAAAGATTAAATGTTAAAATTTCATCCATATTGACCATTTTGGGATCGTTCGACATGTCCGGAGTCATCGTTTTTCATCCGAAAATTGATTTTTTGGACTGTACCAAAAATGATTCAAAATGTCAATTGGATCATGCCTCATGTTGAATAACCACTTTTTAAACCCTCACAGTGACCTAAATTGCCATTTTTACAGAGTTTTGATTACTCAAAAGCTTCAATTTTTACCCCTTTGAGGCACAGAAATGACTTTAAACACACTTATTTTAGTTGACAAAGTCATAATTCACATCCAACAGTCATTTACAGTCAAAAGATTAAATGTTAAAATTTCATCCATATTGACCATTTTGGGATCGTTCTACATGTCCGGAGTCATCGTTTTATATCCGAAAATTGATTTTTTGAACTGTACCAAAAATGATTCAAAATGTCAATTGGATCGTGCCTCATGTTGAATAACCACTTTTTAAACCCTCACAGTGACCAAAATTGCCAATTTTACACAGTTTTGCTTACTCAAAAGCTTCAATTTTGACCCATTTCAGGCACACAAATGACTTTAAACACACTTATTTTAGTTGACAAAGCCATAATTCACATCCAACAGTCATTTAGAGTCAAAAGATTAAATGTTAACATTTCATCATTATAGACCATTTTGGGAACGTTCGACAGGTCCAAAGTCATCGTTTTTCGTCTAAAAATTGATTTTTTTGGACTGTACCAAAAATGATTCAAAATGTCAATTGGATCGTGCCTCATGTTGAATAACCACTTTTTAAACCCTCACAGTGACCAAAATTGCCAATTTTACACAGTTTTGCTTACTCAAAAGCTTCAATTTTGACCCATTTCAGGCACAGAAATGACTTTAAACACACTTATTTTAGTTGACAAAGCCATAATTCACATCCAACAGTCATTTAGAGTCAAAAGATTAAATGTTAACATTTCATCATTATAGACCATTTTGGGAACGTTCGACAGGTCCAAAGTCATCGTTTTTCGTCTAAAAATTGATTTTTTTGGACTGTACCAAAAATGATTCAAAATGTCAATTGGATCGTGCCTCATGTTGAATAACCACTTTTTAAACCCTCACAGTGACCAAAATTGCCATTTTTACAGAGTTTTGATTACTCAAAAGCTTCAATTTTGACCCATTTCAGGCACAGAAATGACTTTAAACACACTTATTTTAGTTGACAAAGTCATAATTCACATCCAACAGTCATTTACAGTCAAAAGATTAAATGTTAAAATTTCATCCATATTGACCATTTTGGGATCGTTCGACATGTCCGGAGTCATCGTTTTTCATCCGAAAATTGATTTTTTTGGACTGTACCAAAAATGATTCAAAATGTCAATTGGATCGTGCCTCATGTTGAATAACCACTTTTTAAACCCTCACAGTGACCAAAATTGCCATTTTTACAGAGTTTTGCTTACTCAAAAGCTTCAATTTTGACCCATTTCAGGCACAGAAATGACTTTAAACACACTTATTTTAGTTGACAAAGTCATAATTCACATCCAACAGTCATTTACAGTCAAAAGATTAAATGTTAAAATTTCATCCATATTGACCATTTTGGGATCGTGCGACATGTCCGGAGTCATCGTTTTTCATCCGAAAATTGATTTTTTGGACTGTACCAAAAATTATTCAAAATGTCAATTGGATCGTGCCTCATGTTGAATAACCACTTTTTAAACCCTCACAGTGACCAAAATTGCCATTTTTACAGAGTTTTGCTTACTCAAAAGCTTCAATTTTGACCCATTTCAGGCACAGAAATGACTTTAAACACACTTATTTTAGTTGACAAAGTCATAATTCACATCCAACAGTCATTTACAGTCAAAAGATTAAATGTTAAAATTTCATCCATATTGACCATTTTGGGATCGTTCGACATGTCCGGAGTCATCGTTTTTCATCCGAAAATTGATTTTTTGGACTGTACCAAAAATGATTCAAAATGTCAATTGGATCATGCCTCATGTTGAATAACCACTTTTTAAACCCTCACAGTGACCAAAATTGCCATTTTTACAGAGTTTTGATTACTCAAAAGCTTCAATTTTTACCCCTTTGAGGCACAGAAATGACTTTAAACACACTTATTTTAGTTGACAAAGTCATAATTCACATCCAACAGTCATTTACAGTCAAAAGATTAAATGTTAAAATTTCATCCATATTGACCATTTTGGGATCGTTCTACATGTCTGGAGTCATCGTTTTATATCCAAAAATTGATTTTTTGAACTGTACCAAAAATGATTCAAAATGTCAATTGGATCGTGCCTCATGTTGAATAACCACTTTTTAAACCCTCACAGTGACCAAAATTGCCAATTTTACACAGTTTTGCTTACTCAAAAGCTTCAATTTTGACCCATTTCAGGCACAGAAATGACTTTAAACACACTTATTTTAGTTGACAAAGTCATAATTCACATCCAACAGTCATTTACAGTCAAAAGATTAAATGTTAAAATTTCATCCATATTGACCATTTTGGGATCGTTCGACATGTCCGGAGTCATCGTTTTTCATCCGAAAATTGATTTTTTGGACTGTACCAAAAATGATTCAAAATGTCAATTGGATCGTGCCTCATGTTGAATAACCACTTTTTAAACCCTCACAGTGACCAAAATTGCCATTTTTACAGAGTTTTGATTACTCAAAAGCTTCAATTTTGACCCATTTCAGGCACAGAAATGACTTTAAACACACTTATTTTAGTTGACAAAGCCATAATTCACATCCAACAGTCATTTAGAGTCAAAAGAATAAATGTTAAAATTTCATCATTATAGACCATTTTGGGAACGTTCGACAGGTCCGGAGTCATCGTTTTTCGTCTGAAAATTGATTTTTTGGACTGTACCCAAAATGATTCAAAATGTCAATTGGATCGTGCCTCATGTTGAATAACCACTTTTTAAACCCTCAGAGTGACCAAAATTGCCATTTTTACAGAGTTTTGATTACTCAAAAGCTTCAATTTTGACCCATTTCAGGCACAGAAATGACTTTAAACACACTTATTTTAGTTGACAAAGTCATAATTCACATCCAACAGTCATTTACAGTCAAAAGATTAAATGTTAAAATTTCATCCATATTGACCATTTTGGGATCGTTCGACATGTCCGGAGTCATCGTTTTTCATCCGAAAATTGATTTTTTTGGACTGTACCAAAAATGATTCAAAATGTCAATTGAATCGTGCCTCATTTTGAATAACCACTTTTTAAACCCTCACAGTGACCAAAATTGCCAATTTTACAGAGTTTTGCTTACACAAAAGCTTCAATTTTGACCCGTTTCAGGCACAGAAATGACTTTAAACACACTTATTTTAGTTGACAAAGTCATAATTCACATCCAACAGTCATTTACAGTCTAAAGATTAAATGTTAAAATTTCATCCATATTGACCATTTTGGGATCGTGCGACATGTCCGGAGTCATCGTTTTTCATCCGAAAATTGATTTTTTGGACTGTACCAAAAATGATTCAAAATGTCAATTGGATCGTGCCTCATGTTGAATAACCACTTTTTAAACCCTCACAGTGACCAAAATTGCCATTTTTACAGAGTTTTGCTTACTCAAAAGCTTCAATTTTGACCCATTTCAGGCACAGAAATGACTTTAAACACACTTATTTTAGTTGACAAAGTCATAATTCACATCCAACAGTCATTTACAGTCAAAAGATTAAATGTTAAAATTTCATCCATATTGACCATTTTGGGATCGTGCGACATGTCCGGAGTCATCGTTTTTCATCCGAAAATTGATTTTTTGGACTGTACCAAAAATGATTCAAAATGTCAATTGGATCGTGCCTCATGTTGAATAACCACTTTTTAAACCCTCACAGTGACCAAAATTGCCATTTTTACAGAGTTTTGCTTACTCAAAAGCTTCAATTTTGACCCATTTCAGGCACAGAAATGACTTTAAACACACTTATTTTAGTTGACAAAGTCATAATTCACATCCAACAGTCATTTACAGTCAAAAGATTAAATGTTAAAATTTCATCCATATTGACCATTTTGGGATCGTTCGACATGTCCGGAGTCATCGTTTTTCATCCGAAAATTGATTTTTTGGACTGTACCAAAAATGATTCAAAATGTCAATTGGATCATGCCTCATGTTGAATAACCACTTTTTAAACCCTCACAGTGACCAAAATTGCCATTTTTACAGAGTTTTGATTACTCAAAAGCTTCAATTTTTACCCCTTTGAGGCACAGAAATGACTTTAAACTCACTTATTTCAGTTGACAAAGTCATAATTCACATCCAACAGTCATTTACAGTCAAAAGATTAAATGTTAAAATTTCATCCATATTGACCATTTTGGGATCGTTCTACATGTCCGGAGTCATCGTTTTATATCCGAAAATTGATTTTTTGAACTGTACCAAAAATGATTCAAAATGTCAATTGGATCGTGCCTCATGTTGAATAACCACTTTTTAAACCCTCACAGTGACCAAAATTGCCAATTTTACACAGTTTTGCTTACTCAAAAGCTTCAATTTTGACCCATTTCAGGCACAGAAATGACTTTAAACACACTTATTTTAGTTGACAAAGCCATAATTCACATCCAACAGTCATTTAGAGTCAAAAGATTAAATGTTAACATTTCAACATTATAGACCATTTTGGGAACGTTCGACAGGTCCAAAGTCATCGTTTTTCGTCTAAAAATTGATTTTTTTGGACTGTACCAAAAATGATTCAAAATGTCAATTGGATCGTGCCTCATGTTGAATAACCACTTTTTAAACCCTCACAGTGACCAAAATTGCCATTTTTACAGAGTTTTGATTACTCAAAAGCTTCAATTTTGACCCATTTCAGGCACAGAAATGACTTTAAACACACTTATTTTAGTTGACAAAGTCATAATTCACATCCAACAGTCATTTACAGTCAAAAGATTAAATGTTAAAATTTCATCCATATTGACCATTTTGGGATCGTTCGACATGTCCGGAGTCATCGTTTTTCATCCGAAAATTGATTTTTTGGACTGTACCAAAAATGATTCAAAATGTCAACTGGATCGTGCCTCATGTTGAATAACCACTTTTTAAACCCTCACAGTGACCAAAATTGCCATTTTTACAGAGTTTTGCTTACTCAAAAGCTTCAATTTTGACCCATTTCAGGCACAGAAATGACTTTAAACACACTTATTTTAGTTGACAAAGCCATAATTCACATCCAACAGTCATTTAGAGTCAAAAGATTAAATGTTAAAATTTCATCATTATAGACCATTTTGGGAACGTTCGACAGGTCCGAAGTCATCGTTTTTCGTCTAAAAATTGATTTTTTTGGACTGTACCAAAAATGATTCAAAATGTCAATTGGATCGTGCCTCATGTTGAATAACCACTTTTTAAACCCTCAGAGTGACCAAAATTGCCATTTTTACAGAGTTTTGATTACTCAAAAGCTTCAATTTTTACCCCTTTGAGGCACAGAAATGACTTTAAACACACTTATTTTAGTTGACAAAGTCATAATTCACATCCAACAGTCATTTACAGTCAAAAGATTAAATGTTAAAATTTCATCCATATTGACCATTTTGGGATCGTTCGACATGTCCGGAGTCATCGTTTTTCATCCGAAAATTGATTTTTTGGACTGTACCAAAAATGATTCAAAATGTCAATTGGATCGTGCCTCATGTTGAATAACCACTTTTTAAACCCTCACAGTGACCAAAATTGCCATTTTTACAGAGTTTTGATTACTCAAAAGCTTCAATTTTGACCCATTTCAGGCACAGAAATGACTTTAAACACACTTATTTTAGTTGACAAAGTCATAATTCACATCCAACAGTCATTTACAGTCAAAAGATTAAATGTTAAAATTTCATCCATATTGACCATTTTGGGATCGTTCGACATGTCCGGAGTCATCGTTTTTCATCCGAAAATTGATTTTTTGGACTGTACCAAAAATGATTCAAAATGTCAATTGGATCGTCCCTCATTTTGAATAACCACTTTTTAAACCCTCACAGTGACCAAAATTGCCAATTTTACAGAGTTTTGCTTACACAAAAGCTTCAATTTTGACCCGTTTCAGGCACAGAAATGACTTTAAACACACTTATTTTAGTTGACAAAGTCATTATTCACATCCAACAGTCATTTAGAGTCAAAAGATTAAATGTTAAAATTTCATCCATATTGACCATTTTGGGATCGTTCGACATGTCCGGAGTCATCGTTTTTCATCCGAAAATTGAGTTTTTTAGACTGTACCAAAAATGATTCAAAATGTCAATTGGATCGTGCCTCATGTTGAATAACCACTTTTTAAACCCTCACAGTGACCAAAATTGCCATTTTTACAGAGTTTTGATTACTCAAAAGCTTCAATTTTGACCCATTTCAGGCACAGAAATGACTTTAAACACACTTATTTTAGTTGACAAAGTCCTAATTCACATCCAACAGTCATTTACAGTCAAAAGATTAAATGTTAAAATTTCATCCATATTGACCATTTTGGGATCGTTCGACATGTCCGGAGTCATTGTTTTTTATCCGAAAATTGATTTTTTGGACTGTACCAAAAATGATTCAAAATGTCAATTGGATCGTGCCTCATGTTGAATAACCACTTTTTAAACCCTCACAGTGACCAAAATTGCCATTTTTACAGACTTTTGCTTACTCAAAAGCTTCAATTTTGACCCATTTCAGGCACAGAAATGACTTTAAACACACTTATTTTAGTTGACAAAGTCATAATTCACATCCAACAGTCATTTACAGTCAAAAGATTAAATGTTAAAATTTCATCCATATTGACCATTTTGGGATCGTTCGACATGTCCGGAGTCATCGTTTTTCATCCGAAAATTGATTTTTTGAACTGTACCAAAAATGATTCAAAATGTCAATTGGATCCTGCCTCATGTTGAATAACCACGTTTTAAACCCTCACAGTGACCACAATTGCCAATTTTACACAGTTTTGCTTACTCAAAAGCTTCAATTTTGACCCATTTCAGGCACAGAAATGACTTTAAACACACTTATTTTAGTTGACAAAGCCATAATTCACATCCAACAGTCATTTAGAGTCAAAAGATTAAATGTTAAAATTTCATCATTATAGACCATTTTGGGAACGTTCGACAGGTCCGGAGTCATCGTTTTTCGTCTGAAAATTGATTTTTTGGACTGTACCAAAAATGATTCAAAATGTCAATTGGATCGTGCCTCATGTTGAATAACCACTTTTTAAACCCTCAGAGTGACCAAAATTGCCATTTTTACAGAGTTTTGATTACTCAAAAGCTTCACTTTTGACCCATTTCAGGCACAGAAATGACTTTAAACACACTTATTTTAGTTGACAAAGTCATAATTCACATCCAACAGTCATTTACAGTCAAAAGATTAAATGTTAAAATTTCATCCATATTGACCATTTTGGGATCGTTCGACATGTCCAGAGTCATCGTTTTTCATCCGAAAATTGATTTTTTGGACTGTACCAAAAATGATTCAAAATGTCAATTGGATCATGCCTCATTTTGAATAACCACTTTTTAAACCCTCACAGTGACCAAAATTGCCAATTTTACAGAGTTTTGCTTACACAAAAGCTTCAATTTTGACCCGTTTCAGGCACAGAAATGACTTTAAACACACTTATTTTAGTTGACAAAGTCATTATTCACATCCAACAGTCATTTAGAGTCAAAAGATTAAATGTTAAAATTTCATCCATATTGACCATTTTGGGATCGTTCGACATGTCCGAAGTCATTGTTTTTCATCCGAAAATTGATTTTTTGGACTGTAGCAAAAATGATTCAAAATGTCAATTGGATCGTGCCTCATGTTGAATAACCACTTTTTAAACCCTCACAGTGACCAAAATTGCCATTTTTACAGAGTTTTAATACTCAAAAGCTTCAATTCTGACCCATTTCAGGCACAGAAATGACTTTAAACACACTTATTTCAGTTGACAAAGTCATAATTCACATCCAACAGTCATTTACAGTCAAAAGATTAAATGTTAAAATTTCATCCATATTGACCATTTTGGGATCGTTCGACATGTCCGGAGTCATCGTTTTTCATCCGAAAATTGATTTTTTGGACTGTACCAAAAATGATTCAAAATGTCAATTGGATCGTGCCTCATGTTGAATAACCACTTTTTAAACCCTCACAGTGACCAAAATTGCCATTTTTACAGAGTTTTGCTTACTCAAAAGCTTCAATTTTGACCCATTTCAGGCACAGAAATGACTTTAAACACACTTATTTTAGTTGACAAAGTCATAATTCACATCCAACAGTCATTTACAGTTAAAAGATTAAATGTTAAAATTTCATCCATATTGACCATTTTGGGATCGTTCGACATGTCCGGAGTCATCGTTTTTCATCCGAAAATTGATTTTTTTGGACTGTACCAAAAATGATTTAAAATGTCAATTGGATCGTGCCTCATGTTGAATAACCACTTTTTAAACCCTCACAGTGACCAAAATTGCCATTTTTACAGAGTTTTGATTACTCAAAAGCTTCAATTTTGACCCATTTCAGGCACAGAAATGACTTTAAACACACTTATTTTAGTTGACAAAGTCATAATTCACATCCAACAGTCATTTACAGTCAAAAGATTAAATGTTAAAATTTCATCCATATTGACCATTTTGGGATCGTGCGACATGTCCGGAGTCATCGTTTTTCATCCGAAAATTGATTTTTTGGACTGTACCAAAAATGATTCAAAATGTCAATTGGATCGTGCCTCATGTTGAATAACCACTTTTTAAACCCTCACAGTGACCAAAATTGCCATTTTTACAGAGTTTTGCTTACTCAAAAGCTTCAATTTTGACCCATTTCAGGCACAGAAATGACTTTAAACACACTTATTTTAGTTGACAAAGCCATAATTCACATCCAACAGTCATTTAGAGTCAAAAGAATAAATGTTAAAATTTCATCATTATAGACCATTTTGGGAACGTTCGACAGGTCCGGAGTCATCGTTTTTCGTCTGAAAATTGATTTTTTGGACTGTACCCAAAATGATTCAAAATGTCAATTGGATCGTGCCTCATGTTGAATAACCACTTTTTAAACCCTCAGAGTGACCAAAATTGCCATTTTTACAGAGTTTTGATTACTCAAAAGCTTCAATTTTGACCCATTTCAGGCACAGAAATGACTTTAAACACACTTATTTTAGTTGACAAAGTCATAATTCACATCCAACAGTCATTTACAGTCAAAAGATTAAATGTTAAAATTTCATCCATATTGACCATTTTGGGATCGTTCGACATGTCCGGAGTCATCGTTTTTCATCCGAAAATTGATTTTTTTGGACTGTACCAAAAATGATTCGAAATGTCAATTGAATCGTGCCTCATTTTGAATAACCACTTTTTAAACCCTCACAGTGACCAAAATTGCCAATTTTACAGAGTTTTGCTTACACAAAAGCTTCAATTTTGACCCGTTTCAGGCACAGAAATGACTTTAAACACACTTATTTTAGTTGACAAAGTCATTATTCACATCCAACAGTCATTTAGAGTCAAAAGATTAAATGTTAAAATGTCATCCATATTGACCATTTTGGGATCGTTCGACATGTCCGGAGTCATCGTTTTTCATCCGAAAATTGATTTTTTGGACTGTACCAAAAATGATTTAAAATGTCAATTGGATCGTGCCTCATGTTGAATAACCACTTTTTAAACCCTCACAGTGACCAAAATTGCCATTTTTACAGAGTTTTGATTACTCAAAAGCTTCAATTTTGACCCATTTCAGGCACAGAAATGACTTTAAACACACTTATTTTAGTTGACAAAGTCATAATTCACATCCAACAGTCATTTACAGTCAAAAGATTAAATGTTAAAATTTCATCCATATTGACCATTTTGGGATCGTTCGACATGTCCGGAGTCATCGTTTTTCATCCGAAAATTGATTTTTTGAACTGTACCAAAAATGATTCAAAATGTCAATTGGATCGTGCCTCATGTTGAATAACCACTTTTTAAACCCTCACAGTGACCAAAATTGCCAATTTTACACAGTTTTGCTTACTCAAAAGCTTCAATTTTGACCCATTTCAGGCACAGAAATGACTTTAAACACACTTATTTTAGTTGACAAAGCCATAATTCACATCCAACAGTCATTTAGAGTCAAAAGAATAAATGTTAAAATTTCATCATTATAGACCATTTTGGGAACGTTCGACAGGTCCGGAGTCATCGTTTTTCGTCTGAAAATTGATTTTTTGGACTGTACCCAAAATGATTCAAAATGTCAATTGGATCGTGCCTCATGTTGAATAACCACTTTTTAAACCCTCAGAGTGACCAAAATTGCCATTTTTACAGAGTTTTGATTACTCAAAAGCTTCAATTTTGACCCATTTCAGGCACAGAAATGACTTTAAACACACTTATTTTAGTTGACAAAGTCATAATTCACATCCAACAGTCATTTACAGTCAAAAGATTAAATGTTAAAATTTCATCCATATTGACCATTTTGGGATCGTTCGACATGTCCGGAGTCATCGTTTTTCATCCGAAAATTGATTTTTTTGGACTGTACCAAAAATGATTCAAAATGTCAATTGAATCGTGCCTCATTTTGAATAACCACTTTTTAAACCCTCACAGTGACCAAAATTGCCAATTTTACAGAGTTTTGCTTACACAAAAGCTTCAATTTTGACCCGTTTCAGGCACAGAAATGACTTTAAACACACTTATTTTAGTTGACAAAGTCATTATTCACATCCAACAGTCATTTAGAGTCAAAAGATTAAATGTTAAAATGTCCTCCATATTGACCATTTTGGGATCGTTCGACATGTCCGGAGTCATCGTTTTTCATCCGAAAATTGATTTTTTGGACTGTACCAAAAATGATTCAAAATGTCAATTGGATCGTGCCTCATGTTGAATAACCACTTTTTAAACCCTCACAGTGACCAAAATTGCCATTTTTACAGAGTTTTGATTACTCAAAAGCTTCAATTTTGACCCATTTCAGGCACAGAAATGACTTTAAACACACTTATTTTAGTTGACAAAGTCATAATTCACATCCAACAGTCATTTACAGTCAAAAGATTAAATGTTAAAATTTCATCCATATTGACCATTTTGGGATCGTGCGACATGTCCGGAGTCATCGTTTTTCATCCGAAAAGTGATTTTTTGGACTGTACCAAAAATGATTCAAAATGTCAATTGGATCGTGCCTCATGTTGAATAACCACTTTTTAAACCCTCACAGTGACCAAAATTGCCATTTTTACAGAGTTTTGCTTACTCAAAAGCTTCAATTTTGACCCATTTCAGGCACAGAAATGACTTTAAACACACTTATTTTAGTTGACAAAGTCATAATTCACATCCAACAGTCATTTACAGTCAAAAGATTAAATGTTAAAATTTCATCCATATTGACCATTTTGGGATCGTTCTACATGTCCGGAGTCATCGTTTTATATCCGAAAATTGATTTTTTGAACTGTACCAAAAATGATTCAAAATGTCAATTGGATCGTGCCTCATGTTGAATAACCACTTTTTAAACCCTCACAGTGACCAAAATTGCCAATTTTACACAGTTTTGCTTACTCAAAAGCTTCAATTTTGACCCATTTCAGGCACACAAATGACTTTAAACACACTTATTTTAGTTGACAAAGCCATAATTCACATCCAACAGTCATTTAGAGTCAAAAGATTAAATGTTAACATTTCATCATTATAGACCATTTTGGGAACGTTCGACAGGTCCAAAGTCATCGTTTTTCGTCTAAAAATTGATTTTTTTGGACTGTACCAAAAATGATTCAAAATGTCAATTGGATCGTGCCTCATGTTGAATAACCACTTTTTAAACCCTCACAGTGACCAAAATTGCCAATTTTACACAGTTTTGCTTACTCAAAAGTTTCAATTTTGACCCATTTCAGGCACAGAAATGACTTTAAACACACTTATTTTAGTTGACAAAGCCATAATTCACATCCAACAGTCATTTAGAGTCAAAAGATTAAATGTTAACATTTCATCATTATAGACCATTTTGGGAACGTTCGACAGGTCCAAAGTCATCGTTTTTCGTCTAAAAATTGATTTTTTTGGACTGTACCAAAAATGATTCAAAATGTCAATTGGATCGTGCCTCATGTTGAATAACCACTTTTTAAACCCTCACAGTGACCAAAATTGCCATTTTTACAGAGTTTTGATTACTCAAAAGCTTCAATTTTGACCCATTTCAGGCACAGAAATGACTTTAAACACACTTATTTTAGTTGACAAAGTCATAATTCACATCCAACAGTCATTTACAGTCAAAAGATTAAATGTTAAAATTTCATCCATATTGACCATTTTGGGATCGTTCGACATGTCCGGAGTCATCGTTTTTCATCCGAAAATTGATTTTTTTGGACTGTACCAAAAATGATTCAAAATGTCAATTGGATCGTGCCTCATGTTGAATAACCACTTTTTAAACCCTCACAGTGACCAAAATTGCCATTTTTACAGAGTTTTGCTTACTCAAAAGCTTCAATTTTGACCCATTTCAGGCACAGAAATGACTTTAAACACACTTATTTTAGTTGACAAAGTCATAATTCACATCCAACAGTCATTTACAGTCAAAAGATTAAATGTTAAAATTTCATCCATATTGACCATTTTGGGATCGTGCGACATGTCCGGAGTCATCGTTTTTCATCCGAAAATTGATTTTTTGGACTGTACCAAAAATTATTCAAAATGTCAATTGGATCGTGCCTCATGTTGAATAACCACTTTTTAAACCCTCACAGTGACCAAAATTGCCATTTTTACAGAGTTTTGCTTACTCAAAAGCTTCAATTTTGACCCATTTCAGGCACAGAAATGACTTTAAACACACTTATTTTAGTTGACAAAGTCATAATTCACATCCAACAGTCATTTACAGTCAAAAGATTAAATGTTAAAATTTCATCCATATTGACCATTTTGGGATCGTTCGACATGTCCGGAGTCATCGTTTTTCATCCGAAAATTGATTTTTTGGACTGTACCAAAAATGATTCAAAATGTCAATTGGATCATGCCTCATGTTGAATAACCACTTTTTAAACCCTCACAGTGACCACAATTGCCATTTTTACAGAGTTTTGATTACTCAAAAGCTTCAATTTTTACCCCTTTGAGGCACAGAAATGACTTTAAACACACTTATTTTAGTTGACAAAGTCATAATTCACATCCAACAGTCATTTAGAGTCAAAAGAATAAATGTTAAAATGTCATCATTATAGACCATTTTGGGAACGTTCGACAGGTCCGGAGTCATCGTTTTTCGTCTGAAAATTGATTTTTTGGACTGTACCCAAAATGAATCAAAATGTCAATTGGATCGTGCCTCATGTTGAATAACCACTTTTTAAACCCTCAGAGTGACCAAAATTGCCATTTTTACAGAGTTTTGATTACTCAAAAGCTTCAATTTTGACCCATTTCAGGCACAGAAATGACTTTAAACACACTTATTTTAGTTGACAAAGTCATAATTCACATCCAACAGTCATTTACAGTCAAAAGATTAAATGTTAAAATTTCATCCATATTGACCATTTTGGGATCGTTCGACATGTCCGGAGTCATCGTTTTTCATCCGAAAATTGATTTTTTTGGACTGTACCAAAAATGATTCAAAATGTCAATTGAATCGTGCCTCATTTTGAATAACCACTTTTTAAACCCTCACAGTGACCAAAATTGCCAATTTTACAGAGTTTTGCTTACACAAAAGCTTCAATTTTGACCCGTTTCAGGCACAGAAATGACTTTAAACACACTTATTTTAGTTGACAAAGTCATTATTCACATCCAACAGTCATTTAGAGTCAAAAGATTAAATGTTAAAATGTCATCCATATTGACCATTTTGGGATCATTCGACATGTCCGGAGTCATCGTTTTTCATCCGAAAATTGATTTTTTGGACTGTACCAAAAATGATTCAAAATGTCAATTGGATCGTGCCTCATGTTGAATAACCACTTTTTAAACCCTCACAGTGACCAAAATTGCCATTTTTACAGAGTTTTGATTACTCAAAAGCTTCAATTTTGACCCATTTCAGGCACAGAAATGACTTTAAACACACTTATTTTAGTTGACAAAGTCATAATTCACATCCAACAGTCATTTACAGTCAAAAGATTAAATGTTAAAATTTCATCCATATTGACCATTTTGGGATCGTTCGACATGTCCGGAGTCATCGTTTTTCATCCGAAAATTGATTTTTTGGACTGTACCAAAAATGATTCAAAATGTCAATTGGATCGTGCCTCATGTTGAATAACCACTTTTTAAACCCTCACAGTGACCAAAATTGCCATTTTTACAGAGTTTTGCTTACTCAAAAGCTTCAATTTTTACCGCTTTGAGGCACAGAAATGACTTTAAACACACTTATTTTAGTTGACAAAGTCATAATTCACATCCAACAGTCATTTACAGTCAAAAGATTAAATGTTAAAATTTCATCCATATTGACCATTTTGGGATCGTTCTACATGTCCGGAGTCATCGTTTTATATCCGAAAATTGATTTTTTGAACTGTACCAAAAATGATTCAAAATGTCAATTGGATCGTGCCTCATGTTGAATAACCACTTTTTAAACCCTCACAGTGACCTAAATTGCCATTTTTACAGAGTTTTGATTACTCAAAAGCTTCAATTTTTACCCCTTTGAGGCACAGAAATGACTTTAAACACACGTATTTTAGTTGACAAAGTCATAATTCACATCCAACAGTCATTTACAGTCAAAAGATTAAATGTTAAAATTTCATCCATATTGACCATTTTGGGATCGTTCTACATGTCCGGAGTCATCGTTTTATATCCGAAAATTGATTTTTTGAACTGTACCAAAAATGATTCAAAATGTCAATTGGATCGTGCCTCATGTTGAATAACCACTTTTTAAACCCTCACAGTGACCAAAATTGCCAATTTTACACAGTTTTGCTTACTCAAAAGCTTCAATTTTGACCCATTTCAGGCACACAAATGACTTTAAACACACTTATTTTAGTTAACAAAGCCATAATTCACATCCAACAGTCATTTAGAGTCAAAAGATTAAATGTTAACATTTCATCATTATAGACCATTTTGGGAACGTTCGACAGGTCCAAAGTCATCGTTTTTCGTCTAAAAATTGATTTTTTTGGACTGTACCAAAAATGATTCAAAATGTCAATTGGATCGTGCCTCATGTTGAATAACCACTTTTTAAACCCTCACAGTGACCAAAATTGCCAATTTTACACAGTTTTGCTTACTCAAAAGTTTCAATTTTGACCCATTTCAGGCACAGAAATGACTTTAAACACACTTATTTTAGTTGACAAAGCCATAATTCACATCCAACAGTCATTTAGAGTCAAAAGATTAAATGTTAACATTTCATCATTATAGACCATTTTGGGAACGTTCGACAGGTCCAAAGTCATCGTTTTTCGTCTAAAAATTGATTTTTTTGGACTGTACCAAAAATGATTCAAAATGTCAATTGGATCGTGCCTCATGTTGAATAACCACTTTTTAAACCCTCACAGTGACCAAAATTGCCATTTTTACAGAGTTTTGATTACTCAAAAGCTTCAATTTTGACCCATTTCAGGCACAGAAATGACTTTAAACACACTTATTTTAGTTGACAAAGTCATAATTCACATCCAACAGTCATTTACAGTCAAAAGATTAAATGTTAAAATTTCATCCATATTGACCATTTTGGGATCGTTCGACATGTCCGGAGTCATCGTTTTTCATCCGAAAATTGATTTTTTTGGACTGTACCAAAAATGATTCAAAATGTCAATTGGATCGTGCCTCATGTTGAATAACCACTTTTTAAACCCTCACAGTGACCAAAATTGCCATTTTTACAGAGTTTTGCTTACTCAAAAGCTTCAATTTTGACCCATTTCAGGCACAGAAATGACTTTAAACACACTTATTTTAGTTGACAAAGTCATAATTCACATCCAACAGTCATTTACAGTCAAAAGATTAAATGTTAAAATTTCATCCATATTGACCATTTTGGGATCGTGCGACATGTCCGGAGTCATCGTTTTTCATCCGAAAATTGATTTTTTGGACTGTACCAAAAATTATTCAAAATGTCAATTGGATCGTGCCTCATGTTGAATAACCACTTTTTAAACCCTCACAGTGACCAAAATTGCCATTTTTACAGAGTTTTGCTTACTCAAAAGCTTCAATTTTGACCCATTTCAGGCACAGAAATGACTTTAAACACACTTATTTTAGTTGACAAAGTCATAATTCACATCCAACAGTCATTTACAGTCAAAAGATTAAATGTTAAAATTTCATCCATATTGACCATTTTGGGATCGTTCGACATGTCCGGAGTCATCGTTTTTCATCCGAAAATTGATTTTTTGGACTGTACCAAAAATGATTCAAAATGTCAATTGGATCATGCCTCATGTTGAATAACCACTTTTTAAACCCTCACAGTGACCACAATTGCCATTTTTACAGAGTTTTGATTACTCAAAAGCTTCAATTTTTACCCCTTTGAGGCACAGAAATGACTTTAAACATACTTATTTTAGTTGACAAAGTCATAATTCACATCCAACAGTCATTTACAGTCAAAAGATTAAATGTTAAAATTTCATCCATATTGACCATTTTGGGATCGTTCTACATGTCCGGAGTCATCGTTTTATATCCAAAAATTGATTTTTTGAACTGTACCAAAAATGATTCAAAATGTCAATTGGATCGTGCCTCATGTTGAATAACCACTTTTTAAACCCTCACAGTGACCAAAATTGCCAATTTTACACAGTTTTGCTTACTCAAAAGCTTCAATTTTGACCCATTTCAGGCACAGAAATGACTTTAAACACACTTATTTTAGTTGACAAAGTCATAATTCACATCCAACAGTCATTTACAGTCAAAAGATTAAATGTTAAAATTTCATCCATATTGACCATTTTGGGATCGTTCGACATGTCCGGAGTCATCGTTTTTCATCCGAAAATTGATTTTTTGGACTGTACCAAAAATGATTCAAAATGTCAATTGGATCGTGCCTCATGTTGAATAACCACTTTTTAAACCCTCACAGTGACCAAAATTGCCATTTTTACAGAGTTTTGATTACTCAAAAGCTTCAATTTTGACCCATTTCAGGCACAGAAATGACTTTAAACACACTTATTTTAGTTGACAAAGCCATAATTCACATCCAACAGTCATTTAGAGTCAAAAGAATAAATGTTAAAATTTCATCATTATAGACCATTTTGGGAACGTTCGACAGGTCCGGAGTCATCGTTTTTCGTCTGAAAATTGATTTTTTGGACTGTACCCAAAATGATTCAAAATGTCAATTGGATCGTGCCTCATGTTGAATAACCACTTTTTAAACCCTCAGAGTGACCAAAATTGCCATTTTTACAGAGTTTTGATTACTCAAAAGCTTCAATTTTGACCCATTTCAGGCACAGAAATGACTTTAAACACACTTATTTTAGTTGACAAAGTCATAATTCACATCCAACAGTCATTTACAGTCAAAAGATTAAATGTTAAAATTTCATCCATATTGACCATTTTGGGATCGTTCGACATGTCCGGAGTCATCGTTTTTCATCCGAAAATTGATTTTTTTGGACTGTACCAAAAATGATTCGAAATGTCAATTGAATCGTGCCTCATTTTGAATAACCACTTTTTAAACCCTCACAGTGACCAAAATTGCCAATTTTACAGAGTTTTGCTTACACAAAAGCTTCAATTTTGACCCGTTTCAGGCACAGAAATGACTTTAAACACACTTATTTTAGTTGACAAAGTCATTATTCACATCCAACAGTCATTTAGAGTCAAAAGATTAAATGTTAAAATGTCATCCATATTGACCATTTTGGGATCGTTCGACATGTCCGGAGTCATCGTTTTTCATCCGAAAATTGATTTTTTGGACTGTACCAAAAATGATTTAAAATGTCAATTGGATCGTGCCTCATGTTGAATAACCACTTTTTAAACCCTCACAGTGACCAAAATTGCCATTTTTACAGAGTTTTGATTACTCAAAAGCTTCAATTTTGACCCATTTCAGGCACAGAAATGACTTTAAACACACTTATTTTAGTTGACAAAGTCATAATTCACATCCAACAGTCATTTACAGTCAAAAGATTAAATGTTAAAATTTCATCCATATTGACCATTTTGGGATCGTTCGACATGTCCGGAGTCATCGTTTTTCATCCGAAAATTGATTTTTTGAACTGTACCAAAAATGATTCAAAATGTCAATTGGATCGTGCCTCATGTTGAATAACCACTTTTTAAACCCTCACAGTGACCAAAATTGCCAATTTTACACAGTTTTGCTTACTCAAAAGCTTCAATTTTGACCCATTTCAGGCACAGAAATGACTTTAAACACACTTATTTTAGTTGACAAAGCCATAATTCACATCCAACAGTCATTTAGAGTCAAAAGAATAAATGTTAAAATTTCATCATTATAGACCATTTTGGGAACGTTCGACAGGTCCGGAGTCATCGTTTTTCGTCTGAAAATTGATTTTTTGGACTGTACCCAAAATGATTCAAAATGTCAATTGGATCGTGCCTCATGTTGAATAACCACTTTTTAAACCCTCAGAGTGACCAAAATTGCCATTTTTACAGAGTTTTGATTACTCAAAAGCTTCAATTTTGACCCATTTCAGGCACAGAAATGACTTTAAACACACTTATTTTAGTTGACAAAGTCATAATTCACATCCAACAGTCATTTACAGTCAAAAGATTAAATGTTAAAATTTCATCCATATTGACCATTTTGGGATCGTTCGACATGTCCGGAGTCATCGTTTTTCATCCGAAAATTGATTTTTTTGGACTGTACCAAAAATGATTCAAAATGTCAATTGAATCGTGCCTCATTTTGAATAACCACTTTTTAAACCCTCACAGTGACCAAAATTGCCAATTTTACAGAGTTTTGCTTACACAAAAGCTTCAATTTTGACCCGTTTCAGGCACAGAAATGACTTTAAACACACTTATTTTAGTTGACAAAGTCATTATTCACATCCAACAGTCATTTAGAGTCAAAAGATTAAATGTTAAAATGTCCTCCATATTGACCATTTTGGGATCGTTCGACATGTCCGGAGTCATCGTTTTTCATCCGAAAATTGATTTTTTGGACTGTACCAAAAATGATTCAAAATGTCAATTGGATCGTGCCTCATGTTGAATAACCACTTTTTAAACCCTCACAGTGACCAAAATTGCCATTTTTACAGAGTTTTGATTACTCAAAAGCTTCAATTTTGACCCATTTCAGGCACAGAAATGACTTTAAACACACTTATTTTAGTTGACAAAGTCATAATTCACATCCAACAGTCATTTACAGTCAAAAGATTAAATGTTAAAATTTCATCCATATTGACCATTTTGGGATCGTGCGACATGTCCGGAGTCATCGTTTTTCATCCGAAAAGTGATTTTTTGGACTGTACCAAAAATGATTCAAAATGTCAATTGGATCGTGCCTCATGTTGAATAACCACTTTTTTAAACCCTCACAGTGACCAAAATTGCCATTTTTACAGAGTTTTGCTTACTCAAAAGCTTCAATTTTGACCCATTTCAGGCACAGAAATGACTTTAAACACACTTATTTTAGTTGACAAAGTCATAATTCACATCCAACAGTCATTTACAGTCAAAAGATTAAATGTTAAAATTTCATCCATATTGACCATTTTGGGATCGTTCTACATGTCCGGAGTCATCGTTTTATATCCGAAAATTGATTTTTTGAACTGTACCAAAAATGATTCAAAATGTCAATTGGATCGTGCCTCATGTTGAATAACCACTTTTTAAACCCTCACAGTGACCAAAATTGCCAATTTTACACAGTTTTGCTTACTCAAAAGCTTCAATTTTGACCCATTTCAGGCACACAAATGACTTTAAACACACTTATTTTAGTTGACAAAGCCATAATTCACATCCAACAGTCATTTAGAGTCAAAAGAATAAATGTTAACATTTCATCATTATAGACCATTTTGGGAACGTTCGACAGGTCCAAAGTCATCGTTTTTCGTCTAAAATTGATTTTTTTGGACTGTACCAAAAATGATTCAAAATGTCAATTGGATCGTGCCTCATGTTGAATAACCACTTTTTAAACCCTCACAGTGACCAAAATTGCCAATTTTACACAGTTTTGCTTACTCAAAAGTTTCAATTTTGACCCATTTCAGGCACAGAAATGACTTTAAACACACTTATTTTAGTTGACAAAGCCATAATTCACATCCAACAGTCATTTAGAGTCAAAAGATTAAATGTTAACATTTCATCATTATAGACCATTTTGGGAACGTTCGACAGGTCCAAAGTCATCGTTTTTCGTCTAAAAATTGATTTTTTTGGACTGTACCAAAAATGATTCAAAATGTCAATTGGATCGTGCCTCATGTTGAATAACCACTTTTTAAACCCTCACAGTGACCAAAAATTGCCATTTTTACAGAGTTTTGATTACTCAAAAGCTTCAATTTTGACCCATTTCAGGCACAGAAATGACTTTAAACACACTTATTTTAGTTGACAAAGTCATAATTTCACATCCAACAGTCATTTACAGTCAAAAGATTAAATGTTAAAATTTCATCCATATTGACCATTTTGGGATCGTTCGACATGTCCGGAGTCATCGTTTTTCATCCGAAAATTGATTTTTTTGGACTGTACCAAAAATGATTCAAAATGTCAATTGGATCGTGCCTCATGTTGAATAACCACTTTTTAAACCCTCACAGTGACCAAAATTGCCATTTTTACAGAGTTTTGCTTACTCAAAAGCTTCAATTTTGACCCATTTCAGGCACAGAAATGACTTTAAACACACTTATTTTAGTTGACAAAGTCATAATTCACATCCAACAGTCATTTACAGTCAAAAGATTAAATGTTAAAAATTTCATCCATATTGACCATTTTGGGATCGTGCGACATGTCCGGAGTCATCGTTTTTCATCCGAAAATTGATTTTTGGACTGTACCAAAAATTATTCAAAATGTCAATTGGATCGTGCCTCATGTTGAATAACCACTTTTTAAACCCTCACAGTGACCAAAATTGCCATTTTTACAGAGTTTTGCTTACTCAAAAGCTTCAATTTTGACCCATTTCAGGCACAGAAATGACTTTAAACACACTTATTTTAGTTGACAAAGTCATAATTCACATCCAACAGTCATTTACAGTCAAAAGATTAAATGTTAAAATTTCATCCATATTGACCATTTTGGGATCGTTCGACATGTCCGGAGTCATCGTTTTTCATCCGAAAATTGATTTTTTGGACTGTACCAAAAATGATTCAAAATGTCAATTGGATCATGCCTCATGTTGAATAACCACTTTTTAAACCCTCACAGTGACCACAATTGCCATTTTTACAGAGTTTTGATTACTCAAAAGCTTCAATTTTTACCCCTTTGAGGCACAGAAATGACTTTAAACACACTTATTTTAGTTGACAAAGTCATAATTCACATCCAACAGTCATTTAGAGTCAAAAGAATAAATGTTAAAATGTCATCATTATAGACCATTTTGGGAACGTTCGACAGGTCCGGAGTCATCGTTTTTCGTCTGAAAATTGATTTTTTGGACTGTACCCAAAATGAATCAAAATGTCAATTGGATCGTGCCTCATGTTGAATAACCACTTTTTAAACCCTCAGAGTGACCAAAATTGCCATTTTTACAGAGTTTTGATTACTCAAAAGCTTCAATTTTGACCCATTTCAGGCACAGAAATGACTTTAAACACACTTATTTTAGTTGACAAAGTCATAATTCACATCCAACAGTCATTTACAGTCAAAAGATTAAATGTTAAAATTTCATCCATATTGACCATTTTGGGATCGTTCGACATGTCCGGAGTCATCGTTTTTCATCCGAAAATTGATTTTTTTGGACTGTACCAAAAATGATTCAAAATGTCAATTGAATCGTGCCTCATTTTGAATAACCACTTTTTAAACCCTCACAGTGACCAAAATTGCCAATTTTACAGAGTTTTGCTTACACAAAAGCTTCAATTTTGACCCGTTTCAGGCACAGAAATGACTTTAAACACACTTATTTTAGTTGACAAAGTCATTATTCACATCCAACAGTCATTTAGAGTCAAAAGATTAAATGTTAAAATGTCATCCATATTGACCATTTTGGGATCATTCGACATGTCCGGAGTCATCGTTTTTCATCCGAAAATTGATTTTTTGGACTGTACCAAAAATGATTCAAAATGTCAATTGGATCGTGCCTCATGTTGAATAACCACTTTTTAAACCCTCACAGTGACCAAAATTGCCATTTTTACAGAGTTTTGATTACTCAAAAGCTTCAATTTTGACCCATTTCAGGCACAGAAATGACTTTAAACACACTTATTTTAGTTGACAAAGTCATAATTCACATCCAACAGTCATTTACAGTCAAAAGATTAAATGTTAAAATTTCATCCATATTGACCATTTTGGGATCGTTCGACATGTCCGGAGTCATCGTTTTTCATCCGAAAATTGATTTTTTGGACTGTACCAAAAATGATTCAAAATGTCAATTGGATCGTGCCTCATGTTGAATAACCACTTTTTAAACCCTCACAGTGACCAAAATTGCCATTTTTACAGAGTTTTGCTTACTCAAAAGCTTCAATTTTTACCGCTTTGAGGCACAGAAATGACTTTAAACACACTTATTTTAGTTGACAAAGTCATAATTCACATCCAACAGTCATTTACAGTCAAAAGATTAAATGTTAAAATTTCATCCATATTGACCATTTTGGGATCGTTCTACATGTCCGGAGTCATCGTTTTATATCCGAAAATTGATTTTTTGAACTGTACCAAAAATGATTCAAAATGTCAATTGGATCGTGCCTCATGTTGAATAACCACTTTTTAAACCCTCACAGTGACCTAAATTGCCATTTTTACAGAGTTTTGATTACTCAAAAGCTTCAATTTTTACCCCTTTGAGGCACAGAAATGACTTTAAACACACGTATTTTAGTTGACAAAGTCATAATTCACATCCAACAGTCATTTACAGTCAAAAGATTAAATGTTAAAATTTCATCCATATTGACCATTTTGGGATCGTTCTACATGTCCGGAGTCATCGTTTTATATCCGAAAATTGATTTTTTGAACTGTACCAAAAATGATTCAAAATGTCAATTGGATCGTGCCTCATGTTGAATAACCACTTTTTAAACCCTCACAGTGACCAAAATTGCCAATTTTACACAGTTTTGCTTACTCAAAAGCTTCAATTTTGACCCATTTCAGGCACACAAATGACTTTAAACACACTTATTTTAGTTAACAAAGCCATAATTCACATCCAACAGTCATTTAGAGTCAAAAGATTAAATGTTAACATTTCATCATTATAGACCATTTTGGGAACGTTCGACAGGTCCAAAGTCATCGTTTTTCGTCTAAAAATTGATTTTTTTGGACTGTACCAAAAATGATTCAAAATGTCAATTGGATCGTGCCTCATGTTGAATAACCACTTTTTAAACCCTCACAGTGACCAAAATTGCCAATTTTACACAGTTTTGCTTACTCAAAAGTTTCAATTTTGACCCATTTCAGGCACAGAAATGACTTTAAACACACTTATTTTAGTTGACAAAGCCATAATTCACATCCAACAGTCATTTAGAGTCAAAAGATTAAATGTTAACATTTCATCATTATAGACCATTTTGGGAACGTTCGACAGGTCCAAAGTCATCGTTTTTCGTCTAAAAATTGATTTTTTTGGACTGTACCAAAAATGATTCAAAATGTCAATTGGATCGTGCCTCATGTTGAATAACCACTTTTTAAACCCTCACAGTGACCAAAATTGCCATTTTTACAGAGTTTTGATTACTCAAAAGCTTCAATTTTGACCCATTTCAGGCACAGAAATGACTTTAAACACACTTATTTTAGTTGACAAAGTCATAATTCACATCCAACAGTCATTTACAGTCAAAAGATTAAATGTTAAAATTTCATCCATATTGACCATTTTGGGATCGTTCGACATGTCCGGAGTCATCGTTTTTCATCCGAAAATTGATTTTTTTGGACTGTACCAAAAATGATTCAAAATGTCAATTGGATCGTGCCTCATGTTGAATAACCACTTTTTAAACCCTCACAGTGACCAAAATTGCCATTTTTACAGAGTTTTGCTTACTCAAAAGCTTCAATTTTGACCCATTTCAGGCACAGAAATGACTTTAAACACACTTATTTTAGTTGACAAAGTCATAATTCACATCCAACAGTCATTTACAGTCAAAAGATTAAATGTTAAAATTTCATCCATATTGACCATTTTGGGATCGTGCGACATGTCCGGAGTCATCGTTTTTCATCCGAAAATTGATTTTTTGGACTGTACCAAAAATTATTCAAAATGTCAATTGGATCGTGCCTCATGTTGAATAACCACTTTTTAAACCCTCACAGTGACCAAAATTGCCATTTTTACAGAGTTTTGCTTACTCAAAAGCTTCAATTTTGACCCATTTCAGGCACAGAAATGACTTTAAACACACTTATTTTAGTTGACAAAGTCATAATTCACATCCAACAGTCATTTACAGTCAAAAGATTAAATGTTAAAATTTCATCCATATTGACCATTTTGGGATCGTTCGACATGTCCGGAGTCATCGTTTTTCATCCGAAAATTGATTTTTTGGACTGTACCAAAAATGATTCAAAATGTCAATTGGATCATGCCTCATGTTGAATAACCACTTTTTAAACCCTCACAGTGACCACAATTGCCATTTTTACAGAGTTTTGATTACTCAAAAGCTTCAATTTTTACCCCTTTGAGGCACAGAAATGACTTTAAACATACTTATTTTAGTTGACAAAGTCATAATTCACATCCAACAGTCATTTACAGTCAAAAGATTAAATGTTAAAATTTCATCCATATTGACCATTTTGGGATCGTTCTACATGTCCGGAGTCATCGTTTTATATCCAAAAATTGATTTTTTGAACTGTACCAAAAATGATTCAAAATGTCAATTGGATCGTGCCTCATGTTGAATAACCACTTTTTAAACCCTCACAGTGACCAAAATTGCCAATTTTACACAGTTTTGCTTACTCAAAAGCTTCAATTTTGACCCATTTCAGGCACAGAAATGACTTTAAACACACTTATTTTAGTTGACAAAGTCATAATTCACATCCAACAGTCATTTACAGTCAAAAGATTAAATGTTAAAATTTCATCCATATTGACCATTTTGGGATCGTTCGACATGTCCGGAGTCATCGTTTTTCATCCGAAAATTGATTTTTTGGACTGTACCAAAAATGATTCAAAATGTCAATTGGATCGTGCCTCATGTTGAATAACCACTTTTTAAACCCTCACAGTGACCAAAATTGCCATTTTTACAGAGTTTTGATTACTCAAAAGCTTCAATTTTGACCCATTTCAGGCACAGAAATGACTTTAAACACACTTATTTTAGTTGACAAAGCCATAATTCACATCCAACAGTCATTTAGAGTCAAAAGAATAAATGTTAAAATTTCATCATTATAGACCATTTTGGGAACGTTCGACAGGTCCGGAGTCATCGTTTTTCGTCTGAAAATTGATTTTTTGGACTGTACCCAAAATGATTCAAAATGTCAATTGGATCGTGCCTCATGTTGAATAACCACTTTTTAAACCCTCAGAGTGACCAAAATTGCCATTTTTACAGAGTTTTGATTACTCAAAAGCTTCAATTTTGACCCATTTCAGGCACAGAAATGACTTTAAACACACTTATTTTAGTTGACAAAGTCATAATTCACATCCAACAGTCATTTACAGTCAAAAGATTAAATGTTAAAATTTCATCCATATTGACCATTTTGGGATCGTTCGACATGTCCGGAGTCATCGTTTTTCATCCGAAAATTGATTTTTTTGGACTGTACCAAAAATGATTCAAAATGTCAATTGAATCGTGCCTCATTTTGAATAACCACTTTTTAAACCCTCACAGTGACCAAAATTGCCAATTTTACAGAGTTTTGCTTACACAAAAGCTTCAATTTTGACCCGTTTCAGGCACAGAAATGACTTTAAACACACTTATTTTAGTTGACAAAGTCATTATTCACATCCAACAGTCATTTAGAGTCAAAAGATTAAATGTTAAAATGTCATCCATATTGACCATTTTGGGATCGTTCGACATGTCCGGAGTCATCGTTTTTCATCCGAAAATTGATTTTTTGGACTGTACCAAAAATGATTCAAAATGTCAATTGGATCGTGCCTCATGTTGAATAACCACTTTTTAAACCCTCACAGTGACCAAAATTGCCATTTTTACAGAGTTTTGATTACTCAAAAGCTTCAATTTTGACCCATTTCAGGCACAGAAATGACTTTAAACACACTTATTTTAGTTGACAAAGTCATAATTCACATCCAACAGTCATTTACAGTCAAAAGATTAAATGTTAAAATTTCATCCATATTGACCATTTTGGGATCGTTCGACATGTCCGGAGTCATCGTTTTTCATCCGAAAATTGATTTTTTGGACTGTACCAAAAATGATTCAAAATGTCAATTGGATCGTGCCTCATGTTGAATAACCACTTTTTAAACCCTCACAGTGACCAAAATTGCCATTTTTACAGAGTTTTGCTTACTCAAAAGCTTCAATTTTTACCGCTTTGAGGCACAGAAATGACTTTAAACACACTTATTTTAGTTGACAAAGTCATAATTCACATCCAACAGTCATTTACAGTCAAAAGATTAAATGTTAAAATTTCATCCATATTGACCATTTTGGGATCGTTCTACATGTCCGGAGTCATCGTTTTATATCCGAAAATTGATTTTTTGAACTGTACCAAAAATGATTCAAAATGTCAATTGGATCGTGCCTCATGTTGAATAACCACTTTTTAAACCCTCACAGTGACCAAAATTGCCAATTTTACACAGTTTTGCTTACTCAAAAGCTTCAATTTTGACCCATTTCAGGCACAGAAATGACTTTAAACACACTTATTTTAGTTGACAAAGCCATAATTCACATCCAACAGTCATTTAGAGTCAAAAGATTAAATGTTAACATTTCATCATTATAGACCATTTTGGGAACGTTCGACAGGTCCAAAGTCATCGTTTTTCGTCTAAAAATTGATTTTTTTGGACTGTACCAAAAATGATTCAAAATGTCAATTGGATCGTGCCTCATGTTGAATAACCACTTTTTAAACCCTCACAGTGACCAAAATTGCCAATTTTACACAGTTTTGCTTACTCAAAAGCTTCAATTTTGACCCATTTCAGGCACAGAAATGACTTTAAACACACTTATTTAAGTTGACAAAGCCATAATTCACATCCAACAGTCATTTAGAGTCAAAAGATTAAATGTTAACATTTCATCATTATAGACCATTTTGGGAACGTTCGACAGGTCCAAAGTCATTGTTTTTCGTCTAAAAATTGATTTTTTTGGACTGTACCAAAAATGATTCAAAATGTCAATTGGATCGTGCCTCATGTTGAATAACCACTTTTTAAACCCTCACAGTGACCAAAATTGCCATTTTTACAGAGTTTTGATTACTCAAAAGCTTCAATTTTGACCCATTTCAGGCACAGAAATGACTTTAAACACACTTATTTTAGTTGACAAAGTCATAATTCACATCCAACAGTCATTTACAGTCAAAAGATTAAATGTTAAAATTTCATCCATATTGACCATTTTGGGATCGTTCGACATGTCCGGAGTCATCGTTTTTCATCCGAAAATTGATTTTTTGGACTGTACCAAAAATGATTCAAAATGTCAATTGGATCGTGCCTCATGTTGAATAACCACTTTTTAAACCCTCACAGTGACCAAAATTGCCATTTTTACAGAGTTTTGCTTACTCAAAAGCTTCAATTTTGACCCATTTCAGGCACAGAAATGACTTTAAACACACTTATTTTAGTTGACAAAGTCATAATTCACATCCAACAGTCATTTACAGTCAAAAGATTAAATGTTAAAATTTCATCCATATTGACCATTTTGGGATCGTGCGACATGTCCGGAGTCATCGTTTTTCATCCGAAAATTGATTTTTTGGACTGTACCAAAAATGATTCAAAATGTCAATTGGATCGTGCCTCATGTTGAATAACCACTTTTTAAACCCTCACAGTGACCAAAATTGCCAATTTTACACAGTTTTGCTTACTCAAAAGCTTCAATTTTGACCCATTTCAGGCACAGAAATGACTTTAAACACACTTATTTTAGTTGACAAAGTCATAATTCACATCCAACAGTCATTTACAGTCTAAAGATTAAATGTTAAAATTTCATCCATATTGACCATTTTGGGATCGTTCGACATGTCCGGAGTCATCGTTTTTCATCCGAAAATTGATTTTTTGGACTGTACCAAAAATGATTCAAAATGTCAATTGGATCGTGCCTCATGTTGAATAACCACTTTTTAAACCCTCACAGTGACCAAAATTGCCATTTTTACAGAGTTTTGCTTACTCAAAAGCTTCAATTTTGACCCATTTCAGGCACAGAAATGACTTTAAACACACTTATTTTAGTTGACAAAGTCATAATTCACATCCAACAGTCATTTACAGTCAAAAGATTAAATGTTAAAATTTCATCCATATTGACCATTTTGGGATCGTTCGACATGTCCGGAGTCATCGTTTTTCATCCGAAAATTGATTTTTTGGACTGTACCAAAAATGATTCAAAATGTCAATTGGATCATGCCTCATGTTGAATAACCACTTTTTAAACCCTCACAGTGACCAAAATTGCCATTTTTACAGAGTTTTGATTACTCAAAAGCTTCAATTTTTACCCCTTTGAGGCACAGAAATGACTTTAAACACACTTATTTTAGTTGACAAAGTCATAATTCACATCCAACAGTCATTTACAGTCAAAAGATTAAATGTTAAAATTTCATCCATATTGACCATTTTGGGATCGTTCTACATGTCCGGAGTCATCGTTTTATATCCGAAAATTGATTTTTTGAACTGTTCCAAAAATGATTCAAAATGTCAATTGGATCGTGCCTCATGTTGAATAACCACTTTTTAAACCCTCACAGTGACCAAAATTGCCAATTTTACACAGTTTTGCTTACTCAAAAGCTTCAATTTTGACCCATTTCAGGCACAGAAATGACTTTAAACACACTTATTTTAGTTGACAAAGCCATAATTCACATCCAACAGTCATTTAGAGTCAAAAGATTAAATGTTAACATTTCATCATTATAGACCATTTTGGGAACGTTCGACAGGTCCAAAGTCATCGTTTTTCGTCTAAAAATTGATTTTTTTGGACTGTACCAAAAATGATTCAAAATGTCAATTGGATCGTGCCTCATGTTGAATAACCACTTTTTAAACCCTCACAGTGACCAAAATTGCCAATTTTACACAGTTTTGCTTACTAAAAAGTTTCAATTTTGACCCATTTCAGGCACAGAAATGACTTTAAACACACTTATTTTAGTTGACAAAGCCATAATTCACATCCAACAGTCATTTAGAGTCAAAAGATTAAATGTTAACATTTCATCATTATAGACCATTTTGGGAACGTTCGACAGGTCCAAAGTCATCGTTTTTCGTCTAAAAATTGATTTTTTTGGACTGTACCAAAAATGATTCAAAATGTCAATTGGATCGTGCCTCATGTTGAATAACCACTTTTTAAACCCTCACAGTGACCAAAATTGCCATTTTTACAGAGTTTTGATTACTCAAAAGCTTCAATTTTGACCCATTTCAGGCACAGAAATGACTTTAAACACACTTATTTTAGTTGACAAAGTCATAATTCACATCCAACAGTCATTTACAGTCAAAAGATTAAATGTTAAAATTTCATCCATATTGACCATTTTGGGATCGTTCGACATGTCCGGAGTCATCGTTTTTCATCCGAAAATTGATTTTTTTGGACTGTACCAAAAATGATTCAAAATGTCAATTGGATCGTGCCTCATGTTGAATAACCACTTTTTAAACCCTCACAGTGACCAAAATTGCCATTTTTACAGAGTTTTGCTTACTCAAAAGCTTCAATTTTGACCCATTTCAGGCACAGAAATGACTTTAAACACACTTATTTTAGTTGACAAAGTCATAATTCACATCCAACAGTCATTTACAGTCAAAAGATTAAATGTTAAAATTTCATCCATATTGACCATTTTGGGATCGTGCGACATGTCCGGAGTCATCGTTTTTCATCCGAAAATTGATTTTTTGGACTGTACCAAAAATTATTCAAAATGTCAATTGGATCGTGCCTCATGTTGAATAACCACTTTTTAAACCCTCACAGTGACCAAAATTGCCATTTTTACAGAGTTTTGCTTACTCAAAAGCTTCAATTTTGACCCATTTCAGGCACAGAAATGACTTTAAACACACTTATTTTAGTTGACAAAGTCATAATTCACATCCAACAGTCATTTACAGTCAAAAGATTAAATGTTAAAATTTCATCCATATTGACCATTTTGGGATCGTTCGACATGTCCGGAGTCATCGTTTTTCATCCGAAAATTGATTTTTTGGACTGTACCAAAAATGATTCAAAATGTCAATTGGATCATGCCTCATGTTGAATAACCACTTTTTAAACCCTCACAGTGACCACAATTGCCATTTTTACAGAGTTTTGATTACTCAAAAGCTTCAATTTTTACCCCTTTGAGGCACAGAAATGACTTTAAACACACTTATTTTAGTTGACAAAGTCATAATTCACATCCAACAGTCATTTACAGTCAAAAGATTAAATGTTAAAATTTCATCCATATTGACCATTTTGGGATCGTTCTACATGTCCGGAGTCATCGTTTTATATCCAAAAATTGATTTTTTGAACTGTACCAAAAATGATTCAAAATGTCAATTGGATCGTGCCTCATGTTGAATAACCACTTTTTAAACCCTCACAGTGACCAAAATTGCCAATTTTACACAGTTTTGCTTACTCAAAAGCTTCAATTTTGACCCATTTCAGGCACAGAAATGACTTTAAACACACTTATTTTAGTTGACAAAGTCATAATTCACATCCAACAGTCATTTACAGTCAAAAGATTAAATGTTAAAATTTCATCCATATTGACCATTTTGGGATCGTTCGACATGTCCGGAGTCATCGTTTTTCATCCGAAAATTGATTTTTTGGACTGTACCAAAAATGATTCAAAATGTCAATTGGATCGTGCCTCATGTTGAATAACCACTTTTTAAACCCTCACAGTGACCAAAATTGCCATTTTTACAGAGTTTTGATTACTCAAAAGCTTCAATTTTGACCCATTTCAGGCACAGAAATGACTTTAAACACACTTATTTTAGTTGACAAAGCCATAATTCACATCCAACAGTCATTTAGAGTCAAAAGAATAAATGTTAAAATGTCATCATTATAGACCATTTTGGGAACGTTCGACAGGTCCGGAGTCATCGTTTTTCGTCTGAAAATTGATTTTTTGGACTGTACCCAAAATGAATCAAAATGTCAATTGGATCGTGCCTCATGTTGAATAACCACTTTTTAAACCCTCAGAGTGACCAAAATTGCCATTTTTACAGAGTTTTGATTACTCAAAAGCTTCAATTTTGACCCATTTCAGGCACAGAAATGACTTTAAACACACTTATTTTAGTTGACAAAGTCATAATTCACATACAACAGTCATTTACAGTCAAAAGATTAAATGTTAAAATTTCATCCATATTGACCATTTTGGGATCGTTCGACATGTCCGGAGTCATCGTTTTTCATCCGAAAATTGATTTTTTTGGACTGTACCAAAAATGATTCAAAATGTCAATTGAATCGTGCCTCATTTTGAATAACCACTTTTTAAACCCTCACAGTGACCAAAATTGCCAATTTTACAGAGTTTTGCTTACACAAAAGCTTCAATTTTGACCCGTTTCAGGCACAGAAATGACTTTAAACACACTTATTTTAGTTGACAAAGTCATTATTCACATCCAACAGTCATTTAGAGTCAAAAGATTAAATGTTAAAATGTCATCCATATTGACCATTTTGGGATCGTTCGACATGTCCGGAGTCATCGTTTTTCATCCGAAAATTGATTTTTTGGACTGTACCAAAAATGATTCAAAATGTCAATTGGATCGTGCCTCATGTTGAATAACCACTTTTTAAACCCTCACAGTGACCAAAATTGCCATTTTTACAGAGTTTTGATTACTCAAAAGCTTCAATTTTGACCCATTTCAGGCACAGAAATGACTTTAAACACACTTATTTTAGTTGACAAAGTCATAATTCACATCCAACAGTCATTTACAGTCAAAAGATTAAATGTTAAAATTTCATCCATATTGACCATTTTGGGATCGTTCGACATGTCCGGAGTCATCGTTTTTCATCCGAAAATTGATTTTTTGGACTGTACCAAAAATGATTCAAAATGTCAATTGGATCGTGCCTCATGTTGAATAACCACTTTTTAAACCCTCACAGTGACCAAAATTGCCATTTTTACAGAGTTTTGCTTACTCAAAAGCTTCAATTTTTACCGCTTTGAGGCACAGAAATGACTTTAAACACACTTATTTTAGTTGACAAAGTCATAATTCACATCCAACAGTCATTTACAGTCAAAAGATTAAATGTTAAAATTTCATCCATATTGACCATTTTGGGATCGTTCTACATGTCCGGAGTCATCGTTTTATATCCGAAAATTGATTTTTTGAACTGTACCAAAAATGATTCAAAATGTCAATTGGATCGTGCCTCATGTTGAATAACCACTTTTTAAACCCTCACAGTGACCTAAATTGCCATTTTTACAGAGTTTTGATTACTCAAAAGCTTCAATTTTTACCCCTTTGAGGCACAGAAATGACTTTAAACACACTTATTTTAGTTGACAAAGTCATAATTCACATCCAACAGTCATTTACAGTCAAAAGATTAAATGTTAAAATTTCATCCATATTGACCATTTTGGGATCGTTCTACATGTCCGGAGTCATCGTTTTATATCCGAAAATTGATTTTTTGAACTGTACCAAAAATGATTCAAAATGTCAATTGGATCGTGCCTCATGTTGAATAACCACTTTTTAAACCCTCACAGTGACCAAAATTGCCAATTTTACACAGTTTTGCTTACTCAAAAGCTTCAATTTTGACCCATTTCAGGCACACAAATGACTTTAAACACACTTATTTTAGTTGACAAAGCCATAATTCACATCCAACAGTCATTTAGAGTCAAAAGATTAAATGTTAACATTTCATCATTATAGACCATTTTGGGAACGTTCGACAGGTCCAAAGTCATCGTTTTTCGTCTAAAAATTGATTTTTTTGGACTGTACCAAAAATGATTCAAAATGTCAATTGGATCGTGCCTCATGTTGAATAACCACTTTTTAAACCCTCACAGTGACCAAAATTGCCAATTTTACACAGTTTTGCTTACTCAAAAGTTTCAATTTTGACCCATTTCAGGCACAGAAATGACTTTAAACACACTTATTTTAGTTGACAAAGCCATAATTCACATCCAACAGTCATTTAGAGTCAAAAGATTAAATGTTAACATTTCATCATTATAGACCATTTTGGGAACGTTCGACAGGTCCAAAGTCATCGTTTTTCGTCTAAAAATTGATTTTTTTGGACTGTACCAAAAATGATTCAAAATGTCAATTGGATCGTGCCTCATGTTGAATAACCACTTTTTAAACCCTCACAGTGACCAAAATTGCCATTTTTACAGAGTTTTGATTACTCAAAAGCTTCAATTTTGACCCATTTCAGGCACAGAAATGACTTTAAACACACTTATTTTAGTTGACAAAGTCATAATTCACATCCAACAGTCATTTACAGTCAAAAGATTAAATGTTAAAATTTCATCCATATTGACCATTTTGGGATCGTTCGACATGTCCGGAGTCATCGTTTTTCATCCGAAAATTGATTTTTTTGGACTGTACCAAAAATGATTCAAAATGTCAATTGGATCGTGCCTCATGTTGAATAACCACTTTTTAAACCCTCACAGTGACCAAAATTGCCATTTTTACAGAGTTTTGCTTACTCAAAAGCTTCAATTTTGACCCATTTCAGGCACAGAAATGACTTTAAACACACTTATTTTAGTTGACAAAGTCATAATTCACATCCAACAGTCATTTACAGTCAAAAGATTAAATGTTAAAATTTCATCCATATTGACCATTTTGGGATCGTGCGACATGTCCGGAGTCATCGTTTTTCATCCGAAAATTGATTTTTTGGACTGTACCAAAAATTATTCAAAATGTCAATTGGATCGTGCCTCATGTTGAATAACCACTTTTTAAACCCTCACAGTGACCAAAATTGCCATTTTTACAGAGTTTTGCTTACTCAAAAGCTTCAATTTTGACCCATTTCAGGCACAGAAATGACTTTAAACACACTTATTTTAGTTGACAAAGTCATAATTCACATCCAACAGTCATTTACAGTCAAAAGATTAAATGTTAAAATTTCATCCATATTGACCATTTTGGGATCGTTCGACATGTCCGGAGTCATCGTTTTTCATCCGAAAATTGATTTTTTGGACTGTACCAAAAATGATTCAAAATGTCAATTGGATCATGCCTCATGTTGAATAACCACTTTTTAAACCCTCACAGTGACCACAATTGCCATTTTTACAGAGTTTTGATTACTCAAAAGCTTCAATTTTTACCCCTTTGAGGCACAGAAATGACTTTAAACACACTTATTTTAGTTGACAAAGTCATAATTCACATCCAACAGTCATTTACAGTCAAAAGATTAAATGTTAAAATTTCATCCATATTGACCATTTTGGGATCGTTCTACATGTCCGGAGTCATCGTTTTATATCCAAAAATTGATTTTTTGAACTGTACCAAAAATGATTCAAAATGTCAATTGGATCGTGCCTCATGTTGAATAACCACTTTTTAAACCCTCACAGTGACCAAAATTGCCAATTTTACACAGTTTTGCTTACTCAAAAGCTTCAATTTTGACCCATTTCAGGCACAGAAATGACTTTAAACACACTTATTTTAGTTGACAAAGTCATAATTCACATCCAACAGTCATTTACAGTCAAAAGATTAAATGTTAAAATTTCATCCATATTGACCATTTTGGGATCGTTCGACATGTCCGGAGTCATCGTTTTTCATCCGAAAATTGATTTTTTGGACTGTACCAAAAATGATTCAAAATGTCAATTGGATCGTGCCTCATGTTGAATAACCACTTTTTAAACCCTCACAGTGACCAAAATTGCCATTTTTACAGAGTTTTGATTACTCAAAAGCTTCAATTTTGACCCATTTCAGGCACAGAAATGACTTTAAACACACTTATTTTAGTTGACAAAGCCATAATTCACATCCAACAGTCATTTAGAGTCAAAAGAATAAATGTTAAAATGTCATCATTATAGACCATTTTGGGAACGTTCGACAGGTCCGGAGTCATCGTTTTTCGTCTGAAAATTGATTTTTTGGACTGTACCCAAAATGAATCAAAATGTCAATTGGATCGTGCCTCATGTTGAATAACCACTTTTTAAACCCTCAGAGTGACCAAAATTGCCATTTTTACAGAGTTTTGATTACTCAAAAGCTTCAATTTTGACCCATTTCAGGCACAGAAATGACTTTAAACACACTTATTTTAGTTGACAAAGTCATAATTCACATCCAACAGTCATTTACAGTCAAAAGATTAAATGTTAAAATTTCATCCATATTGACCATTTTGGGATCGTTCGACATGTCCGGAGTCATCGTTTTTCATCCGAAAATTGATTTTTTTGGACTGTACCAAAAATGATTCAAAATGTCAATTGAATCGTGCCTCATTTTGAATAACCACTTTTTAAACCCTCACAGTGACCAAAATTGCCAATTTTACAGAGTTTTGCTTACACAAAAGCTTCAATTTTGACCCGTTTCAGGCACAGAAATGACTTTAAACACACTTATTTTAGTTGACAAAGTCATTATTCACATCCAACAGTCATTTAGAGTCAAAAGATTAAATGTTAAAATGTCATCCATATTGACCATTTTGGGATCGTTCGACATGTCCGGAGTCATCGTTTTTCATCCGAAAATTGATTTTTTGGACTGTACCAAAAATGATTCAAAATGTCAATTGGATCGTGCCTCATGTTGAATAACCACTTTTTAAACCCTCACAGTGACCAAAATTGCCATTTTTACAGAGTTTTGATTACTCAAAAGCTTCAATTTTGACCCATTTCAGGCACAGAAATGACTTTAAACACACTTATTTTAGTTGACAAAGTCATAATTCACATCCAACAGTCATTTACAGTCAAAAGATTAAATGTTAAAATTTCATCCATATTGACCATTTTGGGATCGTTCGACATGTCCGGAGTCATCGTTTTTCATCCGAAAATTGATTTTTTGGACTGTACCAAAAATGATTCAAAATGTCAATTGGATCGTGCCTCATGTTGAATAACCACTTTTTAAACCCTCACAGTGACCAAAATTGCCATTTTTACAGAGTTTTGCTTACTCAAAAGCTTCAATTTTTACCGCTTTGAGGCACAGAAATGACTTTAAACACACTTATTTTAGTTGACAAAGTCATAATTCACATCCAACAGTCATTTACAGTCAAAAGATTAAATGTTAAAATTTCATCCATATTGACCATTTTGGGATCGTTCTACATGTCCGGAGTCATCGTTTTATATCCGAAAATTGATTTTTTGAACTGTACCAAAAATGATTCAAAATGTCAATTGGATCGTGCCTCATGTTGAATAACCACTTTTTAAACCCTCACAGTGACCTAAATTGCCATTTTTACAGAGTTTTGATTACTCAAAAGCTTCAATTTTTACCCCTTTGAGGCACAGAAATGACTTTAAACACACTTATTTTAGTTGACAAAGTCATAATTCACATCCAACAGTCATTTACAGTCAAAAGATTAAATGTTAAAATTTCATCCATATTGACCATTTTGGGATCGTTCTACATGTCCGGAGTCATCGTTTTATATCCGAAAATTGATTTTTTGAACTGTACCAAAAATGATTCAAAATGTCAATTGGATCGTGCCTCATGTTGAATAACCACTTTTTAAACCCTCACAGTGACCAAAATTGCCAATTTTACACAGTTTTGCTTACTCAAAAGCTTCAATTTTGACCCATTTCAGGCACACAAATGACTTTAAACACACTTATTTTAGTTGACAAAGCCATAATTCACATCCAACAGTCATTTAGAGTCAAAAGATTAAATGTTAACATTTCATCATTATAGACCATTTTGGGAACGTTCGACAGGTCCAAAGTCATCGTTTTTCGTCTAAAAATTGATTTTTTTGGACTGTACCAAAAATGATTCAAAATGTCAATTGGATCGTGCCTCATGTTGAATAACCACTTTTTAAACCCTCACAGTGACCAAAATTGCCAATTTTACACAGTTTTGCTTACTCAAAAGTTTCAATTTTGACCCATTTCAGGCACAGAAATGACTTTAAACACACTTATTTTAGTTGACAAAGCCATAATTCACATCCAACAGTCATTTAGAGTCAAAAGATTAAATGTTAACATTTCATCATTATAGACCATTTTGGGAACGTTCGACAGGTCCAAAGTCATCGTTTTTCGTCTAAAAATTGATTTTTTTGGACTGTACCAAAAATGATTCAAAATGTCAATTGGATCGTGCCTCATGTTGAATAACCACTTTTTAAACCCTCACAGTGACCAAAATTGCCATTTTTACAGAGTTTTGATTACTCAAAAGCTTCAATTTTGACCCATTTCAGGCACAGAAATGACTTTAAACACACTTATTTTAGTTGACAAAGTCATAATTCACATCCAACAGTCATTTACAGTCAAAAGATTAAATGTTAAAATTTCATCCATATTGACCATTTTGGGATCGTTCGACATGTCCGGAGTCATCGTTTTTCATCCGAAAATTGATTTTTTTGGACTGTACCAAAAATGATTCAAAATGTCAATTGGATCGTGCCTCATGTTGAATAACCACTTTTTAAACCCTCACAGTGACCAAAATTGCCATTTTTACAGAGTTTTGCTTACTCAAAAGCTTCAATTTTGACCCATTTCAGGCACAGAAATGACTTTAAACACACTTATTTTAGTTGACAAAGTCATAATTCACATCCAACAGTCATTTACAGTCAAAAGATTAAATGTTAAAATTTCATCCATATTGACCATTTTGGGATCGTGCGACATGTCCGGAGTCATCGTTTTTCATCCGAAAATTGATTTTTTGGACTGTACCAAAAATTATTCAAAATGTCAATTGGATCGTGCCTCATGTTGAATAACCACTTTTTAAACCCTCACAGTGACCAAAATTGCCATTTTTACAGAGTTTTGCTTACTCAAAAGCTTCAATTTTGACCCATTTCAGGCACAGAAATGACTTTAAACACACTTATTTTAGTTGACAAAGTCATAATTCACATCCAACAGTCATTTACAGTCAAAAGATTAAATGTTAAAATTTCATCCATATTGACCATTTTGGGATCGTTCGACATGTCCGGAGTCATCGTTTTTCATCCGAAAATTGATTTTTTGGACTGTACCAAAAATGATTCAAAATGTCAATTGGATCATGCCTCATGTTGAATAACCACTTTTTAAACCCTCACAGTGACCACAATTGCCATTTTTACAGAGTTTTGATTACTCAAAAGCTTCAATTTTTACCCCTTTGAGGCACAGAAATGACTTTAAACACACTTATTTTAGTTGACAAAGTCATAATTCACATCCAACAGTCATTTACAGTCAAAAGATTAAATGTTAAAATTTCATCCATATTGACCATTTTGGGATCGTTCTACATGTCCGGAGTCATCGTTTTATATCCAAAAATTGATTTTTTGAACTGTACCAAAAATGATTCAAAATGTCAATTGGATCGTGCCTCATGTTGAATAACCACTTTTTAAACCCTCACAGTGACCAAAATTGCCAATTTTACACAGTTTTGCTTACTCAAAAGCTTCAATTTTGACCCATTTCAGGCACAGAAATGACTTTAAACACACTTATTTTAGTTGACAAAGTCATAATTCACATCCAACAGTCATTTACAGTCAAAAGATTAAATGTTAAAATTTCATCCATATTGACCATTTTGGGATCGTTCGACATGTCCGGAGTCATCGTTTTTCATCCGAAAATTGATTTTTTGGACTGTACCAAAAATGATTCAAAATGTCAATTGGATCGTGCCTCATGTTGAATAACCACTTTTTAAACCCTCACAGTGACCAAAATTGCCATTTTTACAGAGTTTTGATTACTCAAAAGCTTCAATTTTGACCCATTTCAGGCACAGAAATGACTTTAAACACACTTATTTTAGTTGACAAAGCCATAATTCACATCCAACAGTCATTTAGAGTCAAAAGAATAAATGTTAAAATTTCATCATTATAGACCATTTTGGGAACGTTCGACAGGTCCGGAGTCATCGTTTTTCGTCTGAAAATTGATTTTTTGGACTGTACCCAAAATGATTCAAAATGTCAATTGGATCGTGCCTCATGTTGAATAACCACTTTTTAAACCCTCAGAGTGACCAAAATTGCCATTTTTACAGAGTTTTGATTACTCAAAAGCTTCAATTTTGACCCATTTCAGGCACAGAAATGACTTTAAACACACTTATTTTAGTTGACAAAGTCATAATTCACATCCAACAGTCATTTACAGTCAAAAGATTAAATGTTAAAATTTCATCCATATTGACCATTTTGGGATCGTTCGACATGTCCGGAGTCATCGTTTTTCATCCGAAAATTGATTTTTTTGGACTGTACCAAAAATGATTCAAAATGTCAATTGAATCGTGCCTCATTTTGAATAACCACTTTTTAAACCCTCACAGTGACCAAAATTGCCAATTTTACAGAGTTTTGCTTACACAAAAGCTTCAATTTTGACCCGTTTCAGGCACAGAAATGACTTTAAACACACTTATTTTAGTTGACAAAGTCATTATTCACATCCAACAGTCATTTAGAGTCAAAAGATTAAATGTTAAAATGTCATCCATATTGACCATTTTGGGATCGTTCGACATGTCCGGAGTCATCGTTTTTCATCCGAAAATTGATTTTTTGGACTGTACCAAAAATGATTCAAAATGTCAATTGGATCGTGCCTCATGTTGAATAACCACTTTTTAAACCCTCACAGTGACCAAAATTGCCATTTTTACAGAGTTTTGATTACTCAAAAGCTTCAATTTTGACCCATTTCAGGCACAGAAATGACTTTAAACACACTTATTTTAGTTGACAAAGTCATAATTCACATCCAACAGTCATTTACAGTCAAAAGATTAAATGTTAAAATTTCATCCATATTGACCATTTTGGGATCGTTCGACATGTCCGGAGTCATCGTTTTTCATCCGAAAATTGATTTTTTGGACTGTACCAAAAATGATTCAAAATGTCAATTGGATCGTGCCTCATGTTGAATAACCACTTTTTAAACCCTCACAGTGACCAAAATTGCCATTTTTACAGAGTTTTGCTTACTCAAAAGCTTCAATTTTTACCGCTTTGAGGCACAGAAATGACTTTAAACACACTTATTTTAGTTGACAAAGTCATAATTCACATCCAACAGTCATTTACAGTCAAAAGATTAAATGTTAAAATTTCATCCATATTGACCATTTTGGGATCGTTCTACATGTCCGGAGTCATCGTTTTATATCCGAAAATTGATTTTTTGAACTGTACCAAAAATGATTCAAAATGTCAATTGGATCGTGCCTCATGTTGAATAACCACTTTTTAAACCCTCACAGTGACCAAAATTGCCAATTTTACACAGTTTTGCTTACTCAAAAGCTTCAATTTTGACCCATTTCAGGCACAGAAATGACTTTAAACACACTTATTTTAGTTGACAAAGCCATAATTCACATCCAACAGTCATTTAGAGTCAAAAGATTAAATGTTAACATTTCATCATTATAGACCATTTTGGGAACGTTCGACAGGTCCAAAGTCATCGTTTTTCGTCTAAAAATTGATTTTTTTGGACTGTACCAAAAATGATTCAAAATGTCAATTGGATCGTGCCTCATGTTGAATAACCACTTTTTAAACCCTCACAGTGACCAAAATTGCCAATTTTACACAGTTTTGCTTACTCAAAAGCTTCAATTTTGACCCATTTCAGGCACAGAAATGACTTTAAACACACTTATTTAAGTTGACAAAGCCATAATTCACATCCAACAGTCATTTAGAGTCAAAAGATTAAATGTTAACATTTCATCATTATAGACCATTTTGGGAACGTTCGACAGGTCCAAAGTCATTGTTTTTCGTCTAAAAATTGATTTTTTTGGACTGTACCAAAAATGATTCAAAATGTCAATTGGATCGTGCCTCATGTTGAATAACCACTTTTTAAACCCTCACAGTGACCAAAATTGCCATTTTTACAGAGTTTTGATTACTCAAAAGCTTCAATTTTGACCCATTTCAGGCACAGAAATGACTTTAAACACACTTATTTTAGTTGACAAAGTCATAATTCACATCCAACAGTCATTTACAGTCAAAAGATTAAATGTTAAAATTTCATCCATATTGACCATTTTGGGATCGTTCGACATGTCCGGAGTCATCGTTTTTCATCCGAAAATTGATTTTTTGGACTGTACCAAAAATGATTCAAAATGTCAATTGGATCGTGCCTCATGTTGAATAACCACTTTTTAAACCCTCACAGTGACCAAAATTGCCATTTTTACAGAGTTTTGCTTACTCAAAAGCTTCAATTTTGACCCATTTCAGGCACAGAAATGACTTTAAACACACTTATTTTAGTTGACAAAGTCATAATTCACATCCAACAGTCATTTACAGTCAAAAGATTAAATGTTAAAATTTCATCCATATTGACCATTTTGGGATCGTGCGACATGTCCGGAGTCATCGTTTTTCATCCGAAAATTGATTTTTTGGACTGTACCAAAAATGATTCAAAATGTCAATTGGATCGTGCCTCATGTTGAATAACCACTTTTTAAACCCTCACAGTGACCAAAATTGCCAATTTTACACAGTTTTGCTTACTCAAAAGCTTCAATTTTGACCCATTTCAGGCACAGAAATGACTTTAAACACACTTATTTTAGTTGACAAAGTCATAATTCACATCCAACAGTCATTTACAGTCTAAAGATTAAATGTTAAAATTTCATCCATATTGACCATTTTGGGATCGTTCGACATGTCCGGAGTCATCGTTTTTCATCCGAAAATTGATTTTTTGGACTGTACCAAAAATGATTCAAAATGTCAATTGGATCGTGCCTCATGTTGAATAACCACTTTTTAAACCCTCACAGTGACCAAAATTGCCATTTTTACAGAGTTTTGCTTACTCAAAAGCTTCAATTTTGACCCATTTCAGGCACAGAAATGACTTTAAACACACTTATTTTAGTTGACAAAGTCATAATTCACATCCAACAGTCATTTACAGTCAAAAGATTAAATGTTAAAATTTCATCCATATTGACCATTTTGGGATCGTTCGACATGTCCGGAGTCATCGTTTTTCATCCGAAAATTGATTTTTTGGACTGTACCAAAAATGATTCAAAATGTCAATTGGATCATGCCTCATGTTGAATAACCACTTTTTAAACCCTCACAGTGACCAAAATTGCCATTTTTACAGAGTTTTGATTACTCAAAAGCTTCAATTTTTACCCCTTTGAGGCACAGAAATGACTTTAAACACACTTATTTTAGTTGACAAAGTCATAATTCACATCCAACAGTCATTTACAGTCAAAAGATTAAATGTTAAAATTTCATCCATATTGACCATTTTGGGATCGTTCTACATGTCCGGAGTCATCGTTTTATATCCGAAAATTGATTTTTTGAACTGTTCCAAAAATGATTCAAAATGTCAATTGGATCGTGCCTCATGTTGAATAACCACTTTTTAAACCCTCACAGTGACCAAAATTGCCAATTTTACACAGTTTTGCTTACTCAAAAGCTTCAATTTTGACCCATTTCAGGCACAGAAATGACTTTAAACACACTTATTTTAGTTGACAAAGCCATAATTCACATCCAACAGTCATTTAGAGTCAAAAGATTAAATGTTAACATTTCATCATTATAGACCATTTTGGGAACGTTCGACAGGTCCAAAGTCATCGTTTTTCGTCTAAAAATGGATTTTTTTGGACTGTACCAAAAATGATTCAAAATGTCAATTGGATCGTGCCTCATGTTGAATAACCACTTTTTAAACCCTCACAGTGACCAAAATTGCCATTTTTACAGAGTTTTGATTACTCAAAAGCTTCAATTTTGACCCATTTCAGGCACAGAAATGACTTTAAACACACTTATTTTAGTTGACAAAGTCATAATTCACATCCAACAGTCATTTACAGTCAAAAGATTAAATGTTAAAATTTCATCCATATTGACCATTTTGGGATCGTTCGACATGTCCGGAGTCATCATTTTTCATCCGAAAATTGATTTTTTGGACTGTACCAAAAATGATTCAAAATGTCAATTGGATCGTGCCTCATGTTGAATAACCACTTTTTAAACCCTCACAGTGACCAAAATTGCCATTTTTACAGAGTTTTGCTTACTCAAAAGCTTCAATTTTGACCCATTTCAGGCACAGAAATGACTTTAAACACACTTATTTTAGTTGACAAAGTCATAATTCACATCCAACAGTCATTTACAGTCAAAAGATTAAATGTTAAAATTTCATCCATATTGACCATTTTGGGATCGTGCGACATGTCCGGAGTCATCGTTTTTCATCCGAAAATTGATTTTTTGGACTGTACCAAAAATCATTCAAAATGTCAATTGGATCGTGCCTCATGTTAAATAACCACTTTTTAAACCCTCACAGTGACCAAAATTGCCATTTTTACAGAGTTTTGCTTACTCAAAAGCTTCAATTTTGACCCATTTCAGGCACAGAAATGACTTTAAACACACTTATTTTAGTTGACAAAGTCATAATTCACATCCAACAGTCATTTACAGTCAAAAGATTAAATGTTAAAATTTCATCCATATTGACCATTTTGGGATCGTTCGACATGTCCGGAGTCATCGTTTTTCATCCGAAAATTGATTTTTTGGACTGTACCAAAAATGATTCAAAATGTCAATTGGATCATGCCTCATGTTGAATAACCACTTTTTAAACCCTCACAGTGACCAAAATTGCCATTTTTACAGAGTTTTGATTACTCAAAAGCTTCAATTTTTACCCCTTTGAGGCACAGAAATGACTTTAAACACACTTATTTTAGTTGACAAAGTCATAATTCACATCCAACAGTCATTTACAGTCAAAAGATTAAATGTTAAAATTTCATCCATATTGACCATTTTGGGATCGTTCTACATGTCCGGAGTCATCGTTTTATATCCAAAAATTGATTTTTTGAACTGTACCAAAAATGATTCAAAATGTCAATTGGATCGTGCCTCATGTTGAATAACCACTTTTTAAACCCTCACAGTGACCAAAATTGCCAATTTTACACAGTTTTGCTTACTCAAAAGCTTCAATTTTGACCCATTTCAGGCACAGAAATGACTTTAAACACACTTATTTTAGTTGACAAAGCCATAATTCACATCCAACAGTCATTTAGAGTCAAAAGATTAAATGTTAACATTTCATCATTATAGACCATTTTGGGAACGTTCGACAGGTCCAAAGTCATCGTTTTTCGTCTAAAAATTGATTTTTTTGGACTGTACCAAAAATGATTCAAAATGTCAATTGGATCGTGCCTCATGTTGAATAACCACTTTTTAAACCCTCACAGTGACCAAAATTGCCAATTTTACACAGTTTTGCTTACTCAAAAGCTTCAATTTTGACCCATTTCAGGCACAGAAATGACTTTAAACACACTTATTTTAGTTGACAAAGCCATAATTCACATCCAACAGTCATTTAGAGTCAAAAGATTAAATGTTAACATTTCATCATTATAGACCATTTTGGGAACGTTCGACAGGTCCAAAGTCATCGTTTTTCGTCTAAAAATTGATTTTTTTGGACTGTACCAAAAATGATTCAAAATGTCAATTGGATCGTGCCTCATGTTGAATAACCACTTTTTAAACCCTCACAGTGACCAAAATTGCCATTTTTACAGAGTTTTGATTACTCAAAAGCTTCAATTTTGACCCATTTCAGGCACAGAAATGACTTTAAACACACTTATTTTAGTTGACAAAGTCATAATTCACATCCAACAGTCATTTACAGTCAAAAGATTAAATGTTAAAATTTCATCCATATTGACCATTTTGGGATCGTTCGACATGTCCGGAGTCATCGTTTTTCATCCGAAAATTGATTTTTTGGACTGTACCAAAAATGATTCAAAATGTCAATTGGATCGTGCCTCATGTTGAATAACCACTTTTTAAACCCTCACAGTGACCAAAATTGCCATTTTTACAGAGTTTTGCTTACTCAAAAGCTTCAATTTTGACCCATTTCAGGCACAGAAATGACTTTAAACACACTTATTTTAGTTGACAAAGTCATAATTCACATCCAACAGTCATTTACAGTCAAAAGATTAAATGTTAAAATTTCATCCATATTGACCATTTTGGGATCGTGCGACATGTCCGGAGTCATCGTTTTTCATCCGAAAATTGATTTTTTGGACTGTACCAAAAATGATTCAAAATGTCAATTGGATCGTGCCTCATGTTGAATAACCACTTTTTAAACCCTCACAGTGACCAAAATTGCCAATTTTACACAGTTTTGCTTACTCAAAAGCTTCAATTTTGACCCATTTCAGGCACAGAAATGACTTTAAACACACTTATTTTAGTTGACAAAGTCATAATTCACATCCAACAGTCATTTACAGTCAAAAGATTAAATGTTAACATTTCATCATTATAGACCATTTTGGGAACGTTCGACAGGTCCAAAGTCATCGTTTTTCGTCTAAAAATTGATTTTTTTGGACTGTACCAAAAATGATTCAAAATGTCAATTGGATCGTGCCTCATGTTGAATAACCACTTTTTAAACCCTCACAGTGACCAAAATTGCCAATTTTACACAGTTTTGCTTACTCAAAAGCTTCAATTTTGACCCATTTCAGGCACAGAAATGACTTTAAACACACTTATTTTAGTTGACAAAGCCATAATTCACATCCAACAGTCATTTAGAGTCAAAAGATTAAATGTTAACATTTCATCATTATAGACCATTTTGGGAACGTTCGACAGGTCCAAAGTCATCGTTTTTCGTCTAAAAATTGATTTTTTTGGACTGTACCAAAAATGATTCAAAATGTCAATTGGATCGTGCCTCATGTTGAATAACCACTTTTTAAACCCTCACAGTGACCAAAATTGCCATTTTTACAGAGTTTTGATTACTCAAAAGCTTCAATTTTGACCCATTTCAGGCACAGAAATGACTTTAAACACACTTATTTTAGTTGACAAAGTCATAATTCACATCCAACAGTCATTTACAGTCAAAAGATTAAATGTTAAAATTTCATCCATATTGACCATTTTGGGATCGTTCGACATGTCCGGAGTCATCGTTTTTCATCCGAAAATTGATTTTTTGGACTGTACCAAAAATGATTCAAAATGTCAATTGGATCGTGCCTCATGTTGAATAACCACTTTTTAAACCCTCACAGTGACCAAAATTGCCATTTTTACAGAGTTTTGCTTACTCAAAAGCTTCAATTTTGACCCATTTCAGGCACAGAAATGACTTTAAACACACTTATTTTAGTTGACAAAGTCATAATTCACATCCAACAGTCATTTACAGTCAAAAGATTAAATGTTAAAATTTCATCCATATTGACCATTTTGGGATCGTGCGACATGTCCGGAGTCATCGTTTTTCATCCGAAAATTGATTTTTTGGACTGTACCAAAAATGATTCAAAATGTCAATTGGATCGTGCCTCATGTTGAATAACCACTTTTTAAACCCTCACAGTGACCAAAATTGCCAATTTTACACAGTTTTGCTTACTCAAAAGCTTCAATTTTGACCCATTTCAGGCACAGAAATGACTTTAAACACACTTATTTTAGTTGACAAAGTCATAATTCACATCCAACAGTCATTTACAGTCTAAAGATTAAATGTTAAAATTTCATCCATATTGACCATTTTGTGATCGTTTGACATGTCCGGAGTCATCGTTTTTCATCCGAAAATTGATTTTTTGGACTGTACCAAAAATGATTCAAAATGTCAATTGTATCGTGCCTCATGTTGAATAACCACTTTTTAAACCCTCACAGTGACCAAAATTGCCATTTTTACAGAGTTTTGATTACTCAAAAGCTTCAATTTTGACCCATTTCAGGCACAGAAATGACTTTAAACACACTTATTTTAGTTGACAAAGTCATAATTCACATCCAACAGTCATTTACAGTCAAAAGATTAAATGTTAAAATTTCATCCATATTGACCATTTTGGGATCGTGCGACATGTCCGGAGTCATCGTTTTTCATCCGAAAATTGATTTTTTGGACTGTACCAAAAATGATTCAAAATGTCAATTGGATCGTGCCTCATGTTGAATAACCACTTTTTAAACCCTCACAGTGACCAAAATTGCCATTTTTACAGAGTTTTGCTTACTCAAAAGCTTCAATTTTGACCCATTTCAGGCACAGAAATGACTTTAAACACACTTATTTTAGTTGACAAAGTCATAATTCACATCCAACAGTCATTTACAGTCAAAAGATTAAATGTTAAAATTTCATCCATATTGACCATTTTGGGATCGTTCGACATGTCCGGAGTCATCGTTTTTCATCCGAAAATTGATTTTTTGGACTGTACCAAAAATGATTCAAAATGTCAATTGGATCATGCCTCATGTTGAATAACCACTTTTTAAACCCTCACAGTGACCAAAATTGCCATTTTTACAGAGTTTTGATTACTCAAAAGCTTCAATTTTTACCCCTTTGAGGCACAGAAATGACTTTAAACACACTTATTTTAGTTGACAAAGTCATAATTCACATCCAACAGTCATTTACAGTCAAAAGATTAAATGTTAAAATTTCATCCATATTGACCATTTTGGGATCGTTCTACATGTCCGGAGTCATCGTTTTATATCCGAAAATTGATTTTTTGAACTGTTCCAAAAATGATTCAAAATGTCAATTGGATCGTGCCTCATGTTGAATAACCACTTTTTAAACCCTCACAGTGACCAAAATTGCCAATTTTACACAGTTTTGCTTACTCAAAAGCTTCAATTTTGACCCATTTCAGGCACAGAAATGACTTTAAACACACTTATTTTAGTTGACAAAGCCATAATTCACATCCAACAGTCATTTAGAGTCAAAAGATTAAATGTTAACATTTCATCATTATAGACCATTTTGGGAACGTTCGACAGGTCCAAAGTCATCGTTTTTCGTCTAAAAATTGATTTTTTTGGACTGTACCAAAAATGATTCAAAATGTCAATTGGATCGTGCCTCATGTTGAATAACCACTTTTTAAACCCTCACAGTGACCAAAATTGCCATTTTTACAGAGTTTTGATTACTCAAAAGCTTCAATTTTGACCCATTTCAGGCACAGAAATGACTTTAAACACACTTATTTTAGTTGACAAAGTCATAATGCACATCCAACAGTCATTTACAGTCAAAAGATTAAATGTTAAAATTTCATCCATATTGACCATTTTGGGATCGTTCGACATGTCCGGAGTCATCGTTTTTCATCCGAAAATTGATTTTTTGGACTGTACCAAAAATGATTCAAAATGTCAATTGGATCGTGCCTCATGTTGAATAACCACTTTTTAAACCCTCACAGTGACCAAAATTGCCATTTTTACAGAGTTTTGCTTACTCAAAAGCTTCAATTTTGACCCATTTCAGGCACAGAAATGACTTTAAACACACTTATTTTAGTTGAAAAAGTCATAATTCACATCCAACAGTCATTTACAGTCAAAAGATTAAATGTTAAAATTTCATCCATATTGACCATTTTGGGATCGTGCGACATGTCCGGAGTCATCGTTTTTCATCCGAAAATTGATTTTTTGGACTGTACCAAAAATTATTCAAAATGTCAATTGGATCGTGCCTCATGTTAAATAACCACTTTTTAAACCCTCACAGTGACCAAAATTGCCATTTTTACAGAGTTTTGATTACTCAAAAGCTTCAATTTTTACCCCTTTGAGGCACAGAAATGACTTTAAACACACTTATTTTAGTTGACAAAGTCATAATTCACATCCAACAGTCATTTACAGTCAAAAGATTAAATGTTAAAATTTCATCCATATTGACCACTTTGGGATCGTTCTACATGTCCGGAGTCATCGTTTTATATCCAAAAATTGATTTTTTGAACTGTACCAAAAATGATTCAAAATGTCAATTGGATCGTGCCTCATGTTGAATAACCACTTTTTAAACCCTCACAGTGACCAAAATTGCCAATTTTACACAGTTTTGCTTACTCAAAAGCTTCAATTTTGACCCATTTCAGGCACAGAAATGACTTTAAACACACTTATTTTAGTTGACAAAGCCATAATTCACATCCAACAGTCATTTAGAGTCAAAAGATTAAATGTTAACATTTCATCATTATAGACCATTTTGGGATCGTTCGACATGTCCGGAGTCATCGTTTTTCATCCGAAAATTGATTTTTTGGACTGTACCAAAAATTATTCAAAATGTCAAATGGATCGTGCCTCATGTTGAATAACCACTTTTTAAACCCTCACAGTGACCAAAATTGCCATTTTTACAGAGTTTTGCTTACTCAAAAGCTTCAATTTTGACCCATTTCAGGCACAGAAATGACTTTAAACACACTTATTTTAGTTGACAAAGTCATAATTCACATCCAACAGTCATTTACAGTCAAAAGATTAAATGTTAAAATTTCATCCATATTGACCATTTTGGGATCGTTCGACATGTCCGGAGTCATCGTTTTTCATCCGAAAATTGATTTTTTGGACTGTACCAAAAATGATTCAAAATGTCAATTGGATCATGCCTCATGTTGAATAACCACTTTTTAAACCCTCACAGTGACCAAAATTGCCATTTTTACAGAGTTTTGATTACTCAAAAGCTTCAATTTTTACCCCTTTGAGGCACAGAAATGACTTTAAACACACTTATTTTAGTTGACAAAGTCATAATTCACATCCAACAGTCATTTACAGTCAAAAGATTAAATGTTAAAATTTCATCCATATTGACCATTTTGGGATCGTTCTACATGTCCGGAGTCATCGTTTTATATCCAAAAATTGATTTTTTGAACTGTACCAAAAATGATTCAAAATGTCAATTGGATCGTGCCTCATGTTGAATAACCACTTTTTAAACCCTCACAGTGACCAAAATTGCCAATTTTACACAGTTTTGCTTACTCAAAAGCTTCAATTTTGACCCATTTCAGGCACAGAAATGACTTTAAACACACTTATTTTAGTTGACAAAGTCATAATTCACATCCAACAGTCATTTACAGTCAAAAGATTAAATGTTAAAATTTCATCCATATTGACCATTTTGGGATCGTTCGACATGTCCGGAGTCATCGTTTTTCATCCGAAAATTGATTTTTTGGACTGTACCAAAAATGATTCAAAATGTCAATTGGATCATGCCTCATGTTGAATAACCACTTTTTAAACCCTCACAGTGACCAAAATTGCCATTTTTACAGAGTTTTGATTACTCAAAAGCTTCAATTTTTACCCCTTTGAGGCACAGAAATGACTTTAAACACACTTATTTTAGTTGACAAAGTCATAATTCACATCCAACAGTCATTTACAGTCAAAAGATTAAATGTTAAAATTTCATCCATATTGACCATTTTGGGATCGTTCTACATGTCCGGAGTCATCGTTTTATATCCAAAAATTGATTTTTTGAACTGTACCAAAAATGATTCAAAATGTCAATTGGATCGTGCCTCATGTTGAATAACCACTTTTTAAACCCTCACAGTGACCAAAATTGCCAATTTTACACAGTTTTGCTTACTCAAAAGCTTCAATTTTGACCCATTTCAGGCACAGAAATGACTTTAAACACACTTATTTTAGTTGACAAAGCCATAATTCACATCCAACAGTCATTTAGAGTCAAAAGATTAAATGTTAACATTTCATCATTATAGACCATTTTGGGAACGTTCGACAGGTCCGAAGTCATCGTTTTTCGTCTAAAAATTGATTTTTTTGGACTGTACCAAAAATGATTCAAAATGTCAATTGGATCGTGCCTCATGTTGAATAACCACTTTTTAAACCCTCAGAGTGACCAAAATTGCCATTTTTACAGAGTTTTGATTACTCAAAAGCTTCAATTTTTACCCCTTTGAGGCACAGAAATGACTTTAAACACACTTATTTTAGTTGACAAAGTCATAATTCACATCCAACAGTCATTTACAGTCAAAAGATTAAATGTTAAAATTTCATCCATATTGACCATTTTGGGATCGTTCGACATGTCCGGAGTCATCGTTTTTCATCCGAAAATTGATTTTTTGGACTGTACCAAAAATGATTCAAAATGTCAATTGGATCGTGCCTCATGTTGAATAACCACTTTTTAAACCCTCACAGTGACCAAAATTGCCATTTTTACAGAGTTTTGCTTACTCAAAAGCTTCAATTTTGACCCATTTCAGGCACAGAAATGACTTTAAACACACTTATTTTAGTTGACAAAGGTAAAATTCACATCCAACAGTCATTTACAGTTAAAAGATTAAATGTTAAAATTTCATCCATATTGACCATTTTGGGATCGTTCGACATGTCCGGAGTCATCGTTTTTCATCCGAAAATTGATTTTTTGGACTGTACCAAAAATGATTCAAAATGTCAATTGGATCGTGCCTCATGTTGAATAACCACTTTTTAAACCCTCACAGTGACCAAAATTGCCATTTTTACAGAGTTTTGCTTACTCAAAAGCTTCAATTTTTACCCCTTTGAGGCACAGAAATGACTTTAAACACACTTATTTTAGTTGACAAAGTCATAATTCACATCCAACAGTCATTTACAGTCAAAAGATTAAATGTTAAAATTTCATCCATATTGACCATTTTGGGATCGTTCGACATGTCCGGAGTCATCGTTTTTCATCCGAAAATTGATTTTTTGGACTGTACCAAAAATGATTCAAAATGTCAATTGGATCATGCCTCATGTTGAATAACCACTTTTTAAACCCTCACAGTGACCAAAATTGCCATTTTTACAGAGTTTTGATTACTCAAAAGCTTCAATTTTTACCCCTTTGAGGCACAGAAATGACTTTAAACACACTTATTTTAGTTGACAAAGTCATAATTCACATCCAACAGTCATTTACAGTCAAAAGATTAAATGTTAAAATTTCATCCATATTGACCATTTTGGGATCGTTCTACATGTCCGGAGTCATCGTTTTATATCCGAAAATTGATTTTTTGAACTGTTCCAAAAATGATTCAAAATGTCAATTGGATCGTGCCTCATGTTGAATAACCACTTTTTAAACCCTCACAGTGACCAAAATTGCCAATTTTACACAGTTTTGCTTACTCAAAAGCTTCAATTTTGACCCATTTCAGGCACAGAAATGACTTTAAACACACTTATTTTAGTTGACAAAGCCATAATTCACATCCAACAGTCATTTAGAGTCAAAAGATTAAATGTTAACATTTCATCATTATAGACCATTTTGGGAACGTTCGACAGGTCCAAAGTCATCGTTTTTCGTCTAAAAATGGATTTTTTTGGACTGTACCAAAAATGATTCAAAATGTCAATTGGATCGTGCCTCATGTTGAATAACCACTTTTTAAACCCTCACAGTGACCAAAATTGCCATTTTTACAGAGTTTTGATTACTCAAAAGCTTCAATTTTGACCCATTTCAGGCACAGAAATGACTTTAAACACACTTATTTTAGTTGACAAAGTCATAATTCACATCCAACAGTCATTTACAGTCAAAAGATTAAATGTTAAAATTTCATCCATATTGACCATTTTGGGATCGTTCGACATGTCCGGAGTCATCGTTTTTCATCCGAAAATTGATTTTTTGGACTGTACCAAAAATGATTCAAAATGTCAATTGGATCGTGCCTCATGTTGAATAACCACTTTTTAAACCCTCACAGTGACCAAAATTGCCATTTTTACAGAGTTTTGCTTACTCAAAAGCTTCAATTTTGACACATTTCAGGCACAGAAATGACTTTAAACACACTTATTTTAGTTGACAAAGTCATAATTCACATCCAACAGTCATTTACAGTCAAAAGATTAAATGTTAAAATTTCATCCATATTGACCATTTTGGGATCGTGCGACATGTCCGGAGTCATCGTTTTTCATCCGAAAATTGATTTTTTGGACTGTACCAAAAATCATTCAAAATGTCAATTGGATCGTGCCTCATGTTAAATAACCACTTTTTAAACCCTCACAGTGACCAAAATTGCCATTTTTACAGAGTTTTGCTTACTCAAAAGCTTCAATTTTGACCCATTTCAGGCACAGAAATGACTTTAAACACACTTATTTTAGTTGACAAAGTCATAATTCACATCCAACAGTCATTTACAGTCAAAAGATTAAATGTTAAAATTTCATCCATATTGACCATTTTGGGATCGTTCGACATGTCCGGAGTCATCGTTTTTCATCCGAAAATTGATTTTTTGGACTGTACCAAAAATGATTCAAAATGTCAATTGGATCATGCCTCATGTTGAATAACCACTTTTTAAACCCTCACAGTGACCAAAATTGCCATTTTTACAGAGTTTTGATTACTCAAAAGCTTCAATTTTTACCCCTTTGAGGCACAGAAATGACTTTAAACACACTTATTTTAGTTGACAAAGTCATAATTCACATCCAACAGTCATTTACAGTCAAAAGATTAAATGTTAAAATTTCATCCATATTGACCATTTTGGGATCGTTCTACATGTCCGGAGTCATCGTTTTATATCCAAAAATTGATTTTTTGAACTGTACCAAAAATGATTCAAAATGTCAATTGGATCGTGCCTCATGTTGAATAACCACTTTTTAAACCCTCACAGTGACCAAAATTGCCAATTTTACACAGTTTTGCTTACTCAAAAGCTTCAATTTTGACCCATTTCAGGCACAGAAATGACTTTAAACACACTTATTTTAGTTGACAAAGCCATAATTCACATCCAACAGTCATTTAGAGTCAAAAGATTAAATGTTAACATTTCATCATTATAGACCATTTTGGGAACGTTCGACAGGTCCAAAGTCATCGTTTTTCGTCTAAAAATTGATTTTTTTGGACTGTACCAAAAATGATTCAAAATGTCAATTGGATCGTGCCTCATGTTGAATAACCACTTTTTAAACCCTCACAGTGACCAAAATTGCCAATTTTACACAGTTTTGCTTACTCAAAAGCTTCAATTTTGACCCATTTCAGGCACAGAAATGACTTTAAACACACTTATTTTAGTTGACAAAGCCATAATTCACATCCAACAGTCATTTAGAGTCAAAAGATTAAATGTTAACATTTCATCATTATAGACCATTTTGGGAACGTTCGACAGGTCCAAAGTCATCGTTTTTCGTCTAAAAATTGATTTTTTTGGACTGTACCAAAAATGATTCAAAATGTCAATTGGATCGTGCCTCATGTTGAATAACCACTTTTTAAACCCTCACAGTGACCAAAATTGCCATTTTTACAGAGTTTTGATTACTCAAAAGCTTCAATTTTGACCCATTTCAGGCACAGAAATGACTTTAAACACACTTATTTTAGTTGACAAAGTCATAATTCACATCCAACAGTCATTTACAGTCAAAAGATTAAATGTTAAAATTTCATCCATATTGACCATTTTGGGATCGTTCGACATGTCCGGAGTCATCGTTTTTCATCCGAAAATTGATTTTTTGGACTGTACCAAAAATGATTCAAAATGTCAATTGGATCGTGCCTCATGTTGAATAACCACTTTTTAAACCCTCACAGTGACCAAAATTGCCATTTTTACAGAGTTTTGCTTACTCAAAAGCTTCAATTTTGACCCATTTCAGGCACAGAAATGACTTTAAACACACTTATTTTAGTTGACAAAGTCATAATTCACATCCAACAGTCATTTACAGTCTAAAGATTAAATGTTAAAATTTCATCCATATTGACCATTTTGGGATCGTTCGACATGTCCGGAGTCATCGTTTTTCATCCGAAAATTGATTTTTTGGACTGTACCAAAAATGATTCAAAATGTCAATTGGATCGTGCCTCATGTTGAATAACCACTTTTTAAACCCTCACAGTGACCAAAATTGCCATTTTTACAGAGTTTTGATTACTCAAAAGCTTCAATTTTGACCCATTTCAGGCACAGAAATGACTTTAAACACACTTATTTTAGTTGACAAAGTCATAATTCACATCCAACAGTCATTTACAGTCAAAAGATTAAATGTTAAAATTTCATCCATATTGACCATTTTGGGATCGTGCGACATGTCCGGAGTCATCGTTTTTCATCCGAAAATTGATTTTTTGGACTGTACCAAAAATGATTCAAAATGTCAATTGGATCGTGCCTCATGTTGAATAACCACTTTTTAAACCCTCACAGTGACCAAAATTGCCATTTTTACAGAGTTTTGCTTACTCAAAAGCTTCAATTTTGACCCATTTCAGGCACAGAAATGACTTTAAACACACTTATTTTAGTTGACAAAGTCATAATTCACATCCAACAGTCATTTACAGTCAAAAGATTAAATGTTAACATTTCATCATTATAGACCATTTTGGGAACGTTCGACAGGTCCAAAGTCATCGTTTTTCGTCTAAAAATTGATTTTTTTGGACTGTACCAAAAATGATTCAAAATGTCAATTGGATCGTGCCTCATGTTGAATAACCACTTTTTAAACCCTCACAGTGACCAAAATTGCCAATTTTACACAGTTTTGCTTACTCAAAAGCTTCAATTTTGACCCATTTCAGGCACAGAAATGACTTTAAACACACTTATTTTAGTTGACAAAGCCATAATTCACATCCAACAGTCATTTAGAGTCAAAAGATTAAATGTTAACATTTCATCATTATAGACCATTTTGGGAACGTTCGACAGGTCCAAAGTCATCGTTTTTCGTCTAAAAATTGATTTTTTTGGACTGTACCAAAAATGATTCAAAATGTCAATTGGATCGTGCCTCATGTTGAATAACCACTTTTTAAACCCTCACAGTGACCAAAATTGCCATTTTTACAGAGTTTTGATTACTCAAAAGCTTCAATTTTGACCCATTTCAGGCACAGAAATGACTTTAAACACACTTATTTTAGTTGACAAAGTCATAATTCACATCCAACAGTCATTTACAGTCAAAAGATTAAATGTTAAAATTTCATCCATATTGACCATTTTGGGATCGTTCGACATGTCCGGAGTCATCGTTTTTCATCCGAAAATTGATTTTTTGGACTGTACCAAAAATGATTCAAAATGTCAATTGGATCGTGCCTCATGTTGAATAACCACTTTTTAAACCCTCACAGTGACCAAAATTGCCATTTTTACAGAGTTTTGCTTACTCAAAAGCTTCAATTTTGACCCATTTCAGGCACAGAAATGACTTTAAACACACTTATTTTAGTTGACAAAGTCATAATTCACATCCAACAGTCATTTACAGTCAAAAGATTAAATGTTAAAATTTCATCCATATTGACCATTTTGGGATCGTGCGACATGTCCGGAGTCATCGTTTTTCATCCGAAAATTGATTTTTTGGACTGTACCAAAAATGATTCAAAATGTCAATTGGATCGTGCCTCATGTTGAATAACCACTTTTTAAACCCTCACAGTGACCAAAATTGCCAATTTTACACAGTTTTGCTTACTCAAAAGCTTCAATTTTGACCCATTTCAGGCACAGAAATGACTTTAAACACACTTATTTTAGTTGACAAAGTCATAATTCACATCCAACAGTCATTTACAGTCTAAAGATTAAATGTTAAAATTTCATCCATATTGACCATTTTGTGATCGTTTGACATGTCCGGAGTCATCGTTTTTCATCCGAAAATTGATTTTTTGGACTGTACCAAAAATGATTCAAAATGTCAATTGTATCGTGCCTCATGTTGAATAACCACTTTTTAAACCCTCACAGTGACCAAAATTGCCATTTTTACAGAGTTTTGATTACTCAAAAGCTTCAATTTTGACCCATTTCAGGCACAGAAATGACTTTAAACACACTTATTTTAGTTGACAAAGTCATAATTCACATCCAACAGTCATTTACAGTCAAAAGATTAAATGTTAAAATTTCATCCATATTGACCATTTTGGGATCGTGCGACATGTCCGGAGTCATCGTTTTTCATCCGAAAATTGATTTTTTGGACTGTACCAAAAATGATTCAAAATGTCAATTGGATCGTGCCTCATGTTGAATAACCACTTTTTAAACCCTCACAGTGACCAAAATTGCCATTTTTACAGAGTTTTGCTTACTCAAAAGCTTCAATTTTGACCCATTTCAGGCACAGAAATGACTTTAAACACACTTATTTTAGTTGACAAAGTCATAATTCACATCCAACAGTCATTTACAGTCAAAAGATTAAATGTTAAAATTTCATCCATATTGACCATTTTGGGATCGTTCGACATGTCCGGAGTCATCGTTTTTCATCCGAAAATTGATTTTTTGGACTGTACCAAAAATGATTCAAAATGTCAATTGGATCATGCCTCATGTTGAATAACCACTTTTTAAACCCTCACAGTGACCAAAATTGCCATTTTTACAGAGTTTTGATTACTCAAAAGCTTCAATTTTTACCCCTTTGAGGCACAGAAATGACTTTAAACACACTTATTTTAGTTGACAAAGTCATAATTCACATCCAACAGTCATTTACAGTCAAAAGATTAAATGTTAAAATTTCATCCATATTGACCATTTTGGGATCGTTCTACATGTCCGGAGTCATCGTTTTATATCCGAAAATTGATTTTTTGAACTGTTCCAAAAATGATTCAAAATGTCAATTGGATCGTGCCTCATGTTGAATAACCACTTTTTAAACCCTCACAGTGACCAAAATTGCCAATTTTACACAGTTTTGCTTACTCAAAAGCTTCAATTTTGACCCATTTCAGGCACAGAAATGACTTTAAACACACTTATTTTAGTTGACAAAGCCATAATTCACATCCAACAGTCATTTAGAGTCAAAAGATTAAATGTTAACATTTCATCATTATAGACCATTTTGGGAACGTTCGACAGGTCCAAAGTCATCGTTTTTCGTCTAAAAATTGATTTTTTTGGACTGTACCAAAAATGATTCAAAATGTCAATTGGATCGTGCCTCATGTTGAATAACCACTTTTTAAACCCTCACAGTGACCAAAATTGCCATTTTTACAGAGTTTTGATTACTCAAAAGCTTCAATTTTGACCCATTTCAGGCACAGAAATGACTTTAAACACACTTATTTTAGTTGACAAAGTCATAATGCACATCCAACAGTCATTTACAGTCAAAAGATTAAATGTTAAAATTTCATCCATATTGACCATTTTGGGATCGTTCGACATGTCCGGAGTCATCGTTTTTCATCCGAAAATTGATTTTTTGGACTGTACCAAAAATGATTCAAAATGTCAATTGGATCGTGCCTCATGTTGAATAACCACTTTTTAAACCCTCACAGTGACCAAAATTGCCATTTTTACACAGTTTTGCTTACTCAAAAGCTTCAATTTTGACCCATTTCAGGCACAGAAATGACTTTAAACACACTTATTTTAGTTGACAAAGTCATAATTCACATCCAACAGTCATTTACAGTCTAAAGATTAAATGTTAAAATTTCATCCATATTGACCATTTTGGGATCGTTCGACATGTCCGGAGTCATCGTTTTTCATCCGAAAATTGATTTTTTGGACTGTACCAAAAATGATTCAAAATGTCAATTGGATCGTGCCTCATGTTGAATAACCACTTTTTAAACCCTCACAGTGACCAAAATTGCCATTTTTACAGAGTTTTGATTACTCAAAAGCTTCAATTTTGACCCATTTCAGGCACAGAAATGACTTTAAACACACTTATTTTAGTTGACAAAGTCATAATTCACATCCAACAGTCATTTACAGTCAAAAGATTAAATGTTAAAATTTCATCCATATTGACCATTTTGGGATCGTGCGACATGTCCGGAGTCATCGTTTTTCATCCGAAAATTGATTTTTTGGACTGTACCAAAAATGATTCAAAATGTCAATTGGATCGTGCCTCATGTTGAATAACCACTTTTTAAACCCTCACAGTGACCATAATTGCCATTTTTACAGAGTTTTGCTTACTCAAAAGCTTCAATTTTGACCCATTTCAGGCACAGAAATGACTTTAAACACACTTATTTTAGTTGACAAAGTCATAATTCACATCCAACAGTCATTTACAGTCAAAAGATTAAATGTTAACATTTCATCATTATAGACCATTTTGGGAACGTTCGACAGGTCCAAAGTCATCGTTTTTCGTCTAAAAATTGATTTTTTTGGACTGTACCAAAAATGATTCAAAATGTCAATTGGATCGTGCCTCATGTTGAATAACCACTTTTTAAACCCTCACAGTGACCAAAATTGCCAATTTTACACAGTTTTGCTTACTCAAAAGCTTCAATTTTGACCCATTTCAGGCACAGAAATGACTTTAAACACACTTATTTTAGTTGACAAAGCCATAATTCACATCCAACAGTCATTTAGAGTCAAAAGATTAAATGTTAACATTTCATCATTATAGACCATTTTGGGAACGTTCGACAGGTCCAAAGTCATCGTTTTTCGTCTAAAAATTGATTTTTTTGGACTGTACCAAAAATGATTCAAAATGTCAATTGGATCGTGCCTCATGTTGAATAACCACTTTTTAAACCCTCACAGTGACCAAAATTGCCATTTTTACAGAGTTTTGATTACTCAAAAGCTTCAATTTTGACCCATTTCAGGCACAGAAATGACTTTAAACACACTTATTTTAGTTGACAAAGTCATAATTCACATCCAACAGTCATTTACAGTCAAAAGATTAAATGTTAAAATTTCATCCATATTGACCATTTTGGGATCGTTCGACATGTCCGGAGTCATCGTTTTTCATCCGAAAATTGATTTTTTGGACTGTACCAAAAATGATTCAAAATGTCAATTGGATCGTGCCTCATGTTGAATAACCACTTTTTAAACCCTCACAGTGACCAAAATTGCCATTTTTACAGAGTTTTGCTTACTCAAAAGCTTCAATTTTGACCCATTTCAGGCACAGAAATGACTTTAAACACACTTATTTTAGTTGACAAAGTCATAATTCACATCCAACAGTCATTTACAGTCAAAAGATTAAATGTTAAAATTTCATCCATATTGACCATTTTGGGATCGTGCGACATGTCCGGAGTCATCGTTTTTCATCCGAAAATTGATTTTTTGGACTGTACCAAAAATGATTCAAAATGTCAATTGGATCGTGCCTCATGTTGAATAACCACTTTTTAAACCCTCACAGTGACCAAAATTGCCAATTTTACACAGTTTTGCTTACTCAAAAGCTTCAATTTTGACCCATTTCAGGCACAGAAATGACTTTAAACACACTTATTTTAGTTGACAAAGTCATAATTCACATCCAACAGTCATTTACAGTCTAAAGATTAAATGTTAAAATTTCATCCATATTGACCATTTTGTGATCGTTTGACATGTCCGGAGTCATCGTTTTTCATCCGAAAATTGATTTTTTGGACTGTACCAAAAATGATTCAAAATGTCAATTGTATCGTGCCTCATGTTGAATAACCACTTTTTAAACCCTCACAGTGACCAAAATTGCCATTTTTACAGAGTTTTGATTACTCAAAAGCTTCAATTTTGACCCATTTCAGGCACAGAAATGACTTTAAACACACTTATTTTAGTTGACAAAGTCATAATTCACATCCAACAGTCATTTACAGTCAAAAGATTAAATGTTAAAATTTCATCCATATTGACCATTTTGGGATCGTGCGACATGTCCGGAGTCATCGTTTTTCATCCGAAAATTGATTTTTTGGACTGTACCAAAAATGATTCAAAATGTCAATTGGATCGTGCCTCATGTTGAATAACCACTTTTTAAACCCTCACAGTGACCAAAATTGCCATTTTTACAGAGTTTTGCTTACTCAAAAGCTTCAATTTTGACCCATTTCAGGCACAGAAATGACTTTAAACACACTTATTTTAGTTGACAAAGTCATAATTCACATCCAACAGTCATTTACAGTCAAAAGATTAAATGTTAAAATTTCATCCATATTGACCATTTTGGGATCGTTCGACATGTCCGGAGTCATCGTTTTTCATCCGAAAATTGATTTTTTGGACTGTACCAAAAATGATTCAAAATGTCAATTGGATCATGCCTCATGTTGAATAACCACTTTTTAAACCCTCACAGTGACCAAAATTGCCATTTTTACAGAGTTTTGATTACTCAAAAGCTTCAATTTTTACCCCTTTGAGGCACAGAAATGACTTTAAACACACTTATTTTAGTTGACAAAGTCATAATTCACATCCAACAGTCATTTACAGTCAAAAGATTAAATGTTAAAATTTCATCCATATTGACCATTTTGGGATCGTTCTACATGTCCGGAGTCATCGTTTTATATCCGAAAATTGATTTTTTGAACTGTTCCAAAAATGATTCAAAATGTCAATTGGATCGTGCCTCATGTTGAATAACCACTTTTTAAACCCTCACAGTGACCAAAATTGCCAATTTTACACAGTTTTGCTTACTCAAAAGCTTCAATTTTGACCCATTTCAGGCACAGAAATGACTTTAAACACACTTATTTTAGTTGACAAAGCCATAATTCACATCCAACAGTCATTTAGAGTCAAAAGATTAAATGTTAACATTTCATCATTATAGACCATTTTGGGAACGTTCGACAGGTCCAAAGTCATCGTTTTTCGTCTAAAAATTGATTTTTTTGGACTGTACCAAAAATGATTCAAAATGTCAATTGGATCGTGCCTCATGTTGAATAACCACTTTTTAAACCCTCACAGTGACCAAAATTGCCATTTTTACAGAGTTTTGATTACTCAAAAGCTTCAATTTTGACCCATTTCAGGCACAGAAATGACTTTAAACACACTTATTTTAGTTGACAAAGTCATAATGCACATCCAACAGTCATTTACAGTCAAAAGATTAAATGTTAAAATTTCATCCATATTGACCATTTTGGGATCGTTCGACATGTCCGGAGTCATCGTTTTTCATCCGAAAATTGATTTTTTGGACTGTACCAAAAATGATTCAAAATGTCAATTGGATCGTGCCTCATGTTGAATAACCACTTTTTAAACCCTCACAGTGACCAAAATTGCCATTTTTACAGAGTTTTGCTTACTCAAAAGCTTCAATTTTGACCCATTTCAGGCACAGAAATGACTTTAAACACACTTATTTTAGTTGAAAAAGTCATAATTCACATCCAACAGTCATTTACAGTCAAAAGATTAAATGTTAAAATTTCATCCATATTGACCATTTTGGGATCGTGCGACATGTCCGGAGTCATCGTTTTTCATCCGAAAATTGATTTTTTGGACTGTACCAAAAATTATTCAAAATGTCAATTGGATCGTGCCTCATGTTAAATAACCACTTTTTAAACCCTCACAGTGACCAAAATTGCCATTTTTACAGAGTTTTGCTTACTCAAAAGCTTCAATTTTGACCCATTTCAGGCACATAAATGACTTTAAACACACTTATTTTAGTTGACAAAGTCATAATTCACATCCAACAGTCATTTACAGTCAAAAGATTAAATGTTAAAATTTCATCCATATTGACCATTTTGGGATCGTTCGACATGTCCGGAGTCATCGTTTTTCATCCGAAAATTGATTTTTTGGACTGTACCAAAAATGATTCAAAATGTCAATTGGATCATGCCTCATGTTGAATAACCACTTTTTAAACCCTCACAGTGACCAAAATTGCCATTTTTACAGAGTTTTGATTACTCAAAAGCTTCAATTTTTACCCCTTTGAGGCACAGAAATGACTTTAAACACACTTATTTTAGTTGACAAAGTCATAATTCACATCCAACAGTCATTTACAGTCAAAAGATTAAATGTTAAAATTTCATCCATATTGACCATTTTGGGATCGTTCTACATGTCCGGAGTCATCGTTTTATATCCAAAAATTGATTTTTTGAACTGTACCAAAAATGATTCAAAATGTCAATTGGATCGTGCCTCATGTTGAATAACCACTTTTTAAACCCTCACAGTGACCAAAATTGCCAATTTTACACAGTTTTGCTTACTCAAAAGCTTCAATTTTGACCCATTTCAGGCACAGAAATGACTTTAAACACACTTATTTTAGTTGACAAAGCCATAATTCACATCCAACAGTCATTTAGAGTCAAAAGATTAAATGTTAACATTTCATCATTATAGACCATTTTGGGATCGTTCGACATGTCCGGAGTCATCGTTTTTCATCCGAAAATTGATTTTTTGGACTGTACCAAAAATTATTCAAAATGTCAAATGGATCGTGCCTCATGTTGAATAACCACTTTTTAAACCCTCACAGTGACCAAAATTGCCATTTTTACAGAGTTTTGCTTACTCAAAAGCTTCAATTTTGACCCATTTCAGGCACAGAAATGACTTTAAACACACTTATTTTAGTTGACAAAGTCATAATTCACATCCAACAGTCATTTACAGTCAAAAGATTAAATGTTAAAATTTCATCCATATTGACCATTTTGGGATCGTTCGACATGTCCGGAGTCATCGTTTTTCATCCGAAAATTGATTTTTTGGACTGTACCAAAAATGATTCAAAATGTCAATTGGATCATGCCTCATGTTGAATAACCACTTTTTAAACCCTCACAGTGACCAAAATTGCCATTTTTACAGAGTTTTGATTACTCAAAAGCTTCAATTTTTACCCCCTTTGAGGCACAGAAATGACTTTAAACACACTTATTTTAGTTGACAAAGTCATAATTCACATCCAACAGTCATTTACAGTCAAAAGATTAAATGTTAAAATTTCATCCATATTGACCATTTTGGGATCGTTCTACATGTCCGGAGTCATCGTTTTATATCCAAAAATTGATTTTTTGAACTGTACCAAAAATGATTCAAAATGTCAATTGGATCGTGCCTCATGTTGAATAACCACTTTTTAAACCCTCACAGTGACCAAAATTGCCAATTTTACACAGTTTTGCTTACTCAAAAGCTTCAATTTTGACCCATTTCAGGCACAGAAATGACTTTAAACACACTTATTTTAGTTGACAAAGCCATAATTCACATCCAACAGTCATTTAGAGTCAAAAGATTAAATGTTAACATTTCATCATTATAGACCATTTTGGGAACGTTCGACAGGTCCGAAGTCATCGTTTTTCGTCTAAAAATTGATTTTTTTGGACTGTACCAAAAATGATTCAAAATGTCAATTGGATCGTGCCTCATGTTGAATAACCACTTTTTAAACCCTCAGAGTGACCAAAATTGCCATTTTTACAGAGTTTTGATTACTCAAAAGCTTCAATTTTTACCCCTTTGAGGCACAGAAATGACTTTAAACACACTTATTTTAGTTGACAAAGTCATAATTCACATCCAACAGTCATTTACAGTCAAAAGATTAAATGTTAAAATTTCATCCATATTGACCATTTTGGGATCGTTCGACATGTCCGGAGTCATCGTTTTTCATCCGAAAATTGATTTTTTGGACTGTACCAAAAATGATTCAAAATGTCAATTGGATCGTGCCTCATGTTGAATAACCACTTTTTAAACCCTCACAGTGACCAAAATTGCCATTTTTACAGAGTTTTGCTTACTCAAAAGCTTCAATTTTGACCCATTTCAGGCACAGAAATGACTTTAAACACACTTATTTTAGTTGACAAAGGTAAAATTCACATCCAACAGTCATTTACAGTTAAAAGATTAAATGTTAAAATTTCATCCATATTGACCATTTTGGGATCGTTCGACATGTCCGGAGTCATCGTTTTTCATCCGAAAATTGATTTTTTGGACTGTACCAAAAATGATTCAAAATGTCAATTGGATCGTGCCTCATGTTGAATAACCACTTTTTAAACCCTCACAGTGACCAAAATTGCCATTTTTACAGAGTTTTGCTTACTCAAAAGCTTCAATTTTTACCCCTTTGAGGCACAGAAATGACTTTAAACACACTTATTTTAGTTGACAAAGTCATAATTCACATCCAACAGTCATTTACAGTCAAAAGATTAAATGTTAAAATTTCATCCATATTGACCATTTTGGGATCGTTCGACATGTCCGGAGTCATCGTTTTTCATCCGAAAATTGATTTTTTGGACTGTACCAAAAATGATTCAAAATGTCAATTGGATCATGCCTCATGTTGAATAACCACTTTTTAAACCCTCACAGTGACCAAAATTGCCATTTTTACAGAGTTTTGATTACTCAAAAGCTTCAATTTTTACCCCTTTGAGGCACAGAAATGACTTTAAACACACTTATTTTAGTTGACAAAGTCATAATTCACATCCAACAGTCATTTACAGTCAAAAGATTAAATGTTAAAATTTCATCCATATTGACCATTTTGGGATCGTTCTACATGTCCGGAGTCATCGTTTTATATCCGAAAATTGATTTTTTGAACTGTTCCAAAAATGATTCAAAATGTCAATTGGATCGTGCCTCATGTTGAATAACCACTTTTTAAACCCTCACAGTGACCAAAATTGCCAATTTTACACAGTTTTGCTTACTCAAAAGCTTCAATTTTGACCCATTTCAGGCACAGAAATGACTTTAAACACACTTATTTTAGTTGACAAAGCCATAATTCACATCCAACAGTCATTTAGAGTCAAAAGATTAAATGTTAACATTTCATCATTATAGACCATTTTGGGAACGTTCGACAGGTCCAAAGTCATCGTTTTTCGTCTAAAAATGGATTTTTTTGGACTGTACCAAAAATGATTCAAAATGTCAATTGGATCGTGCCTCATGTTGAATAACCACTTTTTAAACCCTCACAGTGACCAAAATTGCCATTTTTACAGAGTTTTGATTACTCAAAAGCTTCAATTTTGACCCATTTCAGGCACAGAAATGACTTTAAACACACTTATTTTAGTTGACAAAGTCATAATTCACATCCAACAGTCATTTACAGTCAAAAGATTAAATGTTAAAATTTCATCCATATTGACCATTTTGGGATCGTTCGACATGTCCGGAGTCATCGTTTTTCATCCGAAAATTGATTTTTTGGACTGTACCAAAAATGATTCAAAATGTCAATTGGATCGTGCCTCATGTTGAATAACCACTTTTTAAACCCTCACAGTGACCAAAATTGCCATTTTTACAGAGTTTTGCTTACTCAAAAGCTTCAATTTTGACCCATTTCAGGCACAGAAATGACTTTAAACACACTTATTTTAGTTGACAAAGTCATAATTCACATCCAACAGTCATTTACAGTCAAAAGATTAAATGTTAAAATTTCATCCATATTGACCATTTTGGGATCGTGCGACATGTCCGGAGTCATCGTTTTTCATCCGAAAATTGATTTTTTGGACTGTACCAAAAATCATTCAAAATGTCAATTGGATCGTGCCTCATGTTAAATAACCACTTTTTAAACCCTCACAGTGACCAAAATTGCCATTTTTACAGAGTTTTGCTTACTCAAAAGCTTCAATTTTGACCCATTTCAGGCACAGAAATGACTTTAAACACACTTATTTTAGTTGACAAAGTCATAATTCACATCCAACAGTCATTTACAGTCAAAAGATTAAATGTTAAAATTTCATCCATATTGACCATTTTGGGATCGTTCGACATGTCCGGAGTCATCGTTTTTCATCCGAAAATTGATTTTTTGGACTGTACCAAAAATGATTCAAAATGTCAATTGGATCATGCCTCATGTTGAATAACCACTTTTTAAACCCTCACAGTGACCAAAATTGCCATTTTTACAGAGTTTTGATTACTCAAAAGCTTCAATTTTTACCCCTTTGAGGCACAGAAATGACTTTAAACACACTTATTTTAGTTGACAAAGTCATAATTCACATCCAACAGTCATTTACAGTCAAAAGATTAAATGTTAAAATTTCATCCATATTGACCATTTTGGGATCGTTCTACATGTCCGGAGTCATCGTTTTATATCCAAAAATTGATTTTTTGAACTGTACCAAAAATGATTCAAAATGTCAATTGGATCGTGCCTCATGTTGAATAACCACTTTTTAAACCCTCACAGTGACCAAAATTGCCAATTTTACACAGTTTTGCTTACTCAAAAGCTTCAATTTTGACCCATTTCAGGCACAGAAATGACTTTAAACACACTTATTTTAGTTGACAAAGCCATAATTCACATCCAACAGTCATTTAGAGTCAAAAGATTAAATGTTAACATTTCATCATTATAGACCATTTTGGGATCGTTCGACATGTCCGGAGTCATCGTTTTTCATCCGAAAATTGATTTTTTGGACTGTACCAAAAATTATTCAAAATGTCAAATGGATCGTGCCTCATGTTGAATAACCACTTTTTAAACCCTCACAGTGACCAAAATTGCCATTTTTACAGAGTTTTGCTTACTCAAAAGCTTCAATTTTGACCCATTTCAGGCACAGAAATGACTTTAAACACACTTATTTTAGTTGACAAAGTCATAATTCACATCCAACAGTCATTTACAGTCAAAAGATTAAATGTTAAAATTTCATCCATATTGACCATTTTGGGATCGTTCGACATGTCCGGAGTCATCGTTTTTCATCCGAAAATTGATTTTTTGGACTGTACCAAAAATGATTCAAAATGTCAATTGGATCATGCCTCATGTTGAATAACCACTTTTTAAACCCTCACAGTGACCAAAATTGCCATTTTTACAGAGTTTTGATTACTCAAAAGCTTCAATTTTTACCCCTTTGAGGCACAGAAATGACTTTAAACACACTTATTTTAGTTGACAAAGTCATAATTCACATCCAACAGTCATTTACAGTCAAAAGATTAAATGTTAAAATTTCATCCATATTGACCATTTTGGGATCGTTCTACATGTCCGGAGTCATCGTTTTATATCCAAAAATTGATTTTTTGAACTGTACCAAAAATGATTCAAAATGTCAATTGGATCGTGCCTCATGTTGAATAACCACTTTTTAAACCCTCACAGTGACCAAAATTGCCAATTTTACACAGTTTTGCTTACTCAAAAGCTTCAATTTTGACCCATTTCAGGCACAGAAATGACTTTAAACACACTTATTTTAGTTGACAAAGCCATAATTCACATCCAACAGTCATTTAGAGTCAAAAGATTAAATGTTAACATTTCATCATTATAGACCATTTTGGGAACGTTCGACAGGTCCGAAGTCATCGTTTTTCGTCTAAAAATTGATTTTTTTGGACTGTACCAAAAATGATTCAAAATGTCAATTGGATCGTGCCTCATGTTGAATAACCACTTTTTAAACCCTCAGAGTGACCAAAATTGCCATTTTTACAGAGTTTTGATTACTCAAAAGCTTCAATTTTTACCCCTTTGAGGCACAGAAATGACTTTAAACACACTTATTTTAGTTGACAAAGTCATAATTCACATCCAACAGTCATTTACAGTCAAAAGATTAAATGTTAAAATTTCATCCATATTGACCATTTTGGGATCGTTCGACATGTCCGGAGTCATCGTTTTTCATCCGAAAATTGATTTTTTGGACTGTACCAAAAATGATTCAAAATGTCAATTGGATCGTGCCTCATGTTGAATAACCACTTTTTAAACCCTCACAGTGACCAAAATTGCCATTTTTACAGAGTTTTGCTTACTCAAAAGCTTCAATTTTGACCCATTTCAGGCACAGAAATGACTTTAAACACACTTATTTTAGTTGACAAAGGTAAAATTCACATCCAACAGTCATTTACAGTTAAAAGATTAAATGTTAAAATTTCATCCATATTGACCATTTTGGGATCGTTCGACATGTCCAGAGTCATCGTTTTTCATCCGAAAATTGATTTTTTGGACTGTACCAAAAATGATTCAAAATGTCAATTGGATCGTGCCTCATGTTGAATAACCACTTTTTAAACCCTCACAGTGACCAAAATTGCCATTTTTACAGAGTTTTGCTTACTCAAAAGCTTCAATTTTGACCCATTTCAGGCACAGAAATGACTTTAAACACACTTATTTTAGTTGACAAAGTCATAATTCACATCCAACAGTCATTTACAGTCAAAAGATTAAATGTTAAAATTTCATCCATATTGACCATTTTGGGATCGTTCGACATGTCCGGAGTCATCGTTTTTCATCCGAAAATTGATTTTTTGGACTGTACCAAAAATGATTCAAAATGTCAATTGGATCATGCCTCATGTTGAATAACCACTTTTTAAACCCTCACAGTGACCAAAATTGCCATTTTTACAGAGTTTTGATTACTCAAAAGCTTCAATTTTTACCCCTTTGAGGCACAGAAATGACTTTAAACACACTTATTTTAGTTGACAAAGTCATAATTCACATCCAACAGTCATTTACAGTCAAAAGATCAAATGTTAAAATTTCATCCATATTGACCATTTTGGGATCGTTCTACATGTCCGGAGTCATCGTTTTATATCCAAAAATTGATTTTTTGAACTGTACCAAAAATGATTCAAAATGTCAATTGGATCGTGCCTCATGTTGAATAACCACTTTTTAAACCCTCACAGTGACCAAAATTGCCAATTTTACACAGTTTTGCTTACTCAAAAGCTTCAATTTTGACCCATTTCAGGCACAGAAATGACTTTAAACACACTTATTTTAGTTGACAAAGCCATAATTCACATCCAACAGTCATTTAGAGTCAAAAGATTAAATGTTAACATTTCATCATTATAGACCATTTTGGGAACGTTCGACAGGTCCGAAGTCATCGTTTTTCGTCTAAAAATTGATTTTTTTGGACTGTACCAAAAATGATTCAAAATGTCAATTGGATCGTGCCTCATGTTGAATAACCACTTTTTAAACCCTCAGAGTGACCAAAATTGCCATTTTTACAGAGTTTTGATTACTCAAAAGCTTCAATTTTTACCCCTTTGAGGCACAGAAATGACTTTAAACACACTTATTTTAGTTGACAAAGTCATAATTCACATCCAACAGTCATTTACAGTCAAAAGATTAAATGTTAAAATTTCATCCATATTGACCATTTTGGGATCGTTCGACATGTCCGGAGTCATCGTTTTTCATCCGAAAATTGATTTTTTGGACTGTACCAAAAATGATTCAAAATGTCAATTGGATCGTGCCTCATGTTGAATAACCACTTTTTAAACCCTCACAGTGACCAAAATTGCCATTTTTACAGAGTTTTGCTTACTCAAAAGCTTCAATTTTGACCCATTTCAGGCACAGAAATTACTTTAAACACACTTATTTTAGTTGACAAAGGTAAAATTCACATCCAACAGTCATTTACAGTTAAAAGATTAAATGTTAAAATTTCATCCATATTGACCATTTTGGGATCGTTTGACATGTCCGGAGTCATCGTTTTTCATCCGAAAATTGATTTTTTGGACTGTACCAAAAATGATTCAAAATGTCAATTGGATCGTGCCTCATGTTGAATAACCACTTTTTAAACCCTCACAGTGACCAAAATTGCCATTTTTACAGAGTTTTGCTTACTCAAAAGCTTCAATTTTGACCCATTTCAGGCACAGAAATGACTTTAAACACACTTATTTTAGTTGACAAAGTCATAATTCACATCCAACAGTCATTTACAGTCAAAAGATTAAATGTTAAAATTTCATCCATATTGACCATTTTGGGATCGTTCGACATGTCCGGAGTCATCGTTTTTCATCCGAAAATTGATTTTTTGAACTGTACCAAAAATGATTCAAAATGTCAATTGGATCGTGCCTCATGTTGAATAACCACTTTTTAAACCCTCACAGTGACCAAAATTGCCATTTTTACAGAGTTTTGCTTACTCAAAAGCTTCAATTTTGACCGATTTTAGGCACAGAAATGACTTTAAACACACTTATTTTAGTTGACAAAGTCATAATTCACATCCAACAGTCATTTACAGTCAAAAGATTAAATGTTAAAATTTCATCCATATTGACCATTTTGGGATCGTTCGACATGTCCGGAGTCATCGGTTTTCATCCGAAAATTGATTTTTTGGACTGTACCAAAAATGATTCAAAATGTCAATTGGATCATGCCTCATGTTGAATAACCACTTTTTAAACCCTCACAGTGACCAAAATTGCCATTTTTACAGAGTTTTGATTACTCAAAAGCTTCAATTTTTACCCCTTTGAGGCACAGAAATGACTTTAAACACACTTATTTTAGTTGAAAAAGTCATAATTCACATCCAACAGTCATTTACAGTCAAAAGATTAAATGTTAAAATTTCATCCATATTGACCATTTTGGGATCGTTCGACATGTCCGGAGTCATCGTTTTATATCCGAAAATTGATTTTTTGAACTGTACCAAAAATGATTCAAAATGTCAATTGGATCGTGCCTCATGTTGAATAACCACTTTTTAAACCCTCACAGTGACCAAAATTGCCAATTTTACACAGTTTTGCTTACTCAAAAGCTTCAATTTTGACCCATTTCAGGCACAGAAATGACTTTAAACACACTTATTTTAGTTGACAAAGCCATAATTCACATCCAACAGTCATTTAGAGTCAAAAGATTAAATGTTAAAATTTCATCATTATAGACCATTTTGTGAACGTTCGACAGGTCCGAAGTCATCGTTTTTCGTCTAAAAATTGATTTTTTTGGACTGTACCAAAAATGATTCAAAATGTCAATTGGATCGTGCCTCATGTTGAATAACCACTTTTTAAACCCTCAGAGTGACCAAAATTGCCATTTTTACAGAGTTTTGATTACTCAAAAGCTTCAATTTTTACCCCTTTGAGGCACAGAAATGACTTTAAACACACTTATTTTAGTTGACAAAGTCATAATTCACATCCAACAGTCATTTACAGTCAAAAGATTAAATGTTAAAATTTCATCCATATTGACCATTTTGGGATCGTTCGACATGTCCGGAGTCATCGTTTTTCATCCGAAAATTGATTTTTTGGACTGTACCAAAAATGATTCAAAATGTCAATTGGATCGTGCCTCATGTTGAATAACCACTTTTTAAACCCTCACAGTGACCAAAATTGCCATTTTTACTGAGTTTTGATTACTCAAAAGCTTCAATTTTGACCCATTTCAGGCACAGAAATGACTTTAAACACACTTATTTTAGTTGACAAAGTCCTAATTCACATCCAACAGTCATTTACAGTGAAAAGATTAAATGTTAAAATTTCATCCATATTGACCATTTTGGGATCGTTCGACATGTCCGGAGTCATTGTTTTTCATCCGAAAATTGATTTTTTGGACTGTACCAAAAATGATTCAAAATGTCAATTGGATCCTGCCTCATGTTGAATAACCACTTTTTAAACCCTCACAGTGACCAAAATTGCCAATTTTACACAGTTTTGCTTACTCAAAAGCTTCAATTTTGACCCATTTCAGGCACAGAAATGACTTTAAACACACTTATTTTAGTTGACAAAGCCATAATTCACATCCAACAGTCATTTAGAGTCAAAAGATTAAATGTTAAAATGTCATCATTATAGACCATTTTGGGAACGTTCGACAGGTCCGGAGTCATCGTTTTTCGTCTGAAAATTGATTTTTTGGACTGTACCAAAAATGATTCAAAATGTCAATTGGATCGTGCCTCATGTTGAATAACCACTTTTTAAACCCTCACAGTGACCAAAATTGCCATTTTTACAGAGTTTTGATTACTCAAAAGCTTCAATTTTGACCCATTTCAGGCACAGAAATGACTTTAAACACACTTATTTTAGTTGACAAAGTCCTAATTCACATCCAACAGTCATTTACAGTCAAAAGATTAAATGTTAAAATTTCATCCATATTGACCATTTTGGGATCGTTCGACATGTCCGGAGTCATTGTTTTTCATCCGAAAATTGATTTTTTGGACTGTACCAAAAATGATTCAAAATGTCAATTGGATCCTGCCTCATGTTGAATAACCACTTTTTAAACCCTCACAGTGACCAAAATTGCCAATTTTACACAGTTTTGCTTACTCAAAAGCTTCAATTTTGACCCATTTCAGGCACAGAAATGACTTTAAACACACTTATTTTAGTTGACAAAGCCATAATTCACATCCAACAGTCATTTAGAGTCAAAAGATTAAATGTTAAAATTTCATCATTATAGACCATTTTGGGAACGTTCGACAGGTCCGGAGTCATCGTTTTTCGTCTGAAAATTGATTTTTTGGACTGTACCAAAAATGATTCAAAATGTCAATTGGATCGTGCCTCATGTTGAATAACCACTTTTTAAACCCTCAGAGTGACCAAAATTGCCATTTTTACAGAGTTTTGATTACTCAAAAGCTTCAATTTTTACCCCTTTGAGGCACAGAAATGACTTTAAACACACCTATTTTAGTTGACAAAGTCATAATTCACATCCAACAGTCATTTACAGTCAAAAGATTAAATGTTAAAATTTCATCCATATTGACCATTTTGGGATCGTTCGACATGTCCGGAGTCATCATTTTTCATCCGAAAATTGATTTTTTGGACTGTACCAAAAATGATTCAAAATGTCAATTGGATCGTGCCTCATGTTGAATAACCACTTTTTAAACCCTCACAGTGACCAAAATTGCCATTTTTACAGAGTTTTGCTTACTCAAAAGCTTCAATTTTGACCCATTTCAGGCACAGAAATGACTTTAAACACACCTATTTTAGTTGACAAAGTCATAATTCACATCCAACAGTCATTTACAGTCAAAAGATTAAATGTTAAAATTTCATCCATATTGACCATTTTGGGATCGTTCGACATGTCCGGAGTCATCGTTTTTCATCCGAAAATTGATTTTTTGGACTGTACCAAAAATGATTCAAAATGTCAATTGGATCGTGCCTCATTTTGAATAACCACTTTTTAAACCCTCACAGTGACCAAAATTGCCAATTTTACAGAGTTTTGCTTACACAAAAGCTTCAATTTTGACCCGTTTCAGGCACAGAAATGACTTTAAACACACTTATTTTAGTTGACAAAGTCATTATTCACATCCAACAGTCATTTACAGTCAAAAGATTAAATGTTAAAATTTCATCCATATTGACCATTTTGGGATCGTTCGACATGTCCGGAGTCATCGTTTTTCATCCGAAAATTGATTTTTTGGACTGTACCAAAAATGATTCAAAATGTCAATTGGATCGTGCCTCATGTTGAATAACCACTTTTTAAACCCTCACAGTGACCAAAATTGCCATTTTTACAGAGTTTTGCTTACTCAAAAGCTTCAATTTTGACCCATTTCAGGCACAGAAATGACTTTAAACACACTTATTTTAGTTGACAAAGGTAAAATTCACATCCAACAGTCATTTACAGTTAAAAGATTAAATGTTAAAATTTCATCCATATTGACCATTTTGGGATCGTTCGACATGTCCGGAGTCATCGTTTTTCATCCGAAAATTGATTTTTTGGACTGTACCAAAAATGATTCAAAATGTCAATTGGATCGTGCCTCATGTTGAATAACCACTTTTTAAACCCTCACAGTGACCAAAATTGCCATTTTTACAGAGTTTTGCTTACTCAAAAGCTTCAATTTTGACCCATTTCAGGCACAGAAATGACTTTAAACACACTTATTTTAGTTGACAAAGTCATAATTCACATCCAACAGTCATTTACAGTCAAAAGATTAAATGTTAAAATTTCATCCATATTGACCATTTTGGGATCGTTCGACATGTCCGGAGTCATCGTTTTTCATCCGAAAATTGATTTTTTGAACTGTACCAAAAATGATTCAAAATGTCAATTGGATCGTGCCTCATGTTGAATAACCACTTTTTAAACCCTCACAGTGACCAAAATTGCCATTTTTACAGAGTTTTGCTTACTCAAAAGCTTCAATTTTGACCGATTTTAGGCACAGAAATGACTTTAAACACACTTATTTTAGTTGACAAAGTCATAATTCACATCCAACAGTCATTTACAGTCAAAAGATTAAATGTTAAAATTTCATCCATATTGACCATTTTGGGATCGTTCGACATGTCCGGAGTCATCAGTTTTCATCCGAAAATTGATTTTTTGGACTGTACCAAAAATGATTCAAAATGTCAATTGGATCATGCCTCATGTTGAATAACCACTTTTTAAACCCTCACAGTGACCAAAATTGCCATTTTTACAGAGTTTTGATTACTCAAAAGCTTCAATTTTTACCCCTTTGAGGCACAGAAATGACTTTAAACACACTTATTTTAGTTGAAAAAGTCATAATTCACATCCAACAGTCATTTACAGTCAAAAGATTAAATGTTAAAATTTCATCCATATTGACCATTTTGGGATTGTTCGACATGTCCGGAGTCATCGTTTTATATCCGAAAATTGATTTTTTGAACTGTACCAAAAATGATTCAAAATGTCAATTGGATCGTGCCTCATGTTGAATAACCACTTTTTAAACCCTCACAGTGACCAAAATTGCCAATTTTACACAGTTTTGCTTACTCAAAAGCTTCAATTTTGACCCATTTCAGGCACAGAAATGACTTTAAACACACTTATTTTAGTTGACAAAGCCATAATTCACATCCAACAGTCATTTAGAGTTAAAAGATTAAATGTTAAAATTTCATCATTATAGACCATTTTGGGAACGTTCGACAGGTCCGAAGTCATCGTTTTTCGTCTAAAAATTGATTTTTTTGGACTGTACCAAAAATGATTCAAAATGTCAATTGGATCGTGCCTCATGTTGAATAACCACTTTTTAAACCCTCAGAGTGACCAAAATTGCCATTTTTACAGAGTTTTGATTACTCAAAAGCTTCAATTTTTACCCCTTTGAGGCACAGAAATGACTTTAAACACACTTATTTTAGTTGACAAAGTCATAATTCACATCCAACAGTCATTTACAGTCAAAAGATTAAATGTTAAAATTTCATCCATATTGACCATTTTGGGATCGTTCGACATGTCCGGAGTCATCGTTTTTCATCCGAAAATTGATTTTTTGGACTGTACCAAAAATGATTCAAAATGTCAATTGGATCGTGCCTCATGTTGAATAACCACTTTTTAAACCCTCACAGTGACCAAAATTGCCATTTTTACAGAGTTTTGATTACTCAAAAGCTTCAATTTTGACCCATTTCAGGCACAGAAATGACTTTAAACACACTTATTTTAGTTGACAAAGTCATAATTCACATCCAACAGTCATTTACAGTCAAAAGATTAAATGTTAAAATTTCATCCATATTGACCATTTTGGGATCGTTCGACATGTCCGGAGTCATCGTTTTTCATCCGAAAATTGATTTTTTGTACTGTACCAAAAATGATTCAAAATGTCAATTGGATCGTGCCTCATTTTGAATAACCACTTTTTAAACCCTCACAGTGACCAAAATTGCCAATTTTACAGAGTTTTGCTTACACAAAAGCTTCAATTTTGACCCGTTTCAGGCACAGAAATGACTTTAAACACACTTATTTTAGTTGACAAAGTCATTATTCACATCCAACAGTCATTTAGAGTCAAAAGATTAAATGTTAAAATTTCATCCATATTGACCATTTTGGGATCGTTCGACATGTCCGGAGTCATCGTTTTTCATCCGAAAATTAATTTTTTGGACTGTACCAAAAATGATTCAAAATGTCAATTGGATCGTGCCTCATGTTGAATAACCACTTTTTAAACCCTCACAGTGACCAAAATTGCCATTTTTACAGAGTTTTGATTACTCAAAAGCTTCAATTTTGACCCATTTCAGGCACAGAAATGACTTTAAACACACTTATTTTAGTTGACAAAGTCCTAATTCACATCCAACAGTCATTTACAGTCAAAAGATTAAATGTTAAAATTTCATCCATATTGACCATTTTGGGATCGTTCGACATGTCCGGAGTCATTGTTTTTCATCCGAAAATTGATTTTTTGGACTGTACCAAAAATGATTCAAAATGTCAATTGGATCCTGCCTCATGTTGAATAACCACTTTTTAAACCCTCACAGTGACCAAAATTGCCAATTTTACACAGTTTTGCTTACTCAAAAGCTTCAATTTTGACCCATTTCAGGCACAGAAATGACTTTAAACACACTTATTTTAGTTGACAAAGCCATAATTCACATCCAACAGTCATTTAGAGTCAAAAGATTAAATGTTAAAATTTCATCCATATTGACCATTTTGGGATCGTTCGACATGTCCGGAGTCATTGTTTTTCATCCGAAAATTGATTTTTTGGACTGTACCAAAAATGATTCAAAATGTCAATTGGATCGTGCCTCATGTTGAATAACCACTTTTTAAACCCTCACAGTGACCAAAATTGCCATTTTTACAGAGTTTTGCTTACTCAAAAGCTTCAATTTTGACCCATTTCAGGCACAGAAATGACTTTAAACACACTTATTTTAGTTGACAAAGGTAAAATTCACATCCAACAGTCATTTACAGTTAAAAGATTAAATGTTAAAATTTCATCCATATTGACCATTTTGGGATCGTTCGACATGTCCGGAGTCATCGTTTTTCATCCGAAAATTGATTTTTTGGACTGTACCAAAAATGATTCAAAATGTCAATTGGATCGTGCCTCATGTTGAATAACCACTTTTTAAACCCTCACAGTGACCAAAATTGCCATTTTTACAGAGTTTTGCTTACTCAAAAGCTTCAATTTTGACCCATTTCAGGCACAGAAATGACTTTAAACACACTTATTTTAGTTGACAAAGTCATAATTCACATCCAACAGTCATTTACAGTCAAAAGATTAAATGTTAAAATTTCATCCATATTGACCATTTTGGGATCGTTCGACATGTCCGGAGTCATCGTTTTTCATCCGAAAATTGATTTTTTGAACTGTACCAAAAATGATTCAAAATGTCAATTGGATCGTGCCTCATGTTGAATAACCACTTTTTAAACCCTCACAGTGACCAAAATTGCCATTTTTACAGAGTTTTGCTTACTCAAAAGCTTCAATTTTGACCGATTTTAGGCACAGAAATGACTTTAAACACACTTATTTTAGTTGACAAAGTCATAATTCACATCCAACAGTCATTTACAGTCAAAAGATTAAATGTTAAAATTTCATCCATATTGACCATTTTGGGATCGTTCGACATGTCCGGAGTCATCGGTTTTCATCCGAAAATTGATTTTTTGGACTGTACCAAAAATGATTCAAAATGTCAATTGGATCATGCCTCATGTTGAATAACCACTTTTTAAACCCTCACAGTGACCAAAATTGCCATTTTTACAGAGTTTTGATTACTCAAAAGCTTCAATTTTGACCCATTTCAGGCACAGAAATGACTTTAAACACACTTATTTTAGTTGACAAAGCCATAATTCACATCCAACAGTCATTTAGAGTCAAAAGATTAAATGTTAAAATTTCATCATTATAGACCATTTTGGGAACGTTCGACAGGTCCGGAGTCATCGTTTTTCGTCTGAAAATAGATTTTTTGGACTGTACCAAAAATGATTCAAAATGTCAATTGGATCGTGCCTCATGTTGAATAACCACTTTTTAAACCCTCAGAGTGACCAAAATTGCCATTTTTACAGAGTTTTGATTACTCAAAAGCTTCAATTTTTACCCCTTTGAGGCACAGAAATGACTTTAAACACACCTATTTTAGTTGACAAAGTCATAATTCACATCCAACAGTCATTTACAGTCAAAAGATTAAATGTTAAAATTTCATCCATATTGACCATTTTGGGATCGTTCGACATGTCCGGAGTCATCATTTTTCATCCGAAAATTGATTTTTTGGACTGTACCAAAAATGATTCAAAATGTCAATTGAATCGTGCCTCATGTTGAATAACCACTTTTTAAACCCTCACAGTGACCAAAATTGCCATTTTTACAGAGTTTTGATTACTCAAAAGCTTCACTTTTGACCCATTTCAGGCACAGAAATGACTTTAAACACACTTATATTAGTTGACAAAGTCATAATTCACATCCAACAGTCATTTACAGTCAAAAGATTAAATGTTAAAATTTCATCCATATTGACCATTTTGGGATCGTTCGACATGTCCGGAGTCATCGTTTTTCATCCGAAAATTGATTTTTTGGACTGTACCAAAAATGATTCAAAATGTCAATTGGATCGTGCCTCATGTTGAATAACCACTTTTTAAACCCTCACAGTGACCAAAATTGCCATTTTTACAGAGTTTTGATTACTCAAAAGCTTCAATTTTGACCCATTTCAGGCACAGAAATGACTTTAAACACACTTATTTTAGTTGACAAAGTCATAATTCACATCCAACAGTCATTTACAGTCAAAAGATTAAATGTTAAAATTTCATCCATATTGACCATTTTGGGATCGTTCGACATGTCCGGAGTCATCGTTTTTCATCCGAAAATTGATTTTTTGGACTGTACCAAAAATGATTCAAAATGTCAATTGGATCGTGCCTCATTTTGAATAACCACTTTTTAAACCCTCACAGTGACCAAAATTGCCAATTTTACAGAGTTTTGCTTACACAAAAGCTTCAATTTTGACCCGTTTCAGGCACAGAAATGACTTTAAACACACTTATTTTAGTTGACAAAGTCATAATTCACATCCAACAGTCATTTAGAGTCAAAAGATTAAATGTTAAAATTTCATCCATATTGACCATTTTGGGATCGTTCGACATGTCCGGAGTCATCGTTTTTCATCCGAAAACTAATTTTTTGGACTGTACCAAAAATGATTCAAAATGTCAATTGGATCGTGCCTCATGTTGAATAACCACTTTTTAAACCCTCACAGTGACCAAAATTGCCATTTTTACAGAGTTTTGATTACTCAAAAGCTTCAATTTTGACCCATTTCAGGCACAGAAATGACTTTAAACACACTTATTTTAGTTGACAAAGTCCTAATTCACATCCAACAGTCATTTACAGTCAAAAGATTAAATGTTAAAATTTCATCCATATTGACCATTTTGGGATCGTTCGACATGTCCGGAGTCATTGTTTTTCATCCGAAAATTGATTTTTTGGACTGTACCAAAAATGATTCAAAATGTCAATTGGATCCTGCCTCATGTTGAATAACCACTTTTTAAACCCTCACAGTGACCAAAATTGCCAATTTTACACAGTTTTGCTTACTCAAAAGCTTCAATTTTGACCCATTTCAGGCACAGAAATGACTTTAAACACACTTATTTTAGTTGACAAAGCCATAATTCACATCCAACAGTCATTTAGAGTCAAAAGATTAAATGTTAAAATTTCATCATTATAGACCATTTTGGGAACGTTCGACAGGTCCGGAGTCATCGTTTTTCGTCTGAAAATAGATTTTTTGGACTGTACCAAAAATGATTCAAAATGTCAATTGGATCGTGCCTCATGTTGAATAACCACTTTTTAAACCCTCAGAGTGACCAAAATTGCCATTTTTACAGAGTTTTGATTACTCAAAAGCTTCAATTTTTACCCCTTTGAGGCACAGAAATGACTTTAAACACACCTATTTTAGTTGACAAAGTCATAATTCACATCCAACAGTCATTTACAGTCAAAAGATTAAATGTTAAAATTTCATCCATATTGACCATTTTGGGATCGTTCGACATGTCCGGAGTCATCATTTTTCATCCGAAAATTGATTTTTTGGACTGTACCAAAAATGATTCAAAATGTCAATTGAATCGTGCCTCATGTTGAATAACCACTTTTTAAACCCTCACAGTGACCAAAATTGCCATTTTTACAGAGTTTTGATTACTCAAAAGCTTCACTTTTGACCCATTTCAGGCACAGAAATGACTTTAAACACACTTATTTTAGTTGACAAAGTCATAATTCACATCCAACAGTCATTTACAGTCAAAAGATTAAATGTTAAAATTTCATCCATATTGACCATTTTGGGATCGTTCGACATGTCCGGAGTCATCGGTTTTCATCCGAAAATTGATTTTTTGGACTGTACCAAAAATGATTCAAAATGTCAATTGGATCATGCCTCATGTTGAATAACCACTTTTTAAACCCTCACAGTGACCAAAATTGCCATTTTTACAGAGTTTTGATTACTCAAAAGCTTCAATTTTTACCCCTTTGAGGCACAGAAATGACTTTAAACACACTTATTTTAGTTGAAAAAGTCATAATTCACATCCAACAGTCATTTACAGTCAAAAGATTAAATGTTAAAATTTCATCCATATTGACCATTTTGGGATCGTTCGACATGTCCGGAGTCATCGTTTTATATCCGAAAATTGATTTTTTGAACTGTACCAAAAATGATTCAAAATGTCAATTGGATCGTGCCTCATGTTGAATAACCACTTTTTAAACCCTCACAGTGACCAAAATTGCCAATTTTACACAGTTTTGCTTACTCAAAAGCTTCAATTTTGACCCATTTCAGGCACAGAAATGACTTTAAACACACTTATTTTAGTTGACAAAGCCATAATTCACATCCAACAGTCATTTAGAGTTAAAAGATTAAATGTTATAATTTCATCATTATAGACCATTTTGGGAACGTTCGACAGGTCCGAAGTCATCGTTTTTCGTCTAAAAATTGATTTTTTTGGACTGTACCAAAAATGATTCAAAATGTCAATTGGATCGTGCCTCATGTTGAATAACCACTTTTTAAACCCTCAGAGTGACCAAAATTGCCATTTTTACAGAGTTTTGATTACTCAAAAGCTTCAATTTTTACCCCTTTGAGGCACAGAAATGACTTTAAACACACTTATTTTAGTTGACAAAGTCATAATTCACATCCAACAGTCATTTACAGTCAAAAGATTAAATGTTAAAATTTCATCCATATTGACCATTTTGGGATCGTTCGACATGTCCGGAGTCATCGTTTTTCATCCGAAAATTGATTTTTTGGACTGTACCAAAAATGATTCAAAATGTCAATTGGATCGTGCCTCATGTTGAATAACCACTTTTTAAACCCTCACAGTGACCAAAATTGCCATTTTTACAGAGTTTTGATTACTCAAAAGCTTCAATTTTGACCCATTTCAGGCACAGAAATGACTTTAAACACACTTATTTTAGTTGACAAAGTCATAATTCACATCCAACAGTCATTTACAGTCAAAAGATTAAATGTTAAAATTTCATCCATATTGACCATTTTGGGATCGTTCGACATGTCCGGAGTCATCGTTTTTCATCCGAAAATTGATTTTTTGGACTGTACCAAAAATGATTCAAAATGTCAATTGGATCGTGCCTCATTTTGAATAACCAATTTTTAAACCCTCACAGTGACCAAAATTGCCAATTTTACAGAGTTTTGCTTACACAAAAGCTTCAATTTTGACCCGTTTCAGGCACAGAAATGACTTTAAACACACTTATTTTAGTTGACAAAGTCATTATTCACATCCAACAGTCATTTAGAGTCAAAAGATTAAATGTTAAAATTTCATCCATATTGACCATTTTGGGATCGTTCGACATGTCCGGAGTCATCGTTTTTCATCCGAAAATTAATTTTTTGGACTGTACCAAAAATGATTCAAAATGTCAATTGGATCGTGCCTCATGTTGAATAACCACTTTTTAAACCCTCACAGTGACCAAAATTGCCATTTTTACAGAGTTTTGATTACTCAAAAGCTTCAATTTTGACCCATTTCAGGCACAGAAATGACTTTAAACACACTTATTTTAGTTGACAAAGTCCTAATTCACATCCAACAGTCATTTACAGTCAAAAGATTAAATGTTAAAATTTCATCCATATTGACCATTTTGGGATCGTTCGACATGTCCGGAGTCATTGTTTTTCATCCGAAAATTGATTTTTTGGACTGTACCAAAAATGATTCAAAATGTCAATTGGATCCTGCCTCATGTTGAATAACCACTTTTTAAACCCTCACAGTGACCAAAATTGCCAATTTTACACAGTTTTGCTTACTCAAAAGCTTCAATTTTGACCCATTTCAGGCACAGAAATGACTTTAAACACACTTATTTTAGTTGACAAAGCCATAATTCACATCCAACAGTCATTTAGAGTCAAAAGATTAAATGTTAAAATTTCATCATTATAGACCATTTTGGGAACGTTCGACAGGTCCGGAGTCATCGTTTTTCGTCTGAAAATTGATTTTTTGGACTGTACCAAAAATGATTCAAAATGTCAATTGGATCGTGCCTCATGTTGAATAACCACTTTTTAAACCCTCAGAGTGATCAAAATTGCCATTTTTACAGAGTTTTGATTACTCAAAAGCTTCAATTTTTACCCCTTTGAGGCACAGAAATGACTTTAAACACACCTATTTTAGTTGACAAAGTCATAATTCACATCCAACAGTCATTTACAGTCAAAAGATTAAATGTTAAAATTTCATCCATATTGACCATTTTGGGATCGTTCGACATGTCCGGAGTCATCATTTTTTATCCGAAAATTGATTTTTTGGACTGTACCAAAAATGATTCAAAATGTCAATTGAATCGTGCCTCATGTTGAATAACCACTTTTTAAACCCTCACAGTGACCAAAATTGCCATTTTTACAGAGTTTTGATTACTCAAAAGCTTCACTTTTGACCCATTTCAGGCACAGAAATGACTTTAAACACACTTATTTTAGTTGACAAAGTCATAATTCACATCCAACAGTCATTTACAGTCAAAAGATTGAATGTTAAAATTTCATCCATATTGACCATTTTGGGATCGTTCGACATGTCCGGAGTCATCGTTTTTCATCCGAAAATTGAAAATTTGGACTGTACCAAAAATGATTCAAAATGTCAATTGGATCGTGCCTCATTTTGAATAACCACTTTTTAAACCCTCACAGTGACCAAAATTGCCAATTTTACAGAGTTTTGCTTACACAAAAGCTTCAATTTTGACCCGTTTCAGGCACAGAAATGACTTTAAACACACTTATTTTAGTTGACAAAGTCATTATTCACATCCAACAGTCATTTAGAGTCAAAAGATTAAATGTTAAAATTTCATCCATATTGACCATTTTGGGATCGTTCGACATGTCCGGAGTCATTGTTTTTCATCCGAAAATTGATTTTTTGGACTGTACCAAAAATGATTCAAAATGTCAATTGGATCGTGCCTCATGTTGAATAACCACTTTTTAAACCCTCACAGTGACCAAAATTGCCATTTTTACAGAGTTTTGATTACTCAAAAGCTTCAATTTTGACCCATTTCAGGCACAGAAATGACTTTAAACACACTTATTTCAGTTGACAAAGTCATAATTCACATCCAACAGTCATTTACAGTCAAAAGATTAAATGTTAAAATTTCATCCATATTGACCGTTTTGGGATCGTTCGACATGTCCGGAGTCATCGTTTTTCATCCGAAAATTGATTTTTTGGACTGTACCAAAAATGATTCAAAATGTCAATTGGATCGTGCCTCATGTTGAATAACCACTTTTTAAACCCTCACAGTGACCAAAATTGCCATTTTTACAGAGTTTTGCTTACTCAAAAGCTTCAATTTTGACCCATTTCAGGCACAGAAATGACTTTAAACACACTTATTTTAGTTGACAAAGTCATAATTCACATCCAACAGTCATTTACAGTCAAAAGATTAAATGTTAAAATTTCATCCATATTGACCATTTTGGGATCGTTCGACATGTCCGGAGTCATCGTTTTTCATCCGAAAATTGATTTTTTGAACTGTACCAAAAATGATTCAAAATGTCAATTGGATCGTGCCTCATGTTGAATAACCACTTTTTAAACCCTCACAGTGACCAAAATTGCCAATTTTACACAGTTTTGCTTACTCAAAAGCTTCAATTTTGACCCATTTCAGGCACAGAAATGACTTTAAACACACTTATTTTAGTTGACAAAGCCATAATTCACATCCAACAGTCATTTAGAGTCAAAAGATTAAATGTTAAAATGTCATCATTATAGACCATTTTGGGAACGTTCGACAGGTCCGGAGTCATCGATTTTCGTCTGAAAATTGATTTTTTGGACTGTACCCAAAATGATTCAAAATGTCAATTGGATCGTGCCTCATGTTGAATAACCACTTTTTAAACCCTCAGAGTGACCAAAATTGCCATTTTTACAGAGTTTTGATTACTCAAAAGCTTCAATTTTTACCCCTTTGAGGCACAGAAATGACTTTAAACACACTTATTTTAGTTGACAAAGTCATAATTCACATCCTACAGTCATTTACAGTCAAAAGATTAAATTTTAAAATTTCATCCATATTGACCATTTTGGGATCGTTCGACATGTCCGGAGTCATCGTTTTTCATCCGAAAATTGATTTTTTGGACTGTACCAAAAATGATTCAAAATGTCAATTGGATCGTGCCTCATGTTGAATAACCACTTTTTAAACCCTCACAGTGACCACAATTGCCATTTTTACAGAGTTTTGATTACTCAAAAGCTTCAATTTTGACCCATTTCAGGCACAGAAATGACTTTAAACACACTTATTTTAGTTGACAAAGTCATAATTCACATCCAACAGTCATTTACAGTCAAAAGATTAAATGTTAAAATTTCATCCATATTGACCATTTTGGGATCGTTCGACATGTCCGGAGTCATCGTTTTTCATCCGAAAATTGATTTTTTGGACTGTACCAAAAATGATTCAAAATGTCAATTGGATCGTGCCTCATGTTGAATAACCACTTTTTAAACCCTCACAGTGACCAAAATTGCCATTTTTACAGAGTTTTGCTTACTCAAAAGCTTCAATTTTGACCCATTTCAGGCACAGAAATGACTTTAAACACACTTATTTTAGTTGACAAAGTCATAATTCACATCCAACAGTCATTTACAGTCAAAAGATTAAATGTTAAAATTTTATCCATATTGACCATTTTGGGATCGTTCGACATGTCCGGAGTCATCGTTTTTCATCCGAAAATTGATTTTTTGGACTGTACCAAAAATGATTCAAAATGTCAATTGGATCATGCCTCATGTTGAATAACCACTTTTTAAACCCTCACAGTGACCAAAATTGCCATTTTTACAGAGTTTTGATTACTCAAAAGCTTCAATTTTTACCCCTTTGAGGAACAGAAATGACTTTAAACACACTTATTTTAGTTGACAAAGTCATAATTCACATCCAACAGTCATTTACAGTCAAAAGATTAAATGTTAAAATTTCATCCATATTGACCATTTTGGGATCGTTCGACATGTCCGGAGTCATCGTTTTTCATCCGAAAATTGATTTTTTGGACTGTACCAAAAATGATTCAAAATGTCAATTGGATCGTGCCTCATGTTGAATAACCACTTTTTAAACCCTCACAGTGACCAAAATTGCCATTTTTACAGAGTTTTGCTTACTCAAAAGCTTCAATTTTGACCCATTTCAGGCACAGAAATGACTTTAAACACACTTATTTTAGTTGACAAAGTCATAATTCACATCCAACAGTCATTTACAGTCAAAAGATTAAATGTTAAAATTTCATCCATATTGACCATTTTGGGATCGTGCGACATGTCCGGAGTCATCGTTTTTCATCCGAAAATTGATTTTTTGGACTGTACCAAAAATTATTCAAAATGTCAATTGGATAGTGCCTCATGTTGAATAACCACTTTTTAAACCCTCACAGTGACCAAAATTGCCATTTTTACACAGTTTTGCTTACTCAAAAGCTTCAATTTTGACCCATTTCAGGCACAGAAATGACTTTAAACACACTTATTTTAGTTGACAAAGTCATAATTCACATCCAACAGTCATTTACAGTCAAAAGATTAAATGTTAAAATTTCATCCATATTGACCATTTTGGGATCGTTCGACATGTCCGGAGTCATCGTTTTTCATCCGAAAATTGATTTTTTGGACTGTACCAAAAATGATTCAAAATGTCAATTGGATCATGCCTCATGTTGAATAACCACTTTTTAAACCCTCACAGTGACCAAAATTGCCATTTTTACAGAGTTTTGATTACTCAAAAGCTTCAATTTTTACCCCTTTGAGGCACAGAAATGACTTTAAACACACTTATTTTAGTTGACAAAGTCATAATTCACATCCAACAGTCATTTACAGTCAAAAGATTAAATGTTAAAATTTCATCCATATTGACCATTTTGGGATCGTTCTACATGTCCGGAGTCATCGTTTTATATCCAAAAATTGATTTTTTGAACTGTACCAAAAATGATTCAAAATGTCAATTGGATCGTGCCTCATGTTGAATAACCACTTTTTAAACCCTCACAGTGACCAAAATTGCCAATTTTACACAGTTTTGCTTACTCAAAAGCTTCAATTTTGACCCATTTCAGGCACAGAAATGACTTTAAACACACTTATTTTAGTTGACAAAGCCATAATTCACATCCAACAGTCATTTAGAGTCAAAAGATTAAATGTTAAAATTTCATCCATATTGACCATTTTGGGATCGTTCGACATGTCCGGAGTCATCGTTTTTCATCCGAAAATTGATTTTTTGGACTGTACCAAAAATGATTCAAAATGTCAATTGGATCGTGCCTCATGTTGAATAACCACTTTTTAAACCCTCACAGTGACCAAAATTGCCATTTTTACAGAGTTTTGATTACTCAAAAGCTTCAATTTTGACCCATTTCAGGCACAGAAATGACTTTAAACACACTTATTTTAGTTGACAAAGTCATAATTCACATCCAACAGTCATTTACAGTCAAAAGATTAAATGTTAAAATTTCATCCATATTGACCATTTTGGGATCGTTCGACATGTCCGGAGTCATCGTTTTTCATCCGAAAATTGATTTTTTGGACTGTACCAAAAATGATTCAAAATGTCAATTGGATCGTGCCTCATGTTGAATAACCACTTTTTAAACCCTCACAGTGACCAAAATTGCCATTTTTACAGAGTTTTGATTACTCAAAAGCTTCAATTTTGACCCATTTCAGGCACAGAAATGACTTTAAACACACTTATTTTAGTTGACAAAGTCATAATTCACATCCAACAGTCATTTACAGTCAAAAGATTAAATGTTAAAATTTCATCCATATTGACCATTTTGGGATCGTGCGACATGTCCGGAGTCATCGTTTTTCATCCGAAAATTGATTTTTTGGACTGTACCAAAAATGATTCAAAATGTCAATTGGATCGTGCCTCATGTTGAATAACCACTTTTTAAACCCTCACAGTGACCAAAATTGCCATTTTTACAGAGTTTTGCTTACTCAAAAGCTTCAATTTTGACCCATTTCAGGCACAGAAATGACTTTAAACACACTTATTTTAGTTGACAAAGTCATAATTCACATCCAACAGTCATTTACAGTCAAAAGATTAAATGTTAAAATTTCATCCATATTGACCATTTTGGGATCGTTCGACATGTCCGGAGTCATCGTTTTTCATCCGAAAATTGATTTTTTGGACTGTACCAAAAATGATTCAAAATGTCAATTGGATCATGCCTCATGTTGAATAACCACTTTTTAAACCCTCACAGTGACCAAAATTGCCATTTTTACAGAGTTTTGATTACTCAAAAGCTTCAATTTTTACCCCTTTGAGGCACAGAAATGACTTTAAACACACTTATTTTAGTTGACAAAGTCATAATTCACATCCAACAGTCATTTACAGTCAAAAGATTAAATGTTAAAATTTCATCCATATTGACCGTTTTGGGATCGTTCTACATGTCCGGAGTCATCGTTTTTCATCCGAAAATTGATTTTTTGGACTGTACCAAAAATGATTCAAAATGTCAATTGGATCGTGCCTCATGTTGAATAACCACTTTTTAAACCCTCACAGTGACCAAAATTGCCATTTTTACAGAGTTTTGCTTACTCAAAAGCTTCAATTTTGACCCATTTCAGGCACAGAAATGACTTTAAACACACTTATTTTAGTTGACAAAGTCATAATTCACATCCAACAGTCATTTACAGTCAAAAGATTAAATGTTAAAATTTCATCCATATTGACCATTTTGGGATCGTTCGACATGTCCGGAGTCATCGTTTTTCATCCGAAAATTGATTTTTTGAACTGTACCAAAAATGATTCAAAATGTCAATTGGATCGTGCCTCATGTTGAATAACCACTTTTTAAACCCTCACAGTGACCAAAATTGCCAATTTTACACAGTTTTGCTTACTCAAAAGCTTCAATTTTGACCCATTTCAGGCACAGAAATGACTTTAAACACACTTATTTTAGTTGACAAAGCCATAATTCACATCCAACAGTCATTTAGAGTCAAAAGATTAAATGTTAAAATGTCATCATTATAGACCATTTTGGGAACGTTCGACAGGTCCGGAGTCATCGATTTTCGTCTGAAAATTGATTTTTTGGACTGTACCCAAAATGATTCAAAATGTCAATTGGATCGTGCCTCATGTTGAATAACCACTTTTTAAACCCTCAGAGTGACCAAAATTGCCATTTTTACAGAGTTTTGATTACTCAAAAGCTTCAATTTTTACCCCTTTGAGGCACAGAAATGACTTTAAACACACTTATTTTAGTTGACAAAGTCATAATTCACATCCTACAGTCATTTACAGTCAAAAGATTAAATTTTAAAATTTCATCTATATTGACCATTTTGGGATCGTTCGACATGTCCGGAGTCATCGTTTTTCATCCGAAAATTGATTTTTTGGACTGTACCAAAAATGATTCAAAATGTCAATTGGATCGTGCCTCATGTTGAATAACCACTTTTTAAACCCTCACAGTGACCAAAATTGCCATTTTTACAGAGTTTTGATTACTCAAAAGCTTCAATTTTGACCCATTTCAGGCACAGAAATGACTTTAAACACACTTATTTTAGTTGACAAAGTCATAATTCACATCCAACAGTCATTTACAGTCAAAAGATTAAATGTTAAAATTTCATCCATATTGACCATTTTGGGATCGTTCGACATGTCCGGAGTCATCGTTTTTCATCCGAAAATTGATTTTTTGGACTGTACCAAAAATGATTCAAAATGTCAATTGGATCGTGCCTCATGTTGAATAACCACTTTTTAAACCCTCACAGTGACCAAAATTGCCATTTTTACAGAGTTTTGCTTACTCAAAAGCTTCAATTTTGACCCATTTCAGGCACAGAAATGACTTTAAACACACTTATTTTAGTTGACAAAGTCATAATTCACATCCAACAGTCATTTACAGTCAAAAGATTAAATGTTAAAATTTTATCCATATTGACCATTTTGGGATCGTTCGACATGTCCGGAGTCATCGTTTTTCATCCGAAAATTGATTTTTTGGACTGTACCAAAAATGATTCAAAATGTCAATTGGATCATGCCTCATGTTGAATAACCACTTTTTAAACCCTCACAGTGACCAAAATTGCCATTTTTACAGAGTTTTGATTACTCAAAAGCTTCAATTTTTACCCCTTTGAGGCACAGAAATGACTTTAAACACACTTATTTTAGTTGACAAAGTCATAATTCACATCCAACAGTCATTTACAGTCAAAAGATTAAATGTTAAAATTTCATCCATATTGACCATTTTGGGATCGTTCGACATGTCCGGAGTCATCGTTTTTCATCCGAAAATTGATTTTTTGGACTGTACCAAAAATGATTCAAAATGTCAATTGGATCGTGCCTCATGTTGAATAACCACTTTTTAAACCCTCACAGTGACCAAAATTGCCATTTTTACAGAGTTTTGCTTACTCAAAAGCTTCAATTTTGACCCATTTCAGGCACAGAAATGACTTTAAACACACTTATTTTAGTTGACAAAGTCATAATTCACATCCAACAGTCATTTACAGTCAAAAGATTAAATGTTAAAATTTCATCCATATTGACCATTTTGGGATCGTGCGACATGTCCGGAGTCATCGTTTTTCATCCGAAAATTGATTTTTTGGACTGTACCAAAAATTATTCAAAATGTCAATTGGATAGTGCCTCATGTTGAATAACCACTTTTTAAACCCTCACAGTGACCAAAATTGCCATTTTTACACAGTTTTGCTTACTCAAAAGCTTCAATTTTGACCCATTTCAGGCACAGAAATGACTTTAAACACACTTATTTTAGTTGACAAAGTCATAATTCACATCCAACAGTCATTTACAGTCAAAAGATTAAATGTTAAAATTTCATCCATATTGACCATTTTGGGATCGTTCGACATGTCCGGAGTCATCGTTTTTCATCCGAAAATTGATTTTTTGGACTGTACCAAAAATGATTCAAAATGTCAATTGGATCATGCCTCATGTTGAATAACCACTTTTTAAACCCTCACAGTGACCAAAATTGCCATTTTTACAGAGTTTTGATTACTCAAAAGCTTCAATTTTTACCCCTTTGAGGCACAGAAATGACTTTAAACACACTTATTTTAGTTGACAAAGTCATAATTCACATCCAACAGTCATTTACAGTCAAAAGATTAAATGTTAAAATTTCATCCATATTGACCATTTTGGGATCGTTCTACATGTCCGGAGTCATCGTTTTATATCCAAAAATTGATTTTTTGAACTGTACCAAAAATGATTCAAAATGTCAATTGGATCGTGCCTCATGTTGAATAACCACTTTTTAAACCCTCACAGTGACCAAAATTGCCAATTTTACACAGTTTTGCTTACTCAAAAGCTTCAATTTTGACCCATTTCAGGCACAGAAATGACTTTAAACACACTTATTTTAGTTGACAAAGCCATAATTCACATCCAACAGTCATTTAGAGTCAAAAGATTAAATGTTAAAATTTCATCCATATTGACCATTTTGGGATCGTTCGACATGTCCGGAGTCATCGTTTTTCATCCGAAAATTGATTTTTTGGACTGTACCAAAAATGATTCAAAATGTCAATTGGATCGTGCCTCATGTTGAATAACCACTTTTTAAACCCTCACAGTGACCAAAATTGCCATTTTTACAGAGTTTTGATTACTCAAAAGCTTCAATTTTGACCCATTTCAGGCACAGAAATGACTTTAAACACACTTATTTTAGTTGACAAAGTCATAATTCACATCCAACAGTCATTTACAGTCAAAAGATTAAATGTTAAAATTTCATCCATATTGACCATTTTGGGATCGTTCGACATGTCCGGAGTCATCGTTTTTCATCCGAAAATTGATTTTTTGGACTGTACCAAAAATGATTCAAAATGTCAATTGGATCGTGCCTCATGTTGAATAACCACTTTTTAAACCCTCACAGTGACCAAAATTGCCATTTTTACAGAGTTTTGATTACTCAAAAGCTTCAATTTTGACCCATTTCAGGCACAGAAATGACTTTAAACACACTTATTTTAGTTGACAAAGTCATAATTCACATCCAACAGTCATTTACAGTCAAAAGATTAAATGTTAAAATTTCATCCATATTGACCATTTTGGGATCGTGCGACATGTCCGGAGTCATCGTTTTTCATCCGAAAATTGATTTTTTGGACTGTACCAAAAATGATTCAAAATGTCAATTGGATCGTGCCTCATGTTGAATAACCACTTTTTAAACCCTCACAGTGACCAAAATTGCCATTTTTACAGAGTTTTGCTTACTCAAAAGCTTCAATTTTGACCCATTTCAGGCACAGAAATGACTTTAAACACACTTATTTTAGTTGACAAAGTCATAATTCACATCCAACAGTCATTTACAGTCAAAAGATTAAATGTTAAAATTTCATCCATATTGACCATTTTGGGATCGTTCGACATGTCCGGAGTCATCGTTTTTCATCCGAAAATTGATTTTTTGGACTGTACCAAAAATGATTCAAAATGTCAATTGGATCATGCCTCATGTTGAATAACCACTTTTTAAACCCTCACAGTGACCAAAATTGCCATTTTTACAGAGTTTTGATTACTCAAAAGCTTCAATTTTTACCCCTTTGAGGCACAGAAATGACTTTAAACACACTTATTTTAGTTGACAAAGTCATAATTCACATCCAACAGTCATTTACAGTCAAAAGATTAAATGTTAAAATTTCATCCATATTGACCATTTTGGGATCGTTCTACATGTCCGGAGTCATCGTTTTATATCCGAAAATTGATTTTTTGAACTGTACCAAAAATGATTCAAAATGTCAATTGGATCGTGCCTCATGTTGAATAACCACTTTTTAAACCCTCACAGTGACCAAAATTGCCATTTTTACAGAGTTTTGATTACTCAAAAGCTTCAATTTTGACCCATTTCAGGCACAGAAATGACTTTAAACACACTTATTTTAGTTGACAAAGCCATAATTCACATCCAACAGTCATTTAGAGTCAAAAGATTAAATGTTAACATTTCATCATTATAGACCATTTTGGGAACGTTCGACAGGTCCAAAGTCATCGTTTTTCGTCTAAAAATTGATTTTTTTGGACTGTACCAAAAATGATTCAAAATGTCAATTGGATCGTGCCTCATGTTGAATAACCACTTTTTAAACCCTCACAGTGACCAAAATTGCCATTTTTACAGAGTTTTGATTACTCAAAAGCTTCAATTTTGACCCATTTCAGGCACAGAAATGACTTTAAACACACTTATTTTAGTTGACAAAGTCATAATTCACATCCAACAGTCATTTACAGTCAAAAGATTAAATGTTAAAATTTCATCCATATTGACCATTTTGGGATCGTTCGACATGTCCGGAGTCATCGTTTTTCATCCGAAAATTGATTTTTTGGACTGTACCAAAAATGATTCAAAATGTCAATTGGATCGTGCCTCATGTTGAATAACCACTTTTTAAACCCTCACAGTGACCAAAATTGCCATTTTTACAGAGTTTTGCTTACTCAAAAGCTTCAATTTTGACCCATTTCAGGCACAGAAATGACTTTAAACACACTTATTTTAGTTGACAAAGTCATAATTCACATCCAACAGTCATTTACAGTCAAAAGATTAAATGTTAAAATTTCATCCATATTGACCATTTTGGGATCGTGCGACATGTCCGGAGTCATCGTTTTTCATCCGAAAATTGATTTTTTGGACTGTACCAAAAATTATTCAAAATGTCAATTGGATCGTGCCTCATGTTGAATAACCACTTTTTAAACCCTCACAGTGACCAAAATTGCCATTTTTACAGAGTTTTGATTACTCAAAAGCTTCAATTTTTACCCCTTTGAGGCACAGAAATGACTTTAAACACACTTATTTTAGTTGACAAAGTCATAATTCACATCCAACAGTCATTTACAGTCAAAAGATTAAATGTTAAAATTTCATCCATATTGACCATTTTGGGATCGTTCGACATGTCCGGAGTCATCGTTTTTCATCCGAAAATTGATTTTTTGGACTGTACCAAAAATGATTCAAAATGTCAATTGGATCGTGCCTCATGTTGAATAACCACTTTTTAAACCCTCACAGTGACCAAAATTGCCATTTTTACAGAGTTTTGCTTACTCAAAAGCTTCAATTTTGACCCATTTCAGGCACAGAAATGACTTTAAACACACTTATTTTAGTTGACAAAGTCATAATTCACATCCAACAGTCATTTACAGTCAAAAGATTAAATGTTAAAATTTCATCCATATTGACCATTTTGGGATCGTTCGACATGTCCGGAGTCATCGTTTTTCATCCGAAAATTGATTTTTTGAACTGTACCAAAAATGATTCAAAATGTCAATTGGATCGTGCCTCATGTTGAATAACCACTTTTTAAACCCTCACAGTGACCAAAATTGCCAATTTTACACAGTTTTGCTTACTCAAAAGCTTCAATTTTGACCCATTTCAGGCACAGAAATGACTTTAAACACACTTATTTTAGTTGACAAAGCCATAATTCACATCCAACAGTCATTTAGAGTCAAAAGATTAAATGTTAAAATGTCATCATTATAGACCATTTTGGGAACGTTCGACAGGTCCGGAGTCATCGATTTTCGTCTGAAAATTGATTTTTTGGACTGTACCCAAAATGATTCAAAATGTCAATTGGATCGTGCCTCATGTTGAATAACCACTTTTTAAACCCTCACAGTGACCAAAATTGCCATTTTTACAGAGTTTTGATTACTCAAAAGCTTCAATTTTGACCCATTTCAGGCACAGAAATGACTTTAAACACACTTATTTTAGTTGACAAAGTCATAATTCACATCCAACAGTCATTTACAGTCAAAAGATTAAATGTTAAAATTTCATCCATATTGACCATTTTGGGATCGTTCGACATGTCCGGAGTCATCGTTTTTCATCCGAAAATTGATTTTTTGGACTGTACCAAAAATGATTCAAAATGTCAATTGGATCGTGCCTCATGTTGAATAACCACTTTTTAAACCCTCACAGTGACCAAAATTGCCATTTTTACAGAGTTTTGCTTACTCAAAAGCTTCAATTTTGACCCATTTCAGGCACAGAAATGACTTTAAACACACTTATTTTAGTTGACAAAGTCATAATTCACATCCAACAGTCATTTACAGTCAAAAGATTAAATGTTAAAATTTTATCCATATTGACCATTTTGGGATCGTTCGACATGTCCGGAGTCATCGTTTTTCATCCGAAAATTGATTTTTTGGACTGTACCAAAAATGATTCAAAATGTCAATTGGATCATGCCTCATGTTGAATAACCACTTTTTAAACCCTCACAGTGACCAAAATTGCCATTTTTACAGAGTTTTGATTACTCAAAAGCTTCAATTTTGACCCCTTTGAGGCACAGAAATGACTTTAAACACACTTATTTTAGTTGACAAAGTCATAATTCACATCCAACAGTCATTTACAGTCAAAAGATTAAATGTTAAAATTTCATCCATATTGACCATTTTGGGATCGTTCTACATGTCCGGAGTCATCGTTTTATATCCGAAAATTGATTTTTTGAACTGTACCAAAAATGATTCAAAATGTCAATTGGATCGTGCCTCATGTTGAATAACCACTTTTTAAACCCTCACAGTGACCAAAATTGCCAATTTTACACAGTTTTGCTTACTCAAAAGCTTCAATTTTGACCCATTTCAGGCACAGAAATGACTTCAAACACACTTATTTTAGTTGACAAAGCCATAATTCACATCCAACAGTCATTTAGAGTCAAAAGATTAAATGTTAACATTTCATCATTATAGACCATTTTGGGAACGTTCGACAGGTCCAAAGTCATTGTTTTTCGTCTAAAAATTGATTTTTTTGGACTGTACCAAAAATGATTCAAAATGTCAATTGGATCGTGCCTCATGTTGAATAACCACTTTTTAAACCCTCACAGTGACCAAAATTGCCATTTTTACAGAGTTTTGATTACTCAAAAGCTTCAATTTTGACCCATTTCAGGCACAGAAATGACTTTAAACACACTTATTTTAGTTGACAAAGTCCTAATTCACATCCAACAGTCATTTACAGTCAAAAGATTAAATGTTAAAATTTCATCCATATTGACCATTTTGGGATCGTTCGACATGTCCGGAGTCATTGTTTTTCATCCGAAAATTGATTTTTTGGACTGTACCAAAAATGATTCAAAATGTCAATTGGATCCTGCCTCATGTTGAATAACCACTTTTTAAACCCTCACAGTGACCAAAATTGCCAATTTTACACAGTTTTGCTTACTCAAAAGCTTCAATTTTGACCCATTTCAGGCACAGAAATGACTTTAAACACACTTATTTTAGTTGACAAAGCCATAATTCACATCCAACTGTCATTTAGAGTCAAAAGATTAAATGTTAAAATTTCATCATTATAGACCATTTTGGGAACGTTCGACAGGTCCGGAGTCATCGTTTTTCGTCTGAAAATTGATTTTTTGGACTGTACCAAAAATGATTCAAAATGTCAATTGGATCGTGCCTCATGTTGAATAACCACTTTTTAAACCCTCAGAGTGACCAAAATTGCCATTTTTACAGAGTTTTGATTACTCAAAAGCTTCAATTTTTACCCCTTTGAGGCACAGAAATGACTTTAAACACACCTATTTTAGTTGACAAAGTCATAATTCACATCCAACAGTCATTTACAGTCAAAAGATTAAATGTTAAAATTTCATCCATATTGACCATTTTGGGATCGTTCGACATGTCCGGAGTCATCATTTTTCATCCGAAAATTGATTTTTTGGACTGTACCAAAAATGATTCAAAATGTCAATTGAATCGTGCCTCATGTTGAATAACCACTTTTTAAACCCTCACAGTGACCAAAATTGCCATTTTTACAGAGTTTTGATTACTCAAAAGCTTCACTTTTGACCCATTTCAGGCACAGAAATGACTTTAAACACACTTATTTTAGTTGACAAAGTCATAATTCACATCCAACAGTCATTTACAGTCAAAAGATTGAATGTTAAAATTTCATCCATATTGACCATTTTGGGATCGTTCGACATGTCCGGAGTCATCGTTTTTCATCCGAAAATTGAAAATTTGGACTGTACCAAAAATGATTCAAAATGTCAATTGGATCGTGCCTCATTTTGAATAACCACTTTTTAAACCCTCACAGTGACCAAAATTGCCAATTTTACAGAGTTTTGCTTACACAAAAGCTTCAATTTTGACCCGTTTCAGGCACAGAAATGACTTTAAACACACTTATTTTAGTTGACAAAGTCATTATTCACATCCAACAGTCATTTAGAGTCAAAAGATTAAATGTTAAAATTTCATCCATATTGACCATTTTGGGATCGTTCGACATGTCCGGAGTCATTGTTTTTCATCCGAAAATTGATTTTTTGGACTGTACCAAAAATGATTCAAAATGTCAATTGGATCGTGCCTCATGTTGAATAACCACTTTTTAAACCCTCACAGTGACCAAAATTGCCATTTTTACAGAGTTTTGATTACTCAAAAGCTTCAATTTTGACCCATTTCAGGCACAGAAATGACTTTAAACACACTTATTTCAGTTGACAAAGTCATAATTCACATCCAACAGTCATTTACAGTCAAAAGATTAAATGTTAAAATTTCATCCATATTGACCGTTTTGGGATCGTTCGACATGTCCGGAGTCATCGTTTTTCATCCGAAAATTGATTTTTTGGACTGTACCAAAAATGATTCAAAATGTCAATTGGATCGTGCCTCATGTTGAATAACCACTTTTTAAACCCTCACAGTGACCAAAATTGCCATTTTTACAGAGTTTTGCTTACTCAAAAGCTTCAATTTTGACCCATTTCAGGCACAGAAATGACTTTAAACACACTTATTTTAGTTGACAAAGTCATAATTCACATCCAACAGTCATTTACAGTCAAAAGATTAAATGTTAAAATTTCATCCATATTGACCATTTTGGGATCGTTCGACATGTCCGGAGTCATCGTTTTTCATCCGAAAATTGATTTTTTGAACTGTACCAAAAATGATTCAAAATGTCAATTGGATCGTGCCTCATGTTGAATAACCACTTTTTAAACCCTCACAGTGACCAAAATTGCCAATTTTACACAGTTTTGCTTACTCAAAAGCTTCAATTTTGACCCATTTCAGGCACAGAAATGACTTTAAACACACTTATTTTAGTTGACAAAGCCATAATTCACATCCAACAGTCATTTAGAGTCAAAAGATTAAATGTTAAAATGTCATCATTATAGACCATTTTGGGAACGTTCGACAGGTCCGGAGTCATCGATTTTCGTCTGAAAATTGATTTTTTGGACTGTACCCAAAATAATTCAAAATGTCAATTGGATCGTGCCTCATGTTGAATAACCACTTTTTAAACCCTCAGAGTGACCAAAATTGCCATTTTTACAGAGTTTTGATTACTCAAAAGCTTCAATTTTTACCCCTTTGAGGCACAGAAATGACTTTAAACACACTTATTTTAGTTGACAAAGTCATAATTCACATCCTACAGTCATTTACAGTCAAAAGATTAAATTTTAAAATTTCATCCATATTGACCATTTTGGGATCGTTCGACATGTCCGGAGTCATCGTTTTTCATCCGAAAATTGATTTTTTGGACTGTACCAAAAATGATTCAAAATGTCAATTGGATCGTGCCTCATGTTGAATAACCACTTTTTAAACCCTCACAGTGACCAAAATTGCCATTTTTACAGAGTTTTGATTACTCAAAAGCTTCAATTTTGACCCATTTCAGGCACAGAAATGACTTTAAACACACTTATTTTAGTTGACAAAGTCATAATTCACATCCAACAGTCATTTACAGTCAAAAGATTAAATGTTAAAATTTCATCCATATTGACCATTTTGGGATCGTTCGACATGTCCGGAGTCATCGTTTTTCATCCGAAAATTGATTTTTTGGACTGTACCAAAAATGATACAAAATGTCAATTGGATCGTGCCTCATGTTGAATAACCACTTTTTAAACCCTCACAGTGACCAAAATTGCCATTTTTACAGAGTTTTGCTTACTCAAAAGCTTCAATTTTGACCCATTTCAGGCACAGAAATGACTTTAAACACACTTATTTTAGTTGACAAAGTCATAATTCACATCCAACAGTCATTTACAGTCAAAAGATTAAATGTTAAAATTTTATCCATATTGAGCATTTTGGGATCGTTCAACATGTCCGGAGTCATCGTTTTTCATCCGAAAATTGATTTTTTGGACTGTACCAAAAATGATTCAAAATGTCAATTGGATCATGCCTCATGTTGAATAACCACTTTTTAAACCCTCACAGTGACCAAAATTGCCATTTTTACAGAGTTTTGATTACTCAAAAGCTTCAATTTTTACCCCTTTGAGGCACAGAAATGACTTTAAACACACTTATTTTAGTTGACAAAGTCATAATTCACATCCAACAGTCATTTACAGTCAAAAGATTAAATGTTAAAATTTCATCCATATTGACCATTTTGGGATCGTTCTACATGTCCGGAGTCATCGTTTTATATCCGAAAATTGATTTTTTGAACTGTACCAAAAATGATTCAAAATGTCAATTGGATCGTGCCTCATGTTGAATAACCACTTTTTAAACCCTCACAGTGACCAAAATTGCCAATTTTACACAGTTTTGCTTACTCAAAAGCTTCAATTTTGACCCATTTCAGGCACAGAAATGACTTTAAACACACTTATTTTAGTTGACAAAGCCATAATTCACATCCAACAGTCATTTAGAGTCAAAAGATTAAATGTTAACATTTCATCATTATAGACCATTTTGGGAACGTTCGACAGGTCCAAAGTCATTGTTTTTCGTCTAAAAATTGATTTTTTTGGACTGTACCAAAAATGATTCAAAATGTCAATTGGATCGTGCCTCATGTTGAATAACCACTTTTTAAACCCTCACAGTGACCAAAATTGCCATTTTTACAGAGTTTTGATTACTCAAAAGCTTCAATTTTGACCCATTTCAGGCACAGAAATGACTTTAAACACACTTATTTTAGTTGACAAAGTCCTAATTCACATCCAACAGTCATTTACAGTCAAAAGATTAAATGTTAAAATTTCATCCATATTGACCATTTTGGGATCGTTCGACATGTCCGGAGTCATTGTTTTTCATCCGAAAATTGATTTTTTGGACTGTACCAAAAATGATTCAAAATGTCAATTGGATCCTGCCTCATGTTGAATAACCACTTTTTAAACCCTCACAGTGACCAAAATTGCCAATTTTACACAGTTTTGCTTACTCAAAAGCTTCAATTTTGACCCATTTCAGGCACAGAAATGACTTTAAACACACTTATTTTAGTTGACAAAGCCATAATTCACATCCAACTGTCATTTAGAGTCAAAAGATTAAATGTTAAAATTTCATCATTATAGACCATTTTGGGAACGTTCGACAGGTCCGGAGTCATCGTTTTTCGTCTGAAAATATATTTTTTGGACTGTACCAAAAATGATTCAAAATGTCAATTGGATCGTGCCTCATGTTGAATAACCACTTTTTAAACCCTCAGAGTGACCAAAATTGCCATTTTTACAGAGTTTTGATTACTCAAAAGCTTCAATTTTTACCCCTTTGAGGCACAGAAATGACTTTAAACACACCTATTTTAGTTGACAAAGTCATAATTCACATCCAACAGTCATTTACAGTCAAAAGATTAAATGTTAAAATTTCATCCATATTGACCATTTTGGGATCGTTCGACATGTCCGGAGTCATCATTTTTCATCCGAAAATTGATTTTTTGGACTGTACCAAAAATGATTCAAAATGTCAATTGAATCGTGCCTCATGTTGAATAACCACTTTTTAAACCCTCACAGTGACCAAAATTGCCATTTTTACAGAGTTTTGATTACTCAAAAGCTTCACTTTTGACCCATTTCAGGCACAGAAATGACTTTAAACACACTTATTTTAGTTGACAAAGTCATAATTCACATCCAACAGTCATTTACAGTCAAAAGATTGAATGTTAAAATTTCATCCATATTGACCATTTTGGGATCGTTCGACATGTCCGGAGTCATCGTTTTTCATCCGAAAATTGAAAATTTGGACTGTACCAAAAATGATTCAAAATGTCAATTGGATCGTGCCTCATTTTGAATAACCACTTTTTAAACCCTCACAGTGACCAAAATTGCCAATTTTACAGAGTTTTGCTTACACAAAAGCTTCAATTTTGACCCGTTTCAGGCACAGAAATGACTTTAAACACACTTATTTTAGTTGACAAAGTCATTATTCACATCCAACAGTCATTTAGAGTCAAAAGATTAAATGTTAAAATTTCATCCATATTGACCATTTTGGGATCGTTCGACATGTCCGGAGTCATTGTTTTTCATCCGAAAATTGATTTTTTGGACTGTACCAAAAATGATTCAAAATGTCAATTGGATCGTGCCTCATGTTGAATAACCACTTTTTAAACCCTCACAGTGACCAAAATTGCCATTTTTACAGAGTTTTGATTACTCAAAAGCTTCAATTTTGACCCATTTCAGGCACAGAAATGACTTTAAACACACTTATTTCAGTTGACAAAGTCATAATTCACATCCAACAGTCATTTACAGTCAAAAGATTAAATGTTAAAATTTCATCCATATTGACCGTTTTGGGATCGTTCGACATGTCCGGAGTCATCGTTTTTCATCCGAAAATTGATTTTTTGGACTGTACCAAAAATGATTCAAAATGTCAATTGGATCGTGCCTCATGTTGAATAACCACTTTTTAAACCCTCACAGTGACCAAAATTGCCATTTTTACAGAGTTTTGCTTACTCAAAAGCTTCAATTTTGACCCATTTCAGGCACAGAAATGACTTTAAACACACTTATTTTAGTTGACAAAGTCATAATTCACATCCAACAGTCATTTACAGTCAAAAGATTAAATGTTAAAATTTCATCCATATTGACCATTTTGGGATCGTTCGACATGTCCGGAGTCATCGTTTTTCATCCGAAAATTGATTTTTTGAACTGTACCAAAAATGATTCAAAATGTCAATTGGATCGTGCCTCATGTTGAATAACCACTTTTTAAACCCTCACAGTGACCAAAATTGCCAATTTTACACAGTTTTGCTTACTCAAAAGCTTCAATTTTGACCCATTTCAGGCACAGAAATGACTTTAAACACACTTATTTTAGTTGACAAAGCCATAATTCACATCCAACAGTCATTTAGAGTCAAAAGATTAAATGTTAAAATGTCATCATTATAGACCATTTTGGGAACGTTCGACAGGTCCGGAGTCATCGATTTTCGTCTGAAAATTGATTTTTTGGACTGTACCCAAAATGATTCAAAATGTCAATTGGATCGTGCCTCATGTTGAATAACCACTTTTTAAACCCTCAGAGTGACCAAAATTGCCATTTTTACAGAGTTTTGATTACTCAAAAGCTTCAATTTTTACCCCTTTGAGGCACAGAAATGACTTTAAACACACTTATTTTAGTTGACAAAGTCATAATTCACATCCTACAGTCATTTACAGTCAAAAGATTAAATTTTAAAATTTCATCCATATTGACCATTTTGGGATCGTTCGACATGTCCGGAGTCATCGTTTTTCATCCGAAAATTGATTTTTTGGACTGTACCAAAAATGATTCAAAATGTCAATTGGATCGTGCCTCATGTTGAATAACCACTTTTTAAACCCTCACAGTGACCAAAATTGCCATTTTTACAGAGTTTTGATTACTCAAAAGCTTCAATTTTGACCCATTTCAGGCACAGAAATGACTTTAAACACACTTATTTTAGTTGACAAAGTCATAATTCACATCCAACAGTCATTTACAGTCAAAAGATTAAATGTTAAAATTTCATCCATATTGACCATTTTGGGATCGTTCGACATGTCCGGAGTCATCGTTTTTCATCCGAAAATTGATTTTTTGGACTGTACCAAAAATGATACAAAATGTCAATTGGATCGTGCCTCATGTTGAATAACCACTTTTTAAACCCTCACAGTGACCAAAATTGCCATTTTTACAGAGTTTTGCTTACTCAAAAGCTTCAATTTTGACCCATTTCAGGCACAGAAATGACTTTAAACACACTTATTTTAGTTGACAAAGTCATAATTCACATCCAACAGTCATTTACAGTCAAAAGATTAAATGTTAAAATTTTATCCATATTGAGCATTTTGGGATCGTTCAACATGTCCGGAGTCATCGTTTTTCATCCGAAAATTGATTTTTTGGACTGTACCAAAAATGATTCAAAATGTCAATTGGATCATGCCTCATGTTGAATAACCACTTTTTAAACCCTCACAGTGACCAAAATTGCCATTTTTACAGAGTTTTGATTACTCAAAAGCTTCAATTTTTACCCCTTTGAGGCACAGAAATGACTTTAAACACACTTATTTTAGTTGACAAAGTCATAATTCACATCCAACAGTCATTTACAGTCAAAAGATTAAATGTTAAAATTTCATCCATATTGACCATTTTGGGATCGTTCGACATGTCCGGAGTCATCGTTTTTCATCCGAAAATTGATTTTTTGGACTGTACCAAAAATGATTCAAAATGTCAATTGGATCGTGCCTCATGTTGAATAACCACTTTTTAAACCCTCACAGTGACCAAAATTGCCATTTTTACAGAGTTTTGCTTACTCAAAAGCTTCAATTTTGACCCATTTCAGGCACAGAAATGACTTTAAACACACTTATTTTAGTTGACAAAGTCATAATTCACATCCAACAGTCATTTACAGTCAAAAGATTAAATGTTAAAATTTCATCCATATTGACCATTTTGGGATCGTGCGACATGTCCGGAGTCATCGTTTTTCATCCGAAAATTGATTTTTTGGACTGTACCAAAAATTATTCAAAATGTCAATTGGATAGTGCCTCATGTTGAATAACCACTTTTTAAACCCTCACAGTGACCAAAATTGCCATTTTTACACAGTTTTGCTTACTCAAAAGCTTCAATTTTGACCCATTTCAGGCACAGAAATGACTTTAAACACACTTATTTTAGTTGACAAAGTCATAATTCACATCCAACAGTCATTTACAGTCAAAAGATTAAATGTTAAAATTTCATCATTATAGACCATTTTGGGAACGTTCGACAGGTCCGGAGTCATCGTTTTTCGTCTGAAAATTGATTTTTTGGACTGTACCAAAAATGATTCAAAATGTCAATTGGATCGTGCCTCATGTTGAATAACCACTTTTTAAACCCTCAGAGTGACCAAAATTGCCATTTTTACAGAGTTTTGATTACTCAAAAGCTTCAATTTTTACCCCTTTGAGGCACAGAAATGACTTTAAACACACCTATTTTAGTTGACAAAGTCATAATTCACATCCAACAGTCATTTACAGTCAAAAGATTAAATGTTAAAATTTCATCCATATTGACCATTTTGGGATCGTTCGACATGTCCGGAGTCATCATTTTTCATCCGAAAATTGATTTTTTGGACTGTACCAAAAATGATTCAAAATGTCAATTGAATCGTGCCTCATGTTGAATAACCACTTTTTAAACCCTCACAGTGACCAAAATTGCCATTTTTACAGAGTTTTGATTACTCAAAAGCTTCACTTTTGACCCATTTCAGGCACAGAAATGACTTTAAACACACTTATTTTAGTTGACAAAGTCATAATTCACATCCAACAGTCATTTACAGTCAAAAGATTGAATGTTAAAATTTCATCCATATTGACCATTTTGGGATCGTTCGACATGTCCGGAGTCATCGTTTTTCATCCGAAAATTGAAAATTTGGACTGTACCAAAAATGATTCAAAATGTCAATTGGATCGTGCCTCATTTTGAATAACCACTTTTTAAACCCTCACAGTGACCAAAATTGCCAATTTTACAGAGTTTTGCTTACACAAAAGCTTCAATTTTGACCCGTTTCAGGCACAGAAATGACTTTAAACACACTTATTTTAGTTGACAAAGTCATTATTCACATCCAACAGTCATTTAGAGTCAAAAGATTAAATGTTAAAATTTCATCCATATTGACCATTTTGGGATCGTTCGACATGTCCGGAGTCATTGTTTTTCATCCGAAAATTGATTTTTTGGACTGTACCAAAAATGATTCAAAATGTCAATTGGATCGTGCCTCATGTTGAATAACCACTTTTTAAACCCTCACAGTGACCAAAATTGCCATTTTTACAGAGTTTTGATTACTCAAAAGCTTCAATTTTGACCCATTTCAGGCACAGAAATGACTTTAAACACACTTATTTCAGTTGACAAAGTCATAATTCACATCCAACAGTCATTTACAGTCAAAAGATTAAATGTTAAAATTTCATCCATATTGACCGTTTTGGGATCGTTCGACATGTCCGGAGTCATCGTTTTTCATCCGAAAATTGATTTTTTGGACTGTACCAAAAATGATTCAAAATGTCAATTGGATCGTGCCTCATGTTGAATAACCACTTTTTAAACCCTCACAGTGACCAAAATTGCCATTTTTACAGAGTTTTGCTTACTCAAAAGCTTCAATTTTGACCCATTTCAGGCACAGAAATGACTTTAAACACACTTATTTTAGTTGACAAAGTCATAATTCACATCCAACAGTCATTTACAGTCAAAAGATTAAATGTTAAAATTTCATCCATATTGACCATTTTGGGATCGTTCGACATGTCCGGAGTCATCGTTTTTCATCCGAAAATTGATTTTTTGAACTGTACCAAAAATGATTCAAAATGTCAATTGGATCGTGCCTCATGTTGAATAACCACTTTTTAAACCCTCACAGTGACCAAAATTGCCAATTTTACACAGTTTTGCTTACTCAAAAGCTTCAATTTTGACCCATTTCAGGCACAGAAATGACTTTAAACACACTTATTTTAGTTGACAAAGCCATAATTCACATCCAACAGTCATTTAGAGTCAAAAGATTAAATGTTAAAATGTCATCATTATAGACCATTTTGGGAACGTTCGACAGGTCCGGAGTCATCGATTTTCGTCTGAAAATTGATTTTTTGGACTGTACCCAAAATGATTCAAAATGTCAATTGGATCGTGCCTCATGTTGAATAACCACTTTTTAAACCCTCAGAGTGACCAAAATTGCCATTTTTACAGAGTTTTGATTACTCAAAAGCTTCAATTTTTACCCCTTTGAGGCACAGAAATGACTTTAAACACACTTATTTTAGTTGACAAAGTCATAATTCACATCCTACAGTCATTTACAGTCAAAAGATTAAATTTTAAAATTTCATCCATATTGACCATTTTGGGATCGTTCGACATGTCCGGAGTCATCGTTTTTCATCCGAAAATTGATTTTTTGGACTGTACCAAAAATGATTCAAAATGTCAATTGGATCGTGCCTCATGTTGAATAACCACTTTTTAAACCCTCACAGTGACCAAAATTGCCATTTTTACAGAGTTTTGATTACTCAAAAGCTTCAATTTTGACCCATTTCAGGCACAGAAATGACTTTAAACACACTTATTTTAGTTGACAAAGTCATAATTCACATCCAACAGTCATTTACAGTCAAAAGATTAAATGTTAAAATTTCATCCATATTGACCATTTTGGGATCGTTCGACATGTCCGGAGTCATCGTTTTTCATCCGAAAATTGATTTTTTGGACTGTACCAAAAATGATACAAAATGTCAATTGGATCGTGCCTCATGTTGAATAACCACTTTTTAAACCCTCACAGTGACCAAAATTGCCATTTTTACAGAGTTTTGCTTACTCAAAAGCTTCAATTTTGACCCATTTCAGGCACAGAAATGACTTTAAACACACTTATTTTAGTTGACAAAGTCATAATTCACATCCAACAGTCATTTACAGTCAAAAGATTAAATGTTAAAATTTTATCCATATTGAGCATTTTGGGATCGTTCAACATGTCCGGAGTCATCGTTTTTCATCCGAAAATTGATTTTTTGGACTGTACCAAAAATGATTCAAAATGTCAATTGGATCATGCCTCATGTTGAATAACCACTTTTTAAACCCTCACAGTGACCAAAATTGCCATTTTTACAGAGTTTTGATTACTCAAAAGCTTCAATTTTTACCCCTTTGAGGCACAGAAATGACTTTAAACACACTTATTTTAGTTGACAAAGTCATAATTCACATCCAACAGTCATTTACAGTCAAAAGATTAAATGTTAAAATTTCATCCATATTGACCATTTTGGGATCGTTCGACATGTCCGGAGTCATCGTTTTTCATCCGAAAATTGATTTTTTGGACTGTACCAAAAATGATTCAAAATGTCAATTGGATCGTGCCTCATGTTGAATAACCACTTTTTAAACCCTCACAGTGACCAAAATTGCCATTTTTACAGAGTTTTGCTTACTCAAAAGCTTCAATTTTGACCCATTTCAGGCACAGAAATGACTTTAAACACACTTATTTTAGTTGACAAAGTCATAATTCACATCCAACAGTCATTTACAGTCAAAAGATTAAATGTTAAAATTTCATCCATATTGACCATTTTGGGATCGTGCGACATGTCCGGAGTCATCGTTTTTCATCCGAAAATTGATTTTTTGGACTGTACCAAAAATTATTCAAAATGTCAATTGGATAGTGCCTCATGTTGAATAACCACTTTTTAAACCCTCACAGTGACCAAAATTGCCATTTTTACACAGTTTTGCTTACTCAAAAGCTTCAATTTTGACCCATTTCAGGCACAGAAATGACTTTAAACACACTTATTTTAGTTGACAAAGTCATAATTCACATCCAACAGTCATTTACAGTCAAAAGATTAAATGTTAAAATTTCATCCATATTGACCATTTTGGGATCGTTCGACATGTCCGGAGTCATCGTTTTTCATCCGAAAATTGATTTTTTGGACTGTACCAAAAATGATTCAAAATGTCAATTGGATCATGCCTCATGTTGAATAACCACTTTTTAAACCCTCACAGTGACCAAAATTGCCATTTTTACAGAGTTTTGATTACTCAAAAGCTTCAATTTTTACCCCTTTGAGGCACAGAAATGACTTTAAACACACTTATTTTAGTTGACAAAGTCATAATTCACATCCAACAGTCATTTACAGTCAAAAGATTAAATGTTAAAATTTCATCCATATTGACCATTTTGGGATCGTTCTACATGTCCGGAGTCATCGTTTTATATCCAAAAATTGATTTTTTGAACTGTACCAAAAATGATTCAAAATGTCAATTGGATCGTGCCTCATGTTGAATAACCACTTTTTAAACCCTCACAGTGACCAAAATTGCCAATTTTACACAGTTTTGCTTACTCAAAAGCTTCAATTTTGACCCATTTCAGGCACAGAAATGACTTTAAACACACTTATTTTAGTTGACAAAGCCATAATTCACATCCAACAGTCATTTAGAGTCAAAAGATTAAATGTTAAAATTTCATCCATATTGACCATTTTGGGATCGTTCGACATGTCCGGAGTCATCGTTTTTCATCCGAAAATTGATTTTTTGGACTGTACCAAAAATGATTCAAAATGTCAATTGGATCGTGCCTCATGTTGAATAACCACTTTTTAAACCCTCACAGTGACCAAAATTGCCATTTTTACAGAGTTTTGATTACTCAAAAGCTTCAATTTTGACCCATTTCAGGCACAAAAATGACTTTAAACACACTTATTTTAGTTGACAAAGTCATAATTCACATCCAACAGTCATTTACAGTCAAAAGATTAAATGTTAAAATTTCATCCATATTGACCATTTTGGGATCGTGCGACATGTCCGGAGTCATCGTTTTTCATCCGAAAATTGATTTTTTGGACTGTACCAAAAATGATTCAAAATGTCAATTGGATCGTGCCTCATGTTGAATAACCACTTTTTAAACCCTCACAGTGACCAAAATTGCCATTTTTACAGAGTTTTGCTTACTCAAAAGCTTCAATTTTGACCCATTTCAGGCACAGAAATGACTTTAAACACACTTATTTTAGTTGACAAAGTCATAATTCACATCCAACAGTCATTTACAGTCAAAAGATTAAATGTTAAAATTTCATCCATATTGACCATTTTGGGATCGTTCGACATGTCCGGAGTCATCGTTTTTCATCCGAAAATTGATTTTTTGGACTGTACCAAAAATGATTCAAAATGTCAATTGGATCATGCCTCATGTTGAATAACCACTTTTTAAACCCTCACAGTGACCAAAATTGCCATTTTTACAGAGTTTTGATTACTCAAAAGCTTCAATTTTTACCCCTTTGAGGCACAGAAATGACTTTAAACACACTTATTTTAGTTGACAAAGTCATAATTCACATCCAACAGTCATTTACAGTCAAAAGATTAAATGTTAAAATTTCATCCATATTGACCATTTTGGGATCGTTCTACATGTCCGGAGTCATCGTTTTATATCCGAAAATTGATTTTTTGAACTGTACCAAAAATGATTCAAAATGTCAATTGGATCGTGCCTCATGTTGAATAACCACTTTTTAAACCCTCACAGTGACCAAAATTGCCATTTTTACAGAGTTTTGATTACTCAAAAGCTTCAATTTTGACCCATTTCAGGCACAGAAATGACTTTAAACACACTTATTTTAGTTGACAAAGTCATAATTCACATCCAACAGTCATTTACAGTCAAAAGATTAAATGTTAAAATTTCATCCATATTGACCATTTTGGGATCGTTCGACATGTCCGGAGTCATCGTTTTTCATCCGAAAATTGATTTTTTGGACTGTACCAAAAATGATTCAAAATGTCAATTGGATCGTGCCTCATGTTGAATAACCACTTTTTAAACCCTCACAGTGACCAAAATTGCCATTTTTACAGAGTTTTGATTACTCAAAAGCTTCAATTTTGACCCATTTCAGGCACAGAAATGACTTTAAACACACTTATTTTAGTTGACAAAGTCATAATTCACATCCAACAGTCATTTACAGTCAAAAGATTAAATGTTAAAATTTCATCCATATTGACCATTTTGGGATCGTTCGACATGTCCGGAGTCATCGTTTTTCATCCGAAAATTGATTTTTTGGACTGTACCAAAAATGATTCAAAATGTCAATTGGATCGTGCCTCATGTTGAATAACCACTTTTTAAACCCTCACAGTGACCAAAATTGCCATTTTTACAGAGTTTTGCTTACTCAAAAGCTTCAATTTTGACCCATTTCAGGCACAGAAATGACTTTAAACACACTTATTTTAGTTGACAAAGTCATAATTCACATCCAACAGTCATTTACAGTCAAAAGATTAAATGTTAAAATTTTATCCATATTGACCATTTTGGGATCGTTCGACATGTCCGGAGTCATCGTTTTTCATCCGAAAATTGATTTTTTGGACTGTACCAAAAATGATTCAAAATGTCAATTGGATCATGCCTCATGTTGAATAACCACTTTTTAAACCCTCACAGTGACCAAAATTGCCATTTTTACAGAGTTTTGATTACTCAAAAGCTTCAATTTTGACCCCTTTGAGGCACAGAAATGACTTTAAACACACTTATTTTAGTTGACAAAGTCATAATTCACATCCAACAGTCATTTACAGTCAAAAGATTAAATGTTAAAATTTCATCCATATTGACCATTTTGGGATCGTTCTACATGTCCGGAGTCATCGTTTTATATCCGAAAATTGATTTTTTGAACTGTACCAAAAATGATTCAAAATGTCAATTGGATCGTGCCTCATGTTGAATAACCACTTTTTAAACCCTCACAGTGACCAAAATTGCCAATTTTACACAGTTTTGCTTACTCAAAAGCTTCAATTTTGACCCATTTCAGGCACAGAAATGACTTTAAACACACTTATTTTAGTTGACAAAGCCATAATTCACATCCAACAGTCATTTAGAGTCAAAAGATTAAATGTTAACATTTCATCATTATAGACCATTTTGGGAACGTTCGACAGGTCCAAAGTCATTGTTTTTCGTCTAAAAATTGATTTTTTTGGACTGTACCAAAAATGATTCAAAATGTCAATTGGATCGTGCCTCATGTTGAATAACCACTTTTTAAACCCTCACAGTGACCAAAATTGCCATTTTTACAGAGTTTTGATTACTCAAAAGCTTCAATTTTGACCCATTTCAGGCACAGAAATGACTTTAAACACACTTATTTTAGTTGACAAAGTCCTAATTCACATCCAACAGTCATTTACAGTCAAAAGATTAAATGTTAAAATTTCATCCATATTGACCATTTTGGGATCGTTCGACATGTCCGGAGTCATTGTTTTTCATCCGAAAATTGATTTTTTGGACTGTACCAAAAATGATTCAAAATGTCAATTGGATCCTGCCTCATGTTGAATAACCACTTTTTAAACCCTCACAGTGACCAAAATTGCCAATTTTACACAGTTTTGCTTACTCAAAAGCTTCAATTTTGACCCATTTCAGGCACAGAAATGACTTTAAACACACTTATTTTAGTTGACAAAGCCATAATTCACATCCAACAGTCATTTAGAGTCAAAAGATTAAATGTTAAAATTTCATCATTATAGACCATTTTGGGAACGTTCGACAGGTCCGGAGTCATCGTTTTTCGTCTGAAAATTGATTTTTTGGACTGTACCAAAAATGATTCAAAATGTCAATTGGATCGTGCCTCATGTTGAATAACCACTTTTTAAACCCTCAGAGTGACCAAAATTGCCATTTTTACAGAGTTTTGATTACTCAAAAGCTTCAATTTTTACCCCTTTGAGGCACAGAAATGACTTTAAACACACCTATTTTAGTTGACAAAGTCATAATTCACATCCAACAGTCATTTACAGTCAAAAGATTAAATGTTAAAATTTCATCCATATTGACCATTTTGGGATCGTTCGACATGTCCGGAGTCATCATTTTTCATCCGAAAATTGATTTTTTGGACTGTACCAAAAATGATTCAAAATGTCAATTGAATCGTGCCTCATGTTGAATAACCACTTTTTAAACCCTCACAGTGACCAAAATTGCCATTTTTACAGAGTTTTGATTACTCAAAAGCTTCACTTTTGACCCATTTCAGGCACAGAAATGACTTTAAACACACTTATTTTAGTTGACAAAGTCATAATTCACATCCAACAGTCATTTACAGTCAAAAGATTGAATGTTAAAATTTCATCCATATTGACCATTTTGGGATCGTTCGACATGTCCGGAGTCATCGTTTTTCATCCGAAAATTGAAAATTTGGACTGTACCAAAAATGATTCAAAATGTCAATTGGATCGTGCCTCATTTTGAATAACCACTTTTTAAACCCTCACAGTGACCAAAATTGCCAATTTTACAGAGTTTTGCTTACACAAAAGCTTCAATTTTGACCCGTTTCAGGCACAGAAATGACTTTAAACACACTTATTTTAGTTGACAAAGTCATTATTCACATCCAACAGTCATTTAGAGTCAAAAGATTAAATGTTAAAATTTCATCCATATTGACCATTTTGGGATCGTTCGACATGTCCGGAGTCATTGTTTTTCATCCGAAAATTGATTTTTTGGACTGTACCAAAAATGATTCAAAATGTCAATTGGATCGTGCCTCATGTTGAATAACCACTTTTTAAACCCTCACAGTGACCAAAATTGCCATTTTTACAGAGTTTTGATTACTCAAAAGCTTCAATTTTGACCCATTTCAGGCACAGAAATGACTTTAAACACACTTATTTCAGTTGACAAAGTCATAATTCACATCCAACAGTCATTTACAGTCAAAAGATTAAATGTTAAAATTTCATCCATATTGACCGTTTTGGGATCGTTCGACATGTCCGGAGTCATCGTTTTTCATCCGAAAATTGATTTTTTGGACTGTACCAAAAATGATTCAAAATGTCAATTGGATCGTGCCTCATGTTGAATAACCACTTTTTAAACCCTCACAGTGACCAAAATTGCCATTTTTACAGAGTTTTGCTTACTCAAAAGCTTCAATTTTGACCCATTTCAGGCACAGAAATGACTTTAAACACACTTATTTTAGTTGACAAAGTCATAATTCACATCCAACAGTCATTTACAGTCAAAAGATTAAATGTTAAAATTTCATCCATATTGACCATTTTGGGATCGTTCGACATGTCCGGAGTCATCGTTTTTCATCCGAAAATTGATTTTTTGAACTGTACCAAAAATGATTCAAAATGTCAATTGGATCGTGCCTCATGTTGAATAACCACTTTTTAAACCCTCACAGTGACCAAAATTGCCAATTTTACACAGTTTTGCTTACTCAAAAGCTTCAATTTTGACCCATTTCAGGCACAGAAATGACTTTAAACACACTTATTTTAGTTGACAAAGCCATAATTCACATCCAACAGTCATTTAGAGTCAAAAGATTAAATGTTAAAATGTCATCATTATAGACCATTTTGGGAACGTTCGACAGGTCCGGAGTCATCGATTTTCGTCTGAAAATTGATTTTTTGGACTGTACCCAAAATGATTCAAAATGTCAATTGGATCGTGCCTCATGTTGAATAACCACTTTTTAAACCCTCAGAGTGACCAAAATTGCCATTTTTACAGAGTTTTGATTACTCAAAAGCTTCAATTTTTACCCCTTTGAGGCACAGAAATGACTTTAAACACACTTATTTTAGTTGACAAAGTCATAATTCACATCCTACAGTCATTTACAGTCAAAAGATTAAATTTTAAAATTTCATCCATATTGACCATTTTGGGATCGTTCGACATGTCCGGAGTCATCGTTTTTCATCCGAAAATTGATTTTTTGGACTGTACCAAAAATGATTCAAAATGTCAATTGGATCGTGCCTCATGTTGAATAACCACTTTTTAAACCCTCACAGTGACCAAAATTGCCATTTTTACAGAGTTTTGATTACTCAAAAGCTTCAATTTTGACCCATTTCAGGCACAGAAATGACTTTAAACACACTTATTTTAGTTGACAAAGTCATAATTCACATCCAACAGTCATTTACAGTCAAAAGATTAAATGTTAAAATTTCATCCATATTGACCATTTTGGGATCGTTCGACATGTCCGGAGTCATCGTTTTTCATCCGAAAATTGATTTTTTGGACTGTACCAAAAATGATACAAAATGTCAATTGGATCGTGCCTCATGTTGAATAACCACTTTTTAAACCCTCACAGTGACCAAAATTGCCATTTTTACAGAGTTTTGCTTACTCAAAAGCTTCAATTTTGACCCATTTCAGGCACAGAAATGACTTTAAACACACTTATTTTAGTTGACAAAGTCATAATTCACATCCAACAGTCATTTACAGTCAAAAGATTAAATGTTAAAATTTTATCCATATTGAGCATTTTGGGATCGTTCAACATGTCCGGAGTCATCGTTTTTCATCCGAAAATTGATTTTTTGGACTGTACCAAAAATGATTCAAAATGTCAATTGGATCATGCCTCATGTTGAATAACCACTTTTTAAACCCTCACAGTGACCAAAATTGCCATTTTTACAGAGTTTTGATTACTCAAAAGCTTCAATTTTTACCCCTTTGAGGCACAGAAATGACTTTAAACACACTTATTTTAGTTGACAAAGTCATAATTCACATCCAACAGTCATTTACAGTCAAAAGATTAAATGTTAAAATTTCATCCATATTGACCATTTTGGGATCGTTCTACATGTCCGGAGTCATCGTTTTATATCCGAAAATTGATTTTTTGAACTGTACCAAAAATGATTCAAAATGTCAATTGGATCGTGCCTCATGTTGAATAACCACTTTTTAAACCCTCACAGTGACCAAAATTGCCAATTTTACACAGTTTTGCTTACTCAAAAGCTTCAATTTTGACCCATTTCAGGCACAGAAATGACTTTAAACACACTTATTTTAGTTGACAAAGCCATAATTCACATCCAACAGTCATTTAGAGTCAAAAGATTAAATGTTAACATTTCATCATTATAGACCATTTTGGGAACGTTCGACAGGTCCAAAGTCATTGTTTTTCGTCTAAAAATTGATTTTTTTGGACTGTACCAAAAATGATTCAAAATGTCAATTGGATCGTGCCTCATGTTGAATAACCACTTTTTAAACCCTCACAGTGACCAAAATTGCCATTTTTACAGAGTTTTGATTACTCAAAAGCTTCAATTTTGACCCATTTCAGGCACAGAAATGACTTTAAACACACTTATTTTAGTTGACAAAGTCCTAATTCACATCCAACAGTCATTTACAGTCAAAAGATTAAATGTTAAAATTTCATCCATATTGACCATTTTGGGATCGTTCGACATGTCCGGAGTCATTGTTTTTCATCCGAAAATTGATTTTTTGGACTGTACCAAAAATGATTCAAAATGTCAATTGGATCCTGCCTCATGTTGAATAACCACTTTTTAAACCCTCACAGTGACCAAAATTGCCAATTTTACACAGTTTTGCTTACTCAAAAGCTTCAATTTTGACCCATTTCAGGCACAGAAATGACTTTAAACACACTTATTTTAGTTGACAAAGCCATAATTCACATCCAACTGTCATTTAGAGTCAAAAGATTAAATGTTAAAATTTCATCATTATAGACCATTTTGGGAACGTTCGACAGGTCCGGAGTCATCGTTTTTCGTCTGAAAATTGATTTTTTGGACTGTACCAAAAATGATTCAAAATGTCAATTGGATCGTGCCTCATGTTGAATAACCACTTTTTAAACCCTCAGAGTGACCAAAATTGCCATTTTTACAGAGTTTTGATTACTCAAAAGCTTCAATTTTTACCCCTTTGAGGCACAGAAATGACTTTAAACACACCTATTTTAGTTGACAAAGTCATAATTCACATCCAACAGTCATTTACAGTCAAAAGATTAAATGTTAAAATTTCATCCATATTGACCATTTTGGGATCGTTCGACATGTCCGGAGTCATCATTTTTCATCCGAAAATTGATTTTTTGGACTGTACCAAAAATGATTCAAAATGTCAATTGAATCGTGCCTCATGTTGAATAACCACTTTTTAAACCCTCACAGTGACCAAAATTGCCATTTTTACAGAGTTTTGATTACTCAAAAGCTTCACTTTTGACCCATTTCAGGCACAGAAATGACTTTAAACACACTTATTTTAGTTGACAAAGTCATAATTCACATCCAACAGTCATTTACAGTCAAAAGATTGAATGTTAAAATTTCATCCATATTGACCATTTTGGGATCGTTCGACATGTCCGGAGTCATCGTTTTTCATCCGAAAATTGAAAATTTGGACTGTACCAAAAATGATTCAAAATGTCAATTGGATCGTGCCTCATTTTGAATAACCACTTTTTAAACCCTCACAGTGACCAAAATTGCCAATTTTACAGAGTTTTGCTTACACAAAAGCTTCAATTTTGACCCGTTTCAGGCACAGAAATGACTTTAAACACACTTATTTTAGTTGACAAAGTCATTATTCACATCCAACAGTCATTTAGAGTCAAAAGATTAAATGTTAAAATTTCATCCATATTGACCATTTTGGGATCGTTCGACATGTCCGGAGTCATTGTTTTTCATCCGAAAATTGATTTTTTGGACTGTACCAAAAATGATTCAAAATGTCAATTGGATCGTGCCTCATGTTGAATAACCACTTTTTAAACCCTCACAGTGACCAAAATTGCCATTTTTACAGAGTTTTGATTACTCAAAAGCTTCAATTTTGACCCATTTCAGGCACAGAAATGACTTTAAACACACTTATTTCAGTTGACAAAGTCATAATTCACATCCAACAGTCATTTACAGTCAAAAGATTAAATGTTAAAATTTCATCCATATTGACCGTTTTGGGATCGTTCGACATGTCCGGAGTCATCGTTTTTCATCCGAAAATTGATTTTTTGGACTGTACCAAAAATGATTCAAAATGTCAATTGGATCGTGCCTCATGTTGAATAACCACTTTTTAAACCCTCACAGTGACCAAAATTGCCATTTTTACAGAGTTTTGCTTACTCAAAAGCTTCAATTTTGACCCATTTCAGGCACAGAAATGACTTTAAACACACTTATTTTAGTTGACAAAGTCATAATTCACATCCAACAGTCATTTACAGTCAAAAGATTAAATGTTAAAATTTCATCCATATTGACCATTTTGGGATCGTTCGACATGTCCGGAGTCATCGTTTTTCATCCGAAAATTGATTTTTTGAACTGTACCAAAAATGATTCAAAATGTCAATTGGATCGTGCCTCATGTTGAATAACCACTTTTTAAACCCTCACAGTGACCAAAATTGCCAATTTTACACAGTTTTGCTTACTCAAAAGCTTCAATTTTGACCCATTTCAGGCACAGAAATGACTTTAAACACACTTATTTTAGTTGACAAAGCCATAATTCACATCCAACAGTCATTTAGAGTCAAAAGATTAAATGTTAAAATGTCATCATTATAGACCATTTTGGGAACGTTCGACAGGTCCGGAGTCATCGATTTTCGTCTGAAAATTGATTTTTTGGACTGTACCCAAAATGATTCAAAATGTCAATTGGATCGTGCCTCATGTTGAATAACCACTTTTTAAACCCTCAGAGTGACCAAAATTGCCATTTTTACAGAGTTTTGATTACTCAAAAGCTTCAATTTTTACCCCTTTGAGGCACAGAAATGACTTTAAACACACTTATTTTAGTTGACAAAGTCATAATTCACATCCTACAGTCATTTACAGTCAAAAGATTAAATTTTAAAATTTCATCCATATTGACCATTTTGGGATCGTTCGACATGTCCGGAGTCATCGTTTTTCATCCGAAAATTGATTTTTTGGACTGTACCAAAAATGATTCAAAATGTCAATTGGATCGTGCCTCATGTTGAATAACCACTTTTTAAACCCTCACAGTGACCAAAATTGCCATTTTTACAGAGTTTTGATTACTCAAAAGCTTCAATTTTGACCCATTTCAGGCACAGAAATGACTTTAAACACACTTATTTTAGTTGACAAAGTCATAATTCACATCCAACAGTCATTTACAGTCAAAAGATTAAATGTTAAAATTTCATCCATATTGACCATTTTGGGATCGTTCGACATGTCCGGAGTCATCGTTTTTCATCCGAAAATTGATTTTTTGGACTGTACCAAAAATGATACAAAATGTCAATTGGATCGTGCCTCATGTTGAATAACCACTTTTTAAACCCTCACAGTGACCAAAATTGCCATTTTTACAGAGTTTTGCTTACTCAAAAGCTTCAATTTTGACCCATTTCAGGCACAGAAATGACTTTAAACACACTTATTTTAGTTGACAAAGTCATAATTCACATCCAACAGTCATTTACAGTCAAAAGATTAAATGTTAAAATTTTATCCATATTGAGCATTTTGGGATCGTTCAACATGTCCGGAGTCATCGTTTTTCATCCGAAAATTGATTTTTTGGACTGTACCAAAAATGATTCAAAATGTCAATTGGATCATGCCTCATGTTGAATAACCACTTTTTAAACCCTCACAGTGACCAAAATTGCCATTTTTACAGAGTTTTGATTACTCAAAAGCTTCAATTTTTACCCCTTTGAGGCACAGAAATGACTTTAAACACACTTATTTTAGTTGACAAAGTCATAATTCACATCCAACAGTCATTTACAGTCAAAAGATTAAATGTTAAAATTTCATCCATATTGACCATTTTGGGATCGTTCGACATGTCCGGAGTCATCGTTTTTCATCCGAAAATTGATTTTTTGGACTGTACCAAAAATGATTCAAAATGTCAATTGGATCGTGCCTCATGTTGAATAACCACTTTTTAAACCCTCACAGTGACCAAAATTGCCATTTTTACAGAGTTTTGCTTACTCAAAAGCTTCAATTTTGACCCATTTCAGGCACAGAAATGACTTTAAACACACTTATTTTAGTTGACAAAGTCATAATTCACATCCAACAGTCATTTACAGTCAAAAGATTAAATGTTAAAATTTCATCCATATTGACCATTTTGGGATCGTGCGACATGTCCGGAGTCATCGTTTTTCATCCGAAAATTGATTTTTTGGACTGTACCAAAAATTATTCAAAATGTCAATTGGATAGTGCCTCATGTTGAATAACCACTTTTTAAACCCTCACAGTGACCAAAATTGCCATTTTTACACAGTTTTGCTTACTCAAAAGCTTCAATTTTGACCCATTTCAGGCACAGAAATGACTTTAAACACACTTATTTTAGTTGACAAAGTCATAATTCACATCCAACAGTCATTTACAGTCAAAAGATTAAATGTTAAAATTTCATCCATATTGACCATTTTGGGATCGTTCGACATGTCCGGAGTCATCGTTTTTCATCCGAAAATTGATTTTTTGGACTGTACCAAAAATGATTCAAAATGTCAATTGGATCATGCCTCATGTTGAATAACCACTTTTTAAACCCTCACAGTGACCAAAATTGCCATTTTTACAGAGTTTTGATTACTCAAAAGCTTCAATTTTTACCCCTTTGAGGCACAGAAATGACTTTAAACACACTTATTTTAGTTGACAAAGTCATAATTCACATCCAACAGTCATTTACAGTCAAAAGATTAAATGTTAAAATTTCATCCATATTGACCATTTTGGGATCGTTCTACATGTCCGGAGTCATCGTTTTATATCCAAAAATTGATTTTTTGAACTGTACCAAAAATGATTCAAAATGTCAATTGGATCGTGCCTCATGTTGAATAACCACTTTTTAAACCCTCACAGTGACCAAAATTGCCAATTTTACACAGTTTTGCTTACTCAAAAGCTTCAATTTTGACCCATTTCAGGCACAGAAATGACTTTAAACACACTTATTTTAGTTGACAAAGCCATAATTCACATCCAACAGTCATTTAGAGTCAAAAGATTAAATGTTAAAATTTCATCCATATTGACCATTTTGGGATCGTTCGACATGTCCGGAGTCATCGTTTTTCATCCGAAAATTGATTTTTTGGACTGTACCAAAAATGATTCAAAATGTCAATTGGATCGTGCCTCATGTTGAATAACCACTTTTTAAACCCTCACAGTGACCAAAATTGCCATTTTTACAGAGTTTTGATTACTCAAAAGCTTCAATTTTGACCCATTTCAGGCACAAAAATGACTTTAAACACACTTATTTTAGTTGACAAAGTCATAATTCACATCCAACAGTCATTTACAGTCAAAAGATTAAATGTTAAAATTTCATCCATATTGACCATTTTGGGATCGTGCGACATGTCCGGAGTCATCGTTTTTCATCCGAAAATTGATTTTTTGGACTGTACCAAAAATGATTCAAAATGTCAATTGGATCGTGCCTCATGTTGAATAACCACTTTTTAAACCCTCACAGTGACCAAAATTGCCATTTTTACAGAGTTTTGCTTACTCAAAAGCTTCAATTTTGACCCATTTCAGGCACAGAAATGACTTTAAACACACTTATTTTAGTTGACAAAGTCATAATTCACATCCAACAGTCATTTACAGTCAAAAGATTAAATGTTAAAATTTCATCCATATTGACCATTTTGGGATCGTTCGACATGTCCGGAGTCATCGTTTTTCATCCGAAAATTGATTTTTTGGACTGTACCAAAAATGATTCAAAATGTCAATTGGATCATGCCTCATGTTGAATAACCACTTTTTAAACCCTCACAGTGACCAAAATTGCCATTTTTACAGAGTTTTGATTACTCAAAAGCTTCAATTTTTACCCCTTTGAGGCACAGAAATGACTTTAAACACACTTATTTTAGTTGACAAAGTCATAATTCACATCCAACAGTCATTTACAGTCAAAAGATTAAATGTTAAAATTTCATCCATATTGACCATTTTGGGATCGTTCTACATGTCCGGAGTCATCGTTTTATATCCGAAAATTGATTTTTTGAACTGTACCAAAAATGATTCAAAATGTCAATTGGATCGTGCCTCATGTTGAATAACCACTTTTTAAACCCTCACAGTGACCAAAATTGCCATTTTTACAGAGTTTTGATTACTCAAAAGCTTCAATTTTGACCCATTTCAGGCACAGAAATGACTTTAAACACACTTATTTTAGTTGACAAAGTCATAATTCACATCCAACAGTCATTTACAGTCAAAAGATTAAATGTTAAAATTTCATCCATATTGACCATTTTGGGATCGTTCGACATGTCCGGAGTCATCGTTTTTCATCCGAAAATTGATTTTTTGGACTGTACCAAAAATGATTCAAAATGTCAATTGGATCGTGCCTCATGTTGAATAACCACTTTTTAAACCCTCACAGTGACCAAAATTGCCATTTTTACAGAGTTTTGATTACTCAAAAGCTTCAATTTTGACCCATTTCAGGCACAGAAATGACTTTAAACACACTTATTTTAGTTGACAAAGTCATAATTCACATCCAACAGTCATTTACAGTCAAAAGATTAAATGTTAAAATTTCATCCATATTGACCATTTTGGGATCGTTCGACATGTCCGGAGTCATCGTTTTTCATCCGAAAATTGATTTTTTGGACTGTACCAAAAATGATTCAAAATGTCAATTGGATCGTGCCTCATGTTGAATAACCACTTTTTAAACCCTCACAGTGACCAAAATTGCCATTTTTACAGAGTTTTGCTTACTCAAAAGCTTCAATTTTGACCCATTTCAGGCACAGAAATGACTTTAAACACACTTATTTTAGTTGACAAAGTCATAATTCACATCCAACAGTCATTTACAGTCAAAAGATTAAATGTTAAAATTTTATCCATATTGACCATTTTGGGATCGTTCGACATGTCCGGAGTCATCGTTTTTCATCCGAAAATTGATTTTTTGGACTGTACCAAAAATGATTCAAAATGTCAATTGGATCATGCCTCATGTTGAATAACCACTTTTTAAACCCTCACAGTGACCAAAATTGCCATTTTTACAGAGTTTTGATTACTCAAAAGCTTCAATTTTGACCCCTTTGAGGCACAGAAATGACTTTAAACACACTTATTTTAGTTGACAAAGTCATAATTCACATCCAACAGTCATTTACAGTCAAAAGATTAAATGTTAAAATTTCATCCATATTGACCATTTTGGGATCGTTCGACATGTCCGGAGTCATCGTTTTTCATCCGAAAATTGATTTTTTGGACTGTACCAAAAATGATTCAAAATGTCAATTGGATCGTGCCTCATGTTGAATAACCACTTTTTAAACCCTCACAGTGACCAAAATTGCCATTTTTACAGAGTTTTGATTACTCAAAAGCTTCAATTTTGACCCATTTCAGGCACAGAAATGACTTTAAACACACTTATTTTAGTTGACAAAGTCATAATTCACATCCAACAGTCATTTACAGTCAAAAGATTAAATGTTAAAATTTCATCCATATTGACCATTTTGGGATCGTTCGACATGTCCGGAGTCATCGTTTTTCATCCGAAAATTGATTTTTTGGACTGTACCAAAAATGATTCAAAATGTCAATTGGATCGTGCCTCATGTTGAATAACCACTTTTTAAACCCTCACAGTGACCAAAATTGCCATTTTTACAGAGTTTTGCTTACTCAAAAGCTTCAATTTTGACCCATTTCCGGCACAGAAATGACTTTAAACACACTTATTTTAGTTGACAAAGTCATAATTCACATCCAACAGTCATTTACAGTCAAAAGATTAAATGTTAAAATTTTATCCATATTGACCATTTTGGGATCGTTCGACATGTCCGGAGTCATCGTTTTTCATCCGAAAATTGATTTTTTGGACTGTACCAAAAATGATTCAAAATGTCAATTGGATCATGCCTCATGTTGAATAACCACTTTTTAAACCCTCACAGTGACCAAAATTGCCATTTTTACAGAGTTTTGATTACTCAAAAGCTTCAATTTTGACCCCTTTGAGGCACAGAAATGACTTTAAACACACTTATTTTAGTTGACAAAGTCATAATTCACATCCAACAGTCATTTACAGTCAAAAGATTAAATGTTAAAATTTCATCCATATTGACCATTTTGGGATCGTTCTACATGTCCGGAGTCATCGTTTTATATCCGAAAATTGATTTTTTGAACTGTACCAAAAATGATTCAAAATGTCAATTGGATCGTGCCTCATGTTGAATAACCACTTTTTAAACCCTCACAGTGACCAAAATTGCCAATTTTACACAGTTTTGCTTACTCAAAAGCTTCAATTTTGACCCATTTCAGGCACAGAAATGACTTTAAACACACTTATTTTAGTTGACAAAGCCATAATTCACATCCAACAGTCATTTAGAGTCAAAAGATTAAATGTTAACATTTCATCATTATAGACCATTTTGGGAACGTTCGACAGGTCCAAAGTCATTGTTTTTCGTCTAAAAATTGATTTTTTTGGACTGTACCAAAAATGATTCAAAATGTCAATTGGATCGTGCCTCATGTTGAATAACCACTTTTTAAACCCTCACAGTGACCAAAATTGCCATTTTTACAGAGTTTTGATTACTCAAAAGCTTCAATTTTGACCCATTTCAGGCACAGAAATGACTTTAAACACACTTATTTTAGTTGACAAAGTCCTAATTCACATCCAACAGTCATTTACAGTCAAAAGATTAAATGTTAAAATTTCATCCATATTGACCATTTTGGGATCGTTCGACATGTCCGGAGTCATTGTTTTTCATCCGAAAATTGATTTTTTGGACTGTACCAAAAATGATTCAAAATGTCAATTGGATCCTGCCTCATGTTGAATAACCACTTTTTAAACCCTCACAGTGACCAAAATTGCCAATTTTACACAGTTTTGCTTACTCAAAAGCTTCAATTTTGACCCATTTCAGGCACAGAAATGACTTTAAACACACTTATTTTAGTTGACAAAGCCATAATTCACATCCAACAGTCATTTAGAGTCAAAAGATTAAATGTTAAAATTTCATCATTATAGACCATTTTGGGAACGTTCGACAGGTCCGGAGTCATCGTTTTTCGTCTGAAAATTGATTTTTTGGACTGTACCAAAAATGATTCAAAATGTCAATTGGATCGTGCCTCATGTTGAATAACCACTTTTTAAACCCTCAGAGTGACCAAAATTGCCATTTTTACAGAGTTTTGATTACTCAAAAGCTTCAATTTTTACCCCTTTGAGGCACAGAAATGACTTTAAACACACCTATTTTAGTTGACAAAGTCATAATTCACATCCAACAGTCATTTACAGTCAAAAGATTAAATGTTAAAATTTCATCCATATTGACCATTTTGGGATCGTTCGACATGTCCGGAGTCATCATTTTTCATCCGAAAATTGATTTTTTGGACTGTACCAAAAATGATTCAAAATGTCAATTGAATCGTGCCTCATGTTGAATAACCACTTTTTAAACCCTCACAGTGACCAAAATTGCCATTTTTACAGAGTTTTGATTACTCAAAAGCTTCACTTTTGACCCATTTCAGGCACAGAAATGACTTTAAACACACTTATTTTAGTTGACAAAGTCATAATTCACATCCAACAGTCATTTACAGTCAAAAGATTGAATGTTAAAATTTCATCCATATTGACCATTTTGGGATCGTTCGACATGTCCGGAGTCATCGTTTTTCATCCGAAAATTGAAAATTTGGACTGTACCAAAAATGATTCAAAATGTCAATTGGATCGTGCCTCATTTTGAATAACCACTTTTTAAACCCTCACAGTGACCAAAATTGCCAATTTTACAGAGTTTTGCTTACACAAAAGCTTCAATTTTGACCCGTTTCAGGCACAGAAATGACTTTAAACACACTTATTTTAGTTGACAAAGTCATTATTCACATCCAACAGTCATTTAGAGTCAAAAGATTAAATGTTAAAATTTCATCCATATTGACCATTTTGGGATCGTTCGACATGTCCGGAGTCATTGTTTTTCATCCGAAAATTGATTTTTTGGACTGTACCAAAAATGATTCAAAATGTCAATTGGATCGTGCCTCATGTTGAATAACCACTTTTTAAACCCTCACAGTGACCAAAATTGCCATTTTTACAGAGTTTTGATTACTCAAAAGCTTCAATTTTGACCCATTTCAGGCACAGAAATGACTTTAAACACACTTATTTCAGTTGACAAAGTCATAATTCACATCCAACAGTCATTTACAGTCAAAAGATTAAATGTTAAAATTTCATCCATATTGACCGTTTTGGGATCGTTCGACATGTCCGGAGTCATCGTTTTTCATCCGAAAATTGATTTTTTGGACTGTACCAAAAATGATTCAAAATGTCAATTGGATCGTGCCTCATGTTGAATAACCACTTTTTAAACCCTCACAGTGACCAAAATTGCCATTTTTACAGAGTTTTGCTTACTCAAAAGCTTCAATTTTGACCCATTTCAGGCACAGAAATGACTTTAAACACACTTATTTTAGTTGACAAAGTCATAATTCACATCCAACAGTCATTTACAGTCAAAAGATTAAATGTTAAAATTTCATCCATATTGACCATTTTGGGATCGTTCGACATGTCCGGAGTCATCGTTTTTCATCCGAAAATTGATTTTTTGAACTGTACCAAAAATGATTCAAAATGTCAATTGGATCGTGCCTCATGTTGAATAACCACTTTTTAAACCCTCACAGTGACCAAAATTGCCAATTTTACACAGTTTTGCTTACTCAAAAGCTTCAATTTTGACCCATTTCAGGCACAGAAATGACTTTAAACACACTTATTTTAGTTGACAAAGCCATAATTCACATCCAACAGTCATTTAGAGTCAAAAGATTAAATGTTAAAATGTCATCATTATAGACCATTTTGGGAACGTTCGACAGGTCCGGAGTCATCGATTTTCGTCTGAAAATTGATTTTTTGGACTGTACCCAAAATGATTCAAAATGTCAATTGGATCGTGCCTCATGTTGAATAACCACTTTTTAAACCCTCAGAGTGACCAAAATTGCCATTTTTACAGAGTTTTGATTACTCAAAAGCTTCAATTTTTACCCCTTTGAGGCACAGAAATGACTTTAAACACACTTATTTTAGTTGACAAAGTCATAATTCACATCCTACAGTCATTTACAGTCAAAAGATTAAATTTTAAAATTTCATCCATATTGACCATTTTGGGATCGTTCGACATGTCCGGAGTCATCGTTTTTCATCCGAAAATTGATTTTTTGGACTGTACCAAAAATGATTCAAAATGTCAATTGGATCGTGCCTCATGTTGAATAACCACTTTTTAAACCCTCACAGTGACCAAAATTGCCATTTTTACAGAGTTTTGATTACTCAAAAGCTTCAATTTTGACCCATTTCAGGCACAGAAATGACTTTAAACACACTTATTTTAGTTGACAAAGTCATAATTCACATCCAACAGTCATTTACAGTCAAAAGATTAAATGTTAAAATTTCATCCATATTGACCATTTTGGGATCGTTCGACATGTCCGGAGTCATCGTTTTTCATCCGAAAATTGATTTTTTGGACTGTACCAAAAATGATTCAAAATGTCAATTGGATCGTGCCTCATGTTGAATAACCACTTTTTAAACCCTCACAGTGACCAAAATTGCCATTTTTACAGAGTTTTGCTTACTCAAAAGCTTCAATTTTGACCCATTTCAGGCACAGAAATGACTTTAAACACACTTATTTTAGTTGACAAAGTCATAATTCACATCCAACAGTCATTTACAGTCAAAAGATTAAATGTTAAAATTTTATCCATATTGACCATTTTGGGATCGTTCGACATGTCCGGAGTCATCGTTTTTCATCCGAAAATTGATTTTTTGGACTGTACCAAAAATGATTCAAAATGTCAATTGGATCATGCCTCATGTTGAATAACCACTTTTTAAACCCTCACAGTGACCAAAATTGCCATTTTTACAGAGTTTTGATTACTCAAAAGCTTCAATTTTTACCCCTTTGAGGCACAGAAATGACTTTAAACACACTTATTTTAGTTGACAAAGTCATAATTCACATCCAACAGTCATTTACAGTCAAAAGATTAAATGTTAAAATTTCATCCATATTGACCATTTTGGGATCGTTCGACATGTCCGGAGTCATCGTTTTTCATCCGAAAATTGATTTTTTGGACTGTACCAAAAATGATTCAAAATGTCAATTGGATCGTGCCTCATGTTGAATAACCACTTTTTAAACCCTCACAGTGACCAAAATTGCCATTTTTACAGAGTTTTGCTTACTCAAAAGCTTCAATTTTGACCCATTTCAGGCACAGAAATGACTTTAAACACACTTATTTTAGTTGACAAAGTCATAATTCACATCCAACAGTCATTTACAGTCAAAAGATTAAATGTTAAAATTTCATCCATATTGACCATTTTGGGATCGTGCGACATGTCCGGAGTCATCGTTTTTCATCCGAAAATTGATTTTTTGGACTGTACCAAAAATTATTCAAAATGTCAATTGGATAGTGCCTCATGTTGAATAACCACTTTTTAAACCCTCACAGTGACCAAAATTGCCATTTTTACACAGTTTTGCTTACTCAAAAGCTTCAATTTTGACCCATTTCAGGCACAGAAATGACTTTAAACACACTTATTTTAGTTGACAAAGTCATAATTCACATCCAACAGTCATTTACAGTCAAAAGATTAAATGTTAAAATTTCATCCATATTGACCATTTTGGGATCGTTCGACATGTCCGGAGTCATCGTTTTTCATCCGAAAATTGATTTTTTGGACTGTACCAAAAATGATTCAAAATGTCAATTGGATCATGCCTCATGTTGAATAACCACTTTTTAAACCCTCACAGTGACCAAAATTGCCATTTTTACAGAGTTTTGATTACTCAAAAGCTTCAATTTTTACCCCTTTGAGGCACAGAAATGACTTTAAACACACTTATTTTAGTTGACAAAGTCATAATTCACATCCAACAGTCATTTACAGTCAAAAGATTAAATGTTAAAATTTCATCCATATTGGCCATTTTGGGATCGTTCTACATGTCCGGAGTCATCGTTTTATATCCAAAAATTGATTTTTTGAACTGTACCAAAAATGATTCAAAATGTCAATTGGATCGTGCCTCATGTTGAATAACCACTTTTTAAACCCTCACAGTGACCAAAATTGCCAATTTTACACAGTTTTGCTTACTCAAAAGCTTCAATTTTGACCCATTTCAGGCACAGAAATGACTTTAAACACACTTATTTTAGTTGACAAAGCCATAATTCACATCCAACAGTCATTTAGAGTCAAAAGATTAAATGTTAAAATTTCATCCATATTGACCATTTTGGGATCGTTCGACATGTCCGGAGTCATCGTTTTTCATCCAAAAATTGATTTTTTGGACTGTACCAAAAATGATTCAAAATGTCAATTGGATCGTGCCTCATGTTGAATAACCACTTTTTAAACCCTCACAGTGACCAAAATTGCCATTTTTACAGAGTTTTGATTACTCAAAAGCTTCAATTTTGACCCATTTCAGGCACAGAAATGACTTTAAACACACTTATTTTAGTTGACAAAGTCATAATTCACATCCAACAGTCATTTACAGTCAAAAGATTAAATGTTAAAATTTCATCCATATTGACCATTTTGGGATCGTTCGACATGTCCGGAGTCATCGTTTTTCATCCGAAAATTGATTTTTTGGACTGTACCAAAAATGATTCAAAATGTCAATTGGATCGTGCCTCATGTTGAATAACCACTTTTTAAACCCTCACAGTGACCAAAATTGCCATTTTTACAGAGTTTTGATTACTCAAAAGCTTCAATTTTGACCCATTTCAGGCACAAAAATGACTTTAAACACACTTATTTTAGTTGACAAAGTCATAATTCACATCCAACAGTCATTTACAGTCAAAAGATTAAATGTTAAAATTTCATCCATATTGACCATTTTGGGATCGTGCGACATGTCCGGAGTCATCGTTTTTCATCCGAAAATTGATTTTTTGGACTGTACCAAAAATGATTCAAAATGTCAATTGGATCGTGCCTCATGTTGAATAACCACTTTTTAAACCCTCACAGTGACCAAAATTGCCATTTTTACAGAGTTTTGCTTACTCAAAAGCTTCAATTTTGACCCATTTCAGGCACAGAAATGACTTTAAACACACTTATTTTAGTTGACAAAGTCATAATTCACATCCAACAGTCATTTACAGTCAAAAGATTAAATGTTAAAATTTCATCCATATTGACCATTTTGGGATCGTTCGACATGTCCGGAGTCATCGTTTTTCATCCGAAAATTGATTTTTTGGACTGTACCAAAAATGATTCAAAATGTCAATTGGATCATGCCTCATGTTGAATAACCACTTTTTAAACCCTCACAGTGACCAAAATTGCCATTTTTACAGAGTTTTGATTACTCAAAAGCTTCAATTTTTACCCCTTTGAGGCACAGAAATGACTTTAAACACACTTATTTTAGTTGACAAAGTCATAATTCACATCCAACAGTCATTTACAGTCAAAAGATTAAATGTTAAAATTTCATCCATATTGACCATTTTGGGATCGTTCTACATGTCCGGAGTCATCGTTTTATATCCGAAAATTGATTTTTTGAACTGTACCAAAAATGATTCAAAATGTCAATTGGATCGTGCCTCATGTTGAATAACCACTTTTTAAACCCTCACAGTGACCAAAATTGCCATTTTTACAGAGTTTTGATTACTCAAAAGCTTCAATTTTGACCCATTTCAGGCACAGAAATGACTTTAAACACACTTATTTTAGTTGACAAAGCCATAATTCACATCCAACAGTCATTTAGAGTCAAAAGATTAAATGTTAACATTTCATCATTATAGACCATTTTGGGAACGTTCGACAGGTCCAAAGTCATCGTTTTTCGTCTAAAAATTGATTTTTTTGGACTGTACCAAAAATGATTCAAAATGTCAATTGGATCGTGCCTCATGTTGAATAACCACTTTTTAAACCCTCACAGTGACCAAAATTGCCATTTTTACAGAGTTTTGATTACTCAAAAGCTTCAATTTTGACCCATTTCAGGCACAGAAATGACTTTAAACACACTTATTTTAGTTGACAAAGTCATAATTCACATCCAACAGTCATTTACAGTCAAAAGATTAAATGTTAAAATTTCATCCATATTGACCATTTTGGGATCGTTCGACATGTCCGGAGTCATCGTTTTTCATCCGAAAATTGATTTTTTGGACTGTACCAAAAATGATTCAAAATGTCAATTGGATCGTGCCTCATGTTGAATAACCACTTTTTAAACCCTCACAGTGACCAAAATTGCCATTTTTACAGAGTTTTGCTTACTCAAAAGCTTCAATTTTGACCCATTTCAGGCACAGAAATGACTTTAAACACACTTATTTTAGTTGACAAAGTCATAATTCACATCCAACAGTCATTTACAGTCAAAAGATTAAATGTTAAAATTTCATCCATATTGACCATTTTGGGATCGTGCGACATGTCCGGAGTCATCGTTTTTCATCCGAAAATTGATTTTTTGGACTGTACCAAAAATTATTCAAAATGTCAATTGGATCGTGCCTCATGTTGAATAACCACTTTTTAAACCCTCACAGTGACCAAAATTGCCATTTTTACAGAGTTTTGATTACTCAAAAGCGTCAATTTTTACCCCTTTGAGGCACAGAAATGACTTTAAACACACTTATTTTAGTTGACAAAGTCATAATTCACATCCAACAGTCATTTACAGTCAAAAGATTAAATGTTAAAATTTCATCCATATTGACCATTTTGGGATCGTTCGACATGTCCGGAGTCATCGTTTTTCATCCGAAAATTGATTTTTTGGACTGTACCAAAAATGATTCAAAATGTCAATTGGATCGTGCCTCATGTTGAATAACCACTTTTTAAACCCTCACAGTGACCAAAATTGCCATTTTTACAGAGTTTTCCTTACTCAAAAGCTTCAATTTTGACCCATTTCAGGCACAGAAATGACTTTAAACACACTTATTTTAGTTGACAAAGTCATAATTCACATCCAACAGTCATTTACAGTCAAAAGATTAAATGTTAAAAGTTCATCCATATTGACCATTTTGGGATTGTTCGACATACCCGGAGTCATCGTTTTTCATCCGAAAATTGATTTTTTGGACTGTACCAAAAATGATTCAAAATGTCAATTGGATCGTGCCTCATGTTGAATAACCACTTTTTAAACCCTCACAGTGACCAAAATTGCCATTTTTACAGAGTTTTGCTTACTCAAAAGCTTCAATTTTGACCCATTTCAGGCACAGAAATGACTTTAAACACACTTATTTTAGTTGACAAAGTCATAATTCACATCCAACAGTCATTTACAGTCAAAAGATTAAATGTTAAAATTTCATCCATATTGACCATTTTGGGATCGTTCGACATGTCCGGAGTCATCGTTTTTCATCCGAAAATTGATTTTTTGGACTGTACCAAAAATGATTCAAAATGTCAATTGGATCATGCCTCATGTTGAATAACCACTTTTTAAACCCTCACAGTGACCAAAATTGCCATTTTTACAGAGTTTTGATTACTCAAAAGCTTCAATTTTTACCCCTTTGAGGCACAGAAATGACTTTAAACACACTTATTTTAGTTGACAAAGTCATAATTCACATCCAACAGTCATTTACAGTCAAAAGATTAAATGTTAAAATTTCATCCATATTGACCATTTTGGGATCGTTCTACATGTCCGGAGTCATCGTTTTATATCCGAAAATTGATTTTTTGAACTGTACCAAAAATGATTCAAAATGTCAATTGGATCGTGCCTCATGTTGAATAACCACTTTTTAAACCCTCACAGTGACCAAAATTGCCATTTTTACAGAGTTTTGATTACTCAAAAGCTTCAATTTTGACCCATTTCAGGCACAGAAATGACTTTAAACACACTTATTTTAGTTGACAAAGCCATAATTCACATCCAACAGTCATTTAGAGTCAAAAGATTAAATGTTAACATTTCATCATTATAGACCATTTTGGGAACGTTCGACAGGTCCAAAGTCATCGTTTTTCGTCTAAAAATTGATTTTTTTGGACTGTACCAAAAATGATTCAAAATGTCAATTGGATCGTGCCTCATGTTGAATAACCACTTTTTAAACCCTCACAGTGACCAAAATTGCCATTTTTACAGAGTTTTGATTACTCAAAAGCTTCAATTTTGACCCATTTCAGGCACAGAAATGACTTTAAACACACTTATTTTAGTTGACAAAGTCATAATTCACATCCAACAGTCATTTACAGTCAAAAGATTAAATGTTAAAATTTCATCCATATTGACCATTTTGGGATCGTTCGACATGTCCGGAGTCATCGTTTTTCATCCGAAAATTGATTTTTTGGACTGTACCAAAAATGATTCAAAATGTCAATTGGATCGTGCCTCATGTTGAATAACCACTTTTTAAACCCTCACAGTGACCAAAATTGCCATTTTTACAGAGTTTTGCTTACTCAAAAGCTTCAATTTTGACCCATTTCAGGCACAGAAATGACTTTAAACACACTTATTTTAGTTGACAAAGTCATAATTCACATCCAACAGTCATTTACAGTCAAAAGATTAAATGTTAAAATTTCATCCATATTGACCATTTTGGGATCGTGCGACATGTCCGGAGTCATCGTTTTTCATCCGAAAATTGATTTTTTGGACTGTACCAAAAATGATTCAAAATGTCAATTGGATCGTGCCTCATGTTGAATAACCACTTTTTAAACCCTCACAGTGACCAAAATTGCCATTTTTACAGAGTTTTGCTTACTCAAAAGCTTCAACTTTGACCCATTTCAGGCACAGAAATGACTTTAAACACACTTATTTTAGTTGACAAAGTCATAATTCACATCCAACAGTCATTTACAGTCAAAAGATTAAATGTTAAAATTTCATCCATATTGACCATTTTGGGATCGTTCGACATGTCCGGAGTCATCGTTTTTCATCCGAAAATTGATTTTTTGGACTGTACCAAAAATGATTCAAAATGTCAATTGGATCGTGCCTCATGTTGAATAACCACTTTTTAAACCCTCACAGTGACCAAAATTTCCATTTTTACAGAGTTTTGCTTACTCAAAAGCTTCAATTTTGACCCATTTCAGGCACAGAAATGACTTTAAACACACTTATTTTAGTTGACAAAGTCATAATTCACATCCAACAGTCATTTACAGTCAAAAGATTAAATGTTAAAATTTCATCCATATTGACCATTTTGGGATCGTTCGACATGTCCGGAGTCATCGTTTTTCATCCGAAAATTGATTTTTTGAACTGTACCAAAAATGATTCAAAATGTCAATTGGATCGTGCCTCATGTTGAATAACCACTTTTTAAACCCTCACAGTGACCAAAATTGCCAATTTTACACAGTTTTGCTTACTCAAAAGCTTCAATTTTGACCCATTTCAGGCACAGAAATGACTTTAAACACACTTATTTTAGTTGACAAAGCCATAATTCACATCCAACAGTCATTTAGAGTCAAAAGATTAAATGTTAAAATGTCATCATTATAGACCATTTTGGGAACGTTCGACAGGTCCGGAGTCATCGATTTTCGTCTGAAAATTGATTTTTTGGACTGTACCCAAAATGATTCAAAATGTCAATTGGATCGTGCCTCATGTTGAATAACCACTTTTTAAACCCTCACAGTGACCAAAATTGCCATTTTTACAGAGTTTTGATTACTCAAAAGCTTCAATTTTTACCCCTTTGAGGCACAGAAATGACTTTAAACACACTTATTTTAGTTGACAAAGTCATAATTCACATCCAACAGTCATTTACAGTCAAAAGATTAAATGTTAAAATTTCATCCATATTGACCATTTTGGGATCGTTCGACATGTCCGGAGTCATCGTTTTTCATCCGAAAATTGATTTTTTGGACTGTACCAAAAATGATTCAAAATGTCAATTGGATCGTGCCTCATGTTGAATAACCACTTTTTAAACCCTCACAGTGACCAAAATTGCCATTTTTACAGAGTTTTGCTTACTCAAAAGCTTCAATTTTGACCCATTTCAGGCACAGAAATGACTTTAAACACACTTATTTTAGTTGACAAAGTCATAATTCACATCCAACAGTCATTTACAGTCAAAAGATTAAATGTTAAAATTTCATCCATATTGACCATTTTGGGATCGTGCGACATGTCCGGAGTCATCGTTTTTCATCCGAAAATTGATTTTTTGGACTGTACCAAAAATTATTCAAAATGTCAATTGGATAGTGCCTCATGTTGAATAACCACTTTTTAAACCCTCACAGTGACCAAAATTGCCATTTTTACACAGTTTTGCTTACTCAAAAGCTTCAATTTTGACCCATTTCAGGCACGGAAATGACTTTAAACACACTTATTTTAGTTGACAAAGTCATAATTCACATCCAACAGTCATTTACAGTCAAAAGATTAAATGTTAAAATTTCATCCATATTGACCATTTTGGGATCGTTCGACATGTCCGGAGTCATCGTTTTTCATCCGAAAATTGATTTTTTGGACTGTACCAAAAATGATTCAAAATGTCAATTGGATCATGCCTCATGTTGAATAACCACTTTTTAAACCCTCACAGTGACCAAAATTGCCATTTTTACAGAGTTTTGATTACTCAAAAGCTTCAATTTTTACCCCTTTGAGGTACAGAAATGACTTTAAACACACTTATTTTAGTTGACAAAGTCATAATTCACATCCAACAGTCATTTACAGTCAAAAGATTAAATGTTAAAATTTCATCCATATTGACCATTTTGGGATCGTTCTACATGTCCGGAGTCATCGTTTTATATCCAAAAATTGATTTTTTGAACTGTACCAAAAATGATTCAAAATGTCAATTGGATCGTGCCTCATGTTGAATAACCACTTTTTAAACCCTCACAGTGACCAAAATTGCCAATTTTACACAGTTTTGCTTACTCAAAAGCTTCAATTTTGACCCATTTCAGGCACAGAAATGACTTTAAACACACTTATTTTAGTTGACAAAGCCATAATTCACATCCACAGTCATTTAGAGTCAAAAGATTAAATGTTAAAATTTCATCCATATTGACCATTTTGGGATCGTTCGACATGTCCGGAGTCATCGTTTTTCATCCGAAAATTGATTTTTTGGACTGTACCAAAAATGATTCAAAATGTCAATTGGATCGTGCCTCATGTTGAATAACCACTTTTTAAACCCTCACAGTGACCAAAATTGCCATTTTTACAGAGTTTTGATTACTCAAAAGCTTCAATTTTGACCCATTTCAGGCACAGAAATGACTTTAAACACACTTATTTTAGTTGACAAAGTCATAATTCACATCCAACAGTCATTTACAGTCAAAAGATTAAATGTTAAAATTTCATCCATATTGACCATTTTGGGATCGTTCGACATGTCCGGAGTCATCGTTTTTCATCCGAAAATTGATTTTTTGGACTGTACCAAAAATGATTCAAAATGTCAATTGGATCGTGCCTCATGTTGAATAACCACTTTTTAAACCCTCACAGTGACCAAAATTGCCATTTTTACAGAGTTTTGATTACTCAAAAGCTTCAATTTTGACCCATTTCAGGCACAGAAATGACTTTAAACACACTTATTTTAGTTGACAAAGTCATAATTCACATCCAACAGTCATTTACAGTCAAAAGATTAAATGTTAAAATTTCATCCATATTGACCATTTTGGGATCGTGCGACATGTCCGGAGTCATCGTTTTTCATCCGAAAATTGATTTTTTGGACTGTACCAAAAATGATTCAAAATGTCAATTGGATCGTGCCTCATGTTGAATAACCACTTTTTAAACCCTCACAGTGACCAAAATTGCCATTTTTACAGAGTTTTGCTTACTCAAAAGCTTCAATTTTGACCCATTTCAGGCACAGAAATGACTTTAAACACACTTATTTTAGTTGACAAAGTCATAATTCACATCCAACAGTCATTTACAGTCAAAAGATTAAATGTTAAAATTTCATCCATATTGACCATTTTGGGATCGTTCGACATGTCCGGAGTCATCGTTTTTCATCCGAAAATTGATTTTTTGGACTGTACCAAAAATGATTCAAAATGTCAATTGGATCATGCCTCATGTTGAATAACCACTTTTTAAACCCTCACAGTGACCAAAATTGCCATTTTTACAGAGTTTTGATTACTCAAAAGCTTCAATTTTTACCCCTTTGAGGCACAGAAATGACTTTAAACACACTTATTTTAGTTGACAAAGTCATAATTCACATCCAACAGTCATTTACAGTCAAAAGATTAAATGTTAAAATTTCATCCATATTGACCATTTTGGGATCGTTCTACATGTCCGGAGTCATCGTTTTATATCCGAAAATTGATTTTTTGAACTGTACCAAAAATGATTCAAAATGTCAATTGGATCGTGCCTCATGTTGAATAACCACTTTTTAAACCCTCACAGTGACCAAAATTGCCATTTTTACAGAGTTTTGATTACTCAAAAGCTTCAATTTTGACCCATTTCAGGCACAGAAATGACTTTAAACACACTTATTTTAGTTGACAAAGCCATAATTCACATCCAACAGTCATTTAGAGTCAAAAGATTAAATGTTAACATTTCATCATTATAGACCATTTTGGGAACGTTCGACAGGTCCAAAGTCATCGTTTTTCGTCTAAAAATTGATTTTTTTGGACTGTACCAAAAATGATTCAAAATGTCAATTGGATCGTGCCTCGTGTTGAATAACCACTTTTTAAACCCTCACAGTGACCAAAATTGCCATTTTTACAGAGTTTTGATTACTCAAAAGCTTCAATTTTGACCCATTTCAGGCACAGAAATGACTTTAAACACACTTATTTTAGTTGACAAAGTCATAATTCACATCCAACAGTCATTTACAGTCAAAAGATTAAATGTTAAAATTTCATCCATATTGACCATTTTGGGATCGTTCGACATGTCCGGAGTCATCGTTTTTCATCCGAAAATTGATTTTTTGGACTGTACCAAAAATGATTCAAAATGTCAATTGGATCGTGCCTCATGTTGAATAACCACTTTTTAAACCCTCACAGTGACCAAAATTGCCATTTTTACAGAGTTTTGCTTACTCAAAAGCTTCAATTTTGACCCATTTCAGGCACAGAAATGACTTTAAACACACTTATTTTAGTTGACAAAGTCATAATTCACATCCAACAGTCATTTACAGTCAAAAGATTAAATGTTAAAATTTCATCCATATTGACCATTTTGGGATCGTGCGACATGTCCGGAGTCATCGTTTTTCATCCGAAAATTGATTTTTTGGACTGTACCAAAAATTATTCAAAATGTCAATTGGATCGTGCCTCATGTTGAATAACCACTTTTTAAACCCTCACAGTGACCAAAATTGCCATTTTTACAGAGTTTTGATTACTCAAAAGCTTCAATTTTTACCCCTTTGAGGCACAGAAATGACTTTAAACACACTTATTTTAGTTGACAAAGTCATAATTCACATCCAACAGTCATTTACAGTCAAAAGATTAAATGTTAAAATTTCATCCATATTGACCATTTTGGGATCGTTCGACATGTCCGGAGTCATCGTTTTTCATCCGAAAATTGATTTTTTGGACTGTACCAAAAATGATTCAAAATGTCAATTGGATCGTGCCTCATGTTGAATAACCACTTTTTAAACCCTCACAGTGACCAAAATTGCCATTTTTACAGAGTTTTGCTTACTCAAAAGCTTCAATTTTGACCCATTTCAGGCACAGAAATGACTTTAAACACACTTATTTTAGTTGACAAAGTCATAATTCACATCCAACAGTCATTTACAGTCAAAAGATTAAATGTTAAAATTTCATCCATATTGACCATTTTGGGATCGTTCGACATGTCCGGAGTCATCGTTTTTCATCCGAAAATTGATTTTTTGAACTGTACCAAAAATGATTCAAAATGTCAATTGGATCGTGCCTCATGTTGAATAACCACTTTTTAAACCCTCACAGTGACCAAAATTGCCAATTTTACACAGTTTTGCTTACTCAAAAGCTTCAATTTTGACCCATTTCAGGCACAGAAATGACTTTAAACACACTTATTTTAGTTGACAAAGCCATAATTCACATCCAACAGTCATTTAGAGTCAAAAGATTAAATGTTAAAATGTCATCATTATAGACCATTTTGGGAACGTTCGACAGGTCCGGAGTCATCGATTTTCGTCTGAAAATTGATTTTTTGGACTGTACCCAAAATGATTCAAAATGTCAATTGGATCGTGCCTCATGTTGAATAACCACTTTTTAAACCCTCAGAGTGACCAAAATTGCCATTTTTACAGAGTTTTGATTACTCAAAAGCTTCAATTTTTACCCCTTTGAGGCACAGAAATGACTTTAAACACACTTATTTTAGTTGACAAAGTCATAATTCACATCCTACAGTCATTTACAGTCAAAAGATTAAATTTTAAAATTTCATCCATATTGACCATTTTGGGATCGTTCGACATGTCCGGAGTCATCGTTTTTCATCCGAAAATTGATTTTTTGGACTGTACCAAAAATGATTCAAAATGTCAATTGGATCGTGCCTCATGTTGAATAACCACTTTTTAAACCCTCACAGTGACCAAAATTGCCATTTTTACAGAGTTTTGATTACTCAAAAGCTTCAATTTTGACCCATTTCAGGCACAGAAATGACTTTAAACACACTTATTTTAGTTGACAAAGTCATAATTCACATCCAACAGTCATTTACAGTCAAAAGATTAAATGTTAAAATTTCATCCATATTGACCATTTTGGGATCGTTCGACATGTCCGGAGTCATCGTTTTTCAGCCGAAAATTGATTTTTTGGACTGTACCAAAAATGATTCAAAATGTCAATTGGATCGTGCCTCATGTTGAATAACCACTTTTTAAACCCTCACAGTGACCAAAATTGCCATTTTTACAGAGTTTTGCTTACTCAAAAGCTTCAATTTTGACCCATTTCAGGCACAGAAATGACTTTAAACACACTTATTTTAGTTGACAAAGTCATAATTCACATCCAACAGTCATTTACAGTCAAAAGATTAAATGTTAAAATTTTATCCATATTGACCATTTTGGGATCGTTCGACATGTCCGGAGTCATCGTTTTTCATCCGAAAATTGATTTTTTGGACTGTACCAAAAATGATTCAAAATGTCAATTGGGTCATGCCTCATGTTGAATAACCACTTTTTAAACCCTCACAGTGACCAAAATTGCCATTTTTACAGAGTTTTGATTACTCAAAAGCTTCAATTTTGACCCCTTTGAGGCACAGAAATGACTTTAAACACACTTATTTTAGTTGACAAAGTCATAATTCACATCCAACAGTCATTTACAGTCAAAAGATTAAATGTTAAAATTTCATCCATATTGACCATTTTGGGATCGTTCTACATGTCCGGAGTCATCGTTTTATATCCGAAAATTGATTTTTTGAACTGTACCAAAAATGATTCAAAATGTCAATTGGATCGTGCCTCATGTTGAATAACCACTTTTTAAACCCTCACAGTGACCAAAATTGCCAATTTTACACAGTTTTGCTTACTCAAAAGCTTCAATTTTGACCCATTTCAGGCACAGAAATGACTTTAAACACACTTATTTTAGTTGACAAAGCCATAATTCACATCCAACAGTCATTTAGAGTCAAAAGATTAAATGTTAACATTTCATCATTATAGACCATTTTGGGAACGTTCGACAGGTCCAAAGTCATTGTTTTTCGTCTAAAAATTGATTTTTTTGGACTGTACCAAAAATGATTCAAAATGTCAATTGGATCGTGCCTCATGTTGAATAACCACTTTTTAAACCCTCACAGTGACCAAAATTGCCATTTTTACAGAGTTTTGATTACTCAAAAGCTTCAATTTTGACCCATTTCAGGCACAGAAATGACTTTAAACACACTTATTTTAGTTGACAAAGTCATAATTCACATCCAACAGTCATTTACAGTCAAAAGATTAAATGTTAAAATTTCATCCATATTGACCATTTTGGGATCGTTCTACATGTCCGGAGTCATCGTTTTATATCCGAAAATTGATTTTTTGAACTGTACCAAAAATGATTCAAAATGTCAATTGGATCGTGCCTCATGTTGAATAACCACTTTTTAAACCCTCACAGTGACCAAAATTGCCATTTTTACAGAGTTTTGATTACTCAAAAGCTTCAATTTTGACCCATTTCAGGCACAGAAATGACTTTAAACACACTTATTTTAGTTGACAAAGCCATAATTCACATCCAACAGTCATTTAGAGTCAAAAGATTAAATGTTAACATTTCATCATTATAGACCATTTTGGGAACGTTCGACAGGTCCAAAGTCATCGTTTTTCGTCTAAAAATTGATTTTTTTGGACTGTACCAAAAATGATTCAAAATGTCAATTGGATCGTGCCTCATGTTGAATAACCACTTTTTAAACCCTCACAGTGACCAAAATTGCCATTTTTACAGAGTTTTGATTACTCAAAAGCTTCAATTTTTACCCCTTTGAGGTACAGAAATGACTTTAAACACACTTATTTTAGTTGACAAAGTCATAATTCACATCCAACAGTCATTTACAGTCAAAAGATTAAATGTTAAAATTTCATCCATATTGACCATTTTGGGATCGTTCTACATGTCCGGAGTCATCGTTTTATATCCAAAAATTGATTTTTTGAACTGTACCAAAAATGATTCAAAATGTCAATTGGATCGTGCCTCATGTTGAATAACCACTTTTTAAACCCTCACAGTGACCAAAATTGCCAATTTTACACAGTTTTGCTTACTCAAAAGCTTCAATTTTGACCCATTTCAGGCACAGAAATGACTTTAAACACACTTATTTTAGTTGACAAAGCCATAATTCACATCCACAGTCATTTAGAGTCAAAAGATTAAATGTTAAAATTTCATCCATATTGACCATTTTGGGATCGTTCGACATGTCCGGAGTCATCGTTTTTCATCCGAAAATTGATTTTTTGGACTGTACCAAAAATGATTCAAAATGTCAATTGGATCGTGCCTCATGTTGAATAACCACTTTTTAAACCCTCACAGTGACCAAAATTGCCATTTTTACAGAGTTTTGATTACTCAAAAGCTTCAATTTTGACCCATTTCAGGCACAGAAATGACTTTAAACACACTTATTTTAGTTGACAAAGTCATAATTCACATCCAACAGTCATTTACAGTCAAAAGATTAAATGTTAAAATTTCATCCATATTGACCATTTTGGGATCGTTCGACATGTCCGGAGTCATCGTTTTTCATCCGAAAATTGATTTTTTGGACTGTACCAAAAATGATTCAAAATGTCAATTGGATCGTGCCTCATGTTGAATAACCACTTTTTAAACCCTCACAGTGACCAAAATTGCCATTTTTACAGAGTTTTGATTACTCAAAAGCTTCAATTTTGACCCATTTCAGGCACAGAAATGACTTTAAACACACTTATTTTAGTTGACAAAGTCATAATTCACATCCAACAGTCATTTACAGTCAAAAGATTAAATGTTAAAATTTCATCCATATTGACCATTTTGGGATCGTGCGACATGTCCGGAGTCATCGTTTTTCATCCGAAAATTGATTTTTTGGACTGTACCAAAAATGATTCAAAATGTCAATTGGATCGTGCCTCATGTTGAATAACCACTTTTTAAACCCTCACAGTGACCAAAATTGCCATTTTTACAGAGTTTTGCTTACTCAAAAGCTTCAATTTTGACCCATTTCAGGCACAGAAATGACTTTAAACACACTTATTTTAGTTGACAAAGTCATAATTCACATCCAACAGTCATTTACAGTCAAAAGATTAAATGTTAAAATTTCATCCATATTGACCATTTTGGGATCGTTCGACATGTCCGGAGTCATCGTTTTTCATCCGAAAATTGATTTTTTGGACTGTACCAAAAATGATTCAAAATGTCAATTGGATCATGCCTCATGTTGAATAACCACTTTTTAAACCCTCACAGTGACCAAAATTGCCATTTTTACAGAGTTTTGATTACTCAAAAGCTTCAATTTTTACCCCTTTGAGGCACAGAAATGACTTTAAACACACTTATTTTAGTTGACAAAGTCATAATTCACATCCAACAGTCATTTACAGTCAAAAGATTAAATGTTAAAATTTCATCCATATTGACCATTTTGGGATCGTTCTACATGTCCGGAGTCATCGTTTTATATCCGAAAATTGATTTTTTGAACTGTACCAAAAATGATTCAAAATGTCAATTGGATCGTGCCTCATGTTGAATAACCACTTTTTAAACCCTCACAGTGACCAAAATTGCCATTTTTACAGAGTTTTGATTACTCAAAAGCTTCAATTTTGACCCATTTCAGGCACAGAAATGACTTTAAACACACTTATTTTAGTTGACAAAGCCATAATTCACATCCAACAGTCATTTAGAGTCAAAAGATTAAATGTTAACATTTCATCATTATAGACCATTTTGGGAACGTTCGACAGGTCCAAAGTCATCGTTTTTCGTCTAAAAATTGATTTTTTTGGACTGTACCAAAAATGATTCAAAATGTCAATTGGATCGTGCCTCGTGTTGAATAACCACTTTTTAAACCCTCACAGTGACCAAAATTGCCATTTTTACAGAGTTTTGATTACTCAAAAGCTTCAATTTTGACCCATTTCAGGCACAGAAATGACTTTAAACACACTTATTTTAGTTGACAAAGTCATAATTCACATCCAACAGTCATTTACAGTCAAAAGATTAAATGTTAAAATTTCATCCATATTGACCATTTTGGGATCGTTCGACATGTCCGGAGTCATCGTTTTTCATCCGAAAATTGATTTTTTGGACTGTACCAAAAATGATTCAAAATGTCAATTGGATCGTGCCTCATGTTGAATAACCACTTTTTAAACCCTCACAGTGACCAAAATTGCCATTTTTACAGAGTTTTGCTTACTCAAAAGCTTCAATTTTGACCCATTTCAGGCACAGAAATGACTTTAAACACACTTATTTTAGTTGACAAAGTCATAATTCACATCCAACAGTCATTTACAGTCAAAAGATTAAATGTTAAAATTTCATCCATATTGACCATTTTGGGATCGTGCGACATGTCCGGAGTCATCGTTTTTCATCCGAAAATTGATTTTTTGGACTGTACCAAAAATTATTCAAAATGTCAATTGGATCGTGCCTCATGTTGAATAACCACTTTTTAAACCCTCACAGTGACCAAAATTGCCATTTTTACAGAGTTTTGATTACTCAAAAGCTTCAATTTTTACCCCTTTGAGGCACAGAAATGACTTTAAACACACTTATTTTAGTTGACAAAGTCATAATTCACATCCAACAGTCATTTACAGTCAAAAGATTAAATGTTAAAATTTCATCCATATTGACCATTTTGGGATCGTTCGACATGTCCGGAGTCATCGTTTTTCATCCGAAAATTGATTTTTTGGACTGTACCAAAAATGATTCAAAATGTCAATTGGATCGTGCCTCATGTTGAATAACCACTTTTTAAACCCTCACAGTGACCAAAATTGCCATTTTTACAGAGTTTTGCTTACTCAAAAGCTTCAATTTTGACCCATTTCAGGCACAGAAATGACTTTAAACACACTTATTTTAGTTGACAAAGTCATAATTCACATCCAACAGTCATTTACAGTCAAAAGATTAAATGTTAAAATTTCATCCATATTGACCATTTTGGGATCGTTCGACATGTCCGGAGTCATCGTTTTTCATCCGAAAATTGATTTTTTGAACTGTACCAAAAATGATTCAAAATGTCAATTGGATCGTGCCTCATGTTGAATAACCACTTTTTAAACCCTCACAGTGACCAAAATTGCCAATTTTACACAGTTTTGCTTACTCAAAAGCTTCAATTTTGACCCATTTCAGGCACAGAAATGACTTTAAACACACTTATTTTAGTTGACAAAGCCATAATTCACATCCAACAGTCATTTAGAGTCAAAAGATTAAATGTTAAAATGTCATCATTATAGACCATTTTGGGAACGTTCGACAGGTCCGGAGTCATCGATTTTCGTCTGAAAATTGATTTTTTGGACTGTACCCAAAATGATTCAAAATGTCAATTGGATCGTGCCTCATGTTGAATAACCACTTTTTAAACCCTCAGAGTGACCAAAATTGCCATTTTTACAGAGTTTTGATTACTCAAAAGCTTCAATTTTTACCCCTTTGAGGCACAGAAATGACTTTAAACACACTTATTTTAGTTGACAAAGTCATAATTCACATCCTACAGTCATTTACAGTCAAAAGATTAAATTTTAAAATTTCATCCATATTGACCATTTTGGGATCGTTCGACATGTCCGGAGTCATCGTTTTTCATCCGAAAATTGATTTTTTGGACTGTACCAAAAATGATTCAAAATGTCAATTGGATCGTGCCTCATGTTGAATAACCACTTTTTAAACCCTCACAGTGACCAAAATTGCCATTTTTACAGAGTTTTGATTACTCAAAAGCTTCAATTTTGACCCATTTCAGGCACAGAAATGACTTTAAACACACTTATTTTAGTTGACAAAGTCATAATTCACATCCAACAGTCATTTACAGTCAAAAGATTAAATGTTAAAATTTCATCCATATTGACCATTTTGGGATCGTTCGACATGTCCGGAGTCATCGTTTTTCAGCCGAAAATTGATTTTTTGGACTGTACCAAAAATGATTCAAAATGTCAATTGGATCGTGCCTCATGTTGAATAACCACTTTTTAAACCCTCACAGTGACCAAAATTGCCATTTTTACAGAGTTTTGCTTACTCAAAAGCTTCAATTTTGACCCATTTCAGGCACAGAAATGACTTTAAACACACTTATTTTAGTTGACAAAGTCATAATTCACATCCAACAGTCATTTACAGTCAAAAGATTAAATGTTAAAATTTTATCCATATTGACCATTTTGGGATCGTTCGACATGTCCGGAGTCATCGTTTTTCATCCGAAAATTGATTTTTTGGACTGTACCAAAAATGATTCAAAATGTCAATTGGGTCATGCCTCATGTTGAATAACCACTTTTTAAACCCTCACAGTGACCAAAATTGCCATTTTTACAGAGTTTTGATTACTCAAAAGCTTCAATTTTGACCCCTTTGAGGCACAGAAATGACTTTAAACACACTTATTTTAGTTGACAAAGTCATAATTCACATCCAACAGTCATTTACAGTCAAAAGATTAAATGTTAAAATTTCATCCATATTGACCATTTTGGGATCGTTCTACATGTCCGGAGTCATCGTTTTATATCCGAAAATTGATTTTTTGAACTGTACCAAAAATGATTCAAAATGTCAATTGGATCGTGCCTCATGTTGAATAACCACTTTTTAAACCCTCACAGTGACCAAAATTGCCAATTTTACACAGTTTTGCTTACTCAAAAGCTTCAATTTTGACCCATTTCAGGCACAGAAATGACTTTAAACACACTTATTTTAGTTGACAAAGCCATAATTCACATCCAACAGTCATTTAGAGTCAAAAGATTAAATGTTAACATTTCATCATTATAGACCATTTTGGGAACGTTCGACAGGTCCAAAGTCATTGTTTTTCGTCTAAAAATTGATTTTTTTGGACTGTACCAAAAATGATTCAAAATGTCAATTGGATCGTGCCTCATGTTGAATAACCACTTTTTAAACCCTCACAGTGACCAAAATTGCCATTTTTACAGAGTTTTGATTACTCAAAAGCTTCAATTTTGACCCATTTCAGGCACAGAAATGACTTTAAACACACTTATTTTAGTTGACAAAGTCATAATTCACATCCAACAGTCATTTACAGTCAAAAGATTAAATGTTAAAATTTCATCCATATTGACCATTTTGGGATCGTTCTACATGTCCGGAGTCATCGTTTTATATCCGAAAATTGATTTTTTGAACTGTACCAAAAATGATTCAAAATGTCAATTGGATCGTGCCTCATGTTGAATAACCACTTTTTAAACCCTCACAGTGACCAAAATTGCCATTTTTACAGAGTTTTGATTACTCAAAAGCTTCAATTTTGACCCATTTCAGGCACAGAAATGACTTTAAACACACTTATTTTAGTTGACAAAGCCATAATTCACATCCAACAGTCATTTAGAGTCAAAAGATTAAATGTTAACATTTCATCATTATAGACCATTTTGGGAACGTTCGACAGGTCCAAAGTCATCGTTTTTCGTCTAAAAATTGATTTTTTTGGACTGTACCAAAAATGATTCAAAATGTCAATTGGATCGTGCCTCATGTTGAATAACCACTTTTTAAACCCTCACAGTGACCAAAATTGCCATTTTTACAGAGTTTTGATTACTCAAAAGCTTCAATTTTGACCCATTTCAGGCACAGAAATGACTTTAAACACACTTATTTTAGTTGACAAAGTCATAATTCACATCCAACAGTCATTTACAGTCAAAAGATTAAATGTTAAAATTTCATCCATATTGACCATTTTGGGATCGTTCGACATGTCCGGAGTCATCGTTTTTCATCCGAAAATTGATTTTTTGGACTGTACCAAAAATGATTCAAAATGTCAATTGGATCGTGCCTCATGTTGAATAACCACTTTTTAAACCCTCACAGTGACCAAAATTGCCATTTTTACAGAGTTTTGCTTACTCAAAAGCTTCAATTTTGACCCATTTCAGGCACAGAAATGACTTTAAACACACTTATTTTAGTTGACAAAGTCATAATTCACATCCAACAGTCATTTACAGTCAAAAGATTAAATGTTAAAATTTCATCCATATTGACCATTTTGGGATCGTGCGACATGTCCGGAGTCATCGTTTTTCATCCGAAAATTGATTTTTTGGACTGTACCAAAAATGATTCAAAATGTCAATTGGATCGTGCCTCATGTTGAATAACCACTTTTTAAACCCTCACAGTGACCAAAATTGCCATTTTTACAGAGTTTTGCTTACTCAAAAGCTTCAACTTTGACCCATTTCAGGCACAGAAATGACTTTAAACACACTTATTTTAGTTGACAAAGTCATAATTCACATCCAACAGTCATTTACAGTCAAAAGATTAAATGTTAAAATTTCATCCATATTGACCATTTTGGGATCGTTCGACATGTCCGGAGTCATCGTTTTTCATCCGAAAATTGATTTTTTGGACTGTACCAAAAATGATTCAAAATGTCAATTGGATCGTGCCTCATGTTGAATAACCACTTTTTAAACCCTCACAGTGACCAAAATTTCCATTTTTACAGAGTTTTGCTTACTCAAAAGCTTCAATTTTGACCCATTTCAGGCACAGAAATGACTTTAAACACACTTATTTTAGTTGACAAAGTCATAATTCACATCCAACAGTCATTTACAGTCAAAAGATTAAATGTTAAAATTTCATCCATATTGACCATTTTGGGATCGTTCGACATGTCCGGAGTCATCGTTTTTCATCCGAAAATTGATTTTTTGAACTGTACCAAAAATGATTCAAAATGTCAATTGGATCGTGCCTCATGTTGAATAACCACTTTTTAAACCCTCACAGTGACCAAAATTGCCAATTTTACACAGTTTTGCTTACTCAAAAGCTTCAATTTTGACCCATTTCAGGCACAGAAATGACTTTAAACACACTTATTTTAGTTGACAAAGCCATAATTCACATCCAACAGTCATTTAGAGTCAAAAGATTAAATGTTAAAATGTCATCATTATAGACCATTTTGGGAACGTTCGACAGGTCCGGAGTCATCGATTTTCGTCTGAAAATTGATTTTTTGGACTGTACCCAAAATGATTCAAAATGTCAATTGGATCGTGCCTCATGTTGAATAACCACTTTTTAAACCCTCACAGTGACCAAAATTGCCATTTTTACAGAGTTTTGATTACTCAAAAGCTTCAATTTTTACCCCTTTGAGGCACAGAAATGACTTTAAACACACTTATTTTAGTTGACAAAGTCATAATTCACATCCAACAGTCATTTACAGTCAAAAGATTAAATGTTAAAATTTCATCCATATTGACCATTTTGGGATCGTTCGACATGTCCGGAGTCATCGTTTTTCATCCGAAAATTGATTTTTTGGACTGTACCAAAAATGATTCAAAATGTCAATTGGATCGTGCCTCATGTTGAATAACCACTTTTTAAACCCTCACAGTGACCAAAATTGCCATTTTTACAGAGTTTTGCTTACTCAAAAGCTTCAATTTTGACCCATTTCAGGCACAGAAATGACTTTAAACACACTTATTTTAGATGACAAAGTCATAATTCACATCCAACAGTCATTTACAGTCAAAAGATTAAATGTTAAAATTTCATCCATATTGACCATTTTGGGATCGTGCGACATGTCCGGAGTCATCGTTTTTCATCCGAAAATTGATTTTTTGGACTGTACCAAAAATTATTCAAAATGTCAATTGGATAGTGCCTCATGTTGAATAACCACTTTTTAAACCCTCACAGTGACCAAAATTGCCATTTTTACACAGTTTTGCTTACTCAAAAGCTTCAATTTTGACCCATTTCAGGCACGGAAATGACTTTAAACACACTTATTTTAGTTGACAAAGTCATAATTCACATCCAACAGTCATTTACAGTCAAAAGATTAAATGTTAAAATTTCATCCATATTGACCATTTTGGGATCGTTCGACATGTCCGGAGTCATCGTTTTTCATCCGAAAATTGATTTTTTGGACTGTACCAAAAATGATTCAAAATGTCAATTGGATCATGCCTCATGTTGAATAACCACTTTTTAAACCCTCACAGTGACCAAAATTGCCATTTTTACAGAGTTTTGATTACTCAAAAGCTTCAATTTTTACCCCTTTGAGGTACAGAAATGACTTTAAACACACTTATTTTAGTTGACAAAGTCATAATTCACATCCAACAGTCATTTACAGTCAAAAGATTAAATGTTAAAATTTCATCCATATTGACCATTTTGGGATCGTTCTACATGTCCGGAGTCATCGTTTTATATCCAAAAATTGATTTTTTGAACTGTACCAAAAATGATTCAAAATGTCAATTGGATCGTGCCTCATGTTGAATAACCACTTTTTAAACCCTCACAGTGACCAAAATTGCCAATTTTACACAGTTTTGCTTACTCAAAAGCTTCAATTTTGACCCATTTCAGGCACAGAAATGACTTTAAACACACTTATTTTAGTTGACAAAGCCATAATTCACATCCACAGTCATTTAGAGTCAAAAGATTAAATGTTAAAATTTCATCCATATTGACCATTTTGGGATCGTTCGACATGTCCGGAGTCATCGTTTTTCATCCGAAAATTGATTTTTTGGACTGTACCAAAAATGATTCAAAATGTCAATTGGATCGTGCCTCATGTTGAATAACCACTTTTTAAACCCTCACAGTGACCAAAATTCCCATTTTTACAGAGTTTTGATTACTCAAAAGCTTCAATTTTGACCCATTTCAGGCACAGAAATGACTTTAAACACACTTATTTTAGTTGACAAAGTCATAATTCACATCCAACAGTCATTTACAGTCAAAAGATTAAATGTTAAAATTTCATCCATATTGACCATTTTGGGATCGTTCGACATGTCCGGAGTCATCGTTTTTCATCCGAAAATTGATTTTTTGGACTGTACCAAAAATGATTCAAAATGTCAATTGGATCGTGCCTCATGTTGAATAACCACTTTTTAAACCCTCACAGTGACCAAAATTGCCATTTTTACAGAGTTTTGATTACTCAAAAGCTTCAATTTTGACCCATTTCAGGCACAGAAATGACTTTAAACACACTTATTTTAGTTGACAAAGTCATAATTCACATCCAACAGTCATTTACAGTCAAAAGATTAAATGTTAAAATTTCATCCATATTGACCATTTTGGGATCGTGCGACATGTCCGGAGTCATCGTTTTTCATCCGAAAATTGATTTTTTGGACTGTACCAAAAATGATTCAAAATGTCAATTGGATCGTGCCTCATGTTGAATAACCACTTTTTAAACCCTCACAGTGACCAAAATTGCCATTTTTACAGAGTTTTGCTTACTCAAAAGCTTCAATTTTGACCCATTTCAGGCACAGAAATGACTTTAAACACACTTATTTTAGTTGACAAAGTCATAATTCACATCCAACAGTCATTTACAGTCAAAAGATTAAATGTTAAAATTTCATCCATATTGACCATTTTGGGATCGTTCGACATGTCCGGAGTCATCGTTTTTCATCCGAAAATTGATTTTTTGGACTGTACCAAAAATGATTCAAAATGTCAATTGGATCATGCCTCATGTTGAATAACCACTTTTTAAACCCTCACAGTGACCAAAATTGCCATTTTTACAGAGTTTTGATTACTCAAAAGCTTCAATTTTTACCCCTTTGAGGCACAGAAATGACTTTAAACACACTTATTTTAGTTGACAAAGTCATAATTCACATCCAACAGTCATTTACAGTCAAAAGATTAAATGTTAAAATTTCATCCATATTGACCATTTTGGGATCGTTCTACATGTCCGGAGTCATCGTTTTATATCCGAAAATTGATTTTTTGAACTGTACCAAAAATGATTCAAAATGTCAATTGGATCGTGCCTCATGTTGAATAACCACTTTTTAAACCCTCACAGTGACCAAAATTGCCATTTTTACAGAGTTTTGATTACTCAAAAGCTTCAATTTTGACCCATTTCAGGCACAGAAATGACTTTAAACACACTTATTTTAGTTGACAAAGCCATAATTCACATCCAACAGTCATTTAGAGTCAAAAGATTAAATGTTAACATTTCATCATTATAGACCATTTTGGGAACGTTCGACAGGTCCAAAGTCATCGTTTTTCGTCTAAAAATTGATTTTTTTGGACTGTACCAAAAATGATTCAAAATGTCAATTGGATCGTGCCTCATGTTGAATAACCACTTTTTAAACCCTCACAGTGACCAAAATTGCCATTTTTACAGAGTTTTGATTACTCAAAAGCTTCAATTTTGACCCATTTCAGGCACAGAAATGACTTTAAACACACTTATTTTAGTTGACAAAGTCATAATTCACATCCAACAGTCATTTACAGTCAAAAGAATAAATGTTAAAATTTCATCCATATTGACCATTTTGGGATCGTTCGACATGTCCGGAGTCATCGTTTTTCATCCGAAAATTGATTTTTTGGACTGTACCAAAAATGATTCAAAATGTCAATTGGATCGTGCCTCATGTTGAATAACCACTTTTTAAACCCTCACAGTGACCAAAATTGCCATTTTTACAGAGTTTTGCTTACTCAAAAGCTTCAATTTTGACCCATTTCAGGCACAGAAATGACTTTAAACACACTTATTTTAGTTGACAAAGTCATAATTCACATCCAACAGTCATTTACAGTCAAAAGATTAAATGTTAAAATTTCATCCATATTGACCATTTTGGGATCGTGCGACATGTCCGGAGTCATCGTTTTTCATCCGAAAATTGATTTTTTGGACTGTACCAAAAATTATTCAAAATGTCAATTGGATCGTGCCTCATGTTGAATAACCACTTTTTAAACCCTCACAGTGACCAAAATTGCCATTTTTACAGAGTTTTGATTACTCAAAAGCTTCAATTTTTACCCCTTTGAGGCACAGAAATGACTTTAAACACACTTATTTTAGTTGACAAAGTCATAATTCACATCCAACAGTCATTTACAGTCAAAAGATTAAATGTTAAAATTTCATCCATATTGACCATTTTGGGATCGTTCGACATGTCCGGAGTCATCGTTTTTCATCCGAAAATTGATTTTTTGGACTGTACCAAAAATGATTCAAAATGTCAATTGGATCGTGCCTCATGTTGAATAACCACTTTTTAAACCCTCACAGTGACCAAAATTGCCATTTTTACAGAGTTTTGCTTACTCAAAAGCTTCAATTTTGACCCATTTCAGGCACAGAAATGACTTTAAACACACTTATTTTAGTTGACAAAGTCATAATTCACATCCAACAGTCATTTACAGTCAAAAGATTAAATGTTAAAATTTCATCCATATTGACCATTTTGGGATCGTTCGACATGTCCGGAGTCATCGTTTTTCATCCGAAAATTGATTTTTTGAACTGTACCAAAAATGATTCAAAATGTCAATTGGATCGTGCCTCATGTTGAATAACCACTTTTTAAACCCTCACAGTGACCAAAATTGCCAATTTTACACAGTTTTGCTTACTCAAAAGCTTCAATTTTGACCCATTTCAGGCACAGAAATGACTTTAAACACACTTATTTTAGTTGACAAAGCCATAATTCACATCCAACAGTCATTTAGAGTCAAAAGATTAAATGTTAAAATGTCATCATTATAGACCATTTTGGGAACGTTCGACAGGTCCGGAGTCATCGATTTTCGTCTGAAAATTGATTTTTTGGACTGTACCCAAAATGATTCAAAATGTCAATTGGATCGTGCCTCATGTTGAATAACCACTTTTTAAACCCTCAGAGTGACCAAAATTGCCATTTTTACAGAGTTTTGATTACTCAAAAGCTTCAATTTTTACCCCTTTGAGGCACAGAAATGACTTTAAACACACTTATTTTAGTTGACAAAGTCATAATTCACATCCTACAGTCATTTACAGTCAAAAGATTAAATTTTAAAATTTCATCCATATTGACCATTTTGGGATCGTTCGACATGTCCGGAGTCATCGTTTTTCATCCGAAAATTGATTTTTTGGACTGTACCAAAAATGATTCAAAATGTCAATTGGATCGTGCCTCATGTTGAATAACCACTTTTTAAACCCTCACAGTGACCAAAATTGCCATTTTTACAGAGTTTTGATTACTCAAAAGCTTCAATTTTGACCCATTTCAGGCACAGAAATGACTTTAAACACACTTATTTTAGTTGACAAAGTCATAATTCACATCCAACAGTCATTTACAGTCAAAAGATTAAATGTTAAAATTTCATCCATATTGACCATTTTGGGATCGTTCGACATGTCCGGAGTCATCGTTTTTCAGCCGAAAATTGATTTTTTGGACTGTACCAAAAATGATTCAAAATGTCAATTGGATCGTGCCTCATGTTGAATAACCACTTTTTAAACCCTCACAGTGACCAAAATTGCCATTTTTACAGAGTTTTGCTTACTCAAAAGCTTCAATTTTGACCCATTTCAGGCACAGAAATGACTTTAAACACACTTATTTTAGTTGACAAAGTCATAATTCACATCCAACAGTCATTTACAGTCAAAAGATTAAATGTTAAAATTTTATCCATATTGACCATTTTGGGATCGTTCGACATGTCCGGAGTCATCGTTTTTCATCCGAAAATTGATTTTTTGGACTGTACCAAAAATGATTCAAAATGTCAATTGGGTCATGCCTCATGTTGAATAACCACTTTTTAAACCCTCACAGTGACCAAAATTGCCATTTTTACAGAGTTTTGATTACTCAAAAGCTTCAATTTTGACCCCTTTGAGGCACAGAAATGACTTTAAACACACTTATTTTAGTTGACAAAGTCATAATTCACATCCAACAGTCATTTACAGTCAAAAGATTAAATGTTAAAATTTCATCCATATTGACCATTTTGGGATCGTTCTACATGTCCGGAGTCATCGTTTTATATCCGAAAATTGATTTTTTGAACTGTACCAAAAATGATTCAAAATGTCAATTGGATCGTGCCTCATGTTGAATAACCACTTTTTAAACCCTCACAGTGACCAAAATTGCCAATTTTACACAGTTTTGCTTACTCAAAAGCTTCAATTTTGACCCATTTCAGGCACAGAAATGACTTTAAACACACTTATTTTAGTTGACAAAGCCATAATTCACATCCAACAGTCATTTAGAGTCAAAAGATTAAATGTTAACATTTCATCATTATAGACCATTTTGGGAACGTTCGACAGGTCCAAAGTCATTGTTTTTCGTCTAAAAATTGATTTTTTTGGACTGTACCAAAAATGATTCAAAATGTCAATTGGATCGTGCCTCATGTTGAATAACCACTTTTTAAACCCTCACAGTGACCAAAATTGCCATTTTTACAGAGTTTTGATTACTCAAAAGCTTCAATTTTGACCCATTTCAGGCACAGAAATGACTTTAAACACACTTATTTTAGTTGACAAAGTCATAATTCACATCCAACAGTCATTTACAGTCAAAAGATTAAATGTTAAAATTTCATCCATATTGACCATTTTGGGATCGTTCTACATGTCCGGAGTCATCGTTTTATATCCGAAAATTGATTTTTTGAACTGTACCAAAAATGATTCAAAATGTCAATTGGATCGTGCCTCATGTTGAATAACCACTTTTTAAACCCTCACAGTGACCAAAATTGCCATTTTTACAGAGTTTTGATTACTCAAAAGCTTCAATTTTGACCCATTTCAGGCACAGAAATGACTTTAAACACACTTATTTTAGTTGACAAAGCCATAATTCACATCCAACAGTCATTTAGAGTCAAAAGATTAAATGTTAACATTTCATCATTATAGACCATTTTGGGAACGTTCGACAGGTCCAAAGTCATCGTTTTTCGTCTAAAAATTGATTTTTTTGGACTGTACCAAAAATGATTCAAAATGTCAATTGGATCGTGCCTCATGTTGAATAACCACTTTTTAAACCCTCACAGTGACCAAAATTGCCATTTTTACAGAGTTTTGATTACTCAAAAGCTTCAATTTTGACCCATTTCAGGCACAGAAATGACTTTAAACACACTTATTTTAGTTGACAAAGTCATAATTCACATCCAACAGTCATTTACAGTCAAAAGATTAAATGTTAAAATTTCATCCATATTGACCATTTTGGGATCGTTCGACATGTCCGGAGTCATCGTTTTTCATCCGAAAATTGATTTTTTGGACTGTACCAAAAATGATTCAAAATGTCAATTGGATCGTGCCTCATGTTGAATAACCACTTTTTAAACCCTCACAGTGACCAAAATTGCCATTTTTACAGAGTTTTGCTTACTCAAAAGCTTCAATTTTGACCCATTTCAGGCACAGAAATGACTTTAAACACACTTATTTTAGTTGACAAAGTCATAATTCACATCCAACAGTCATTTACAGTCAAAAGATTAAATGTTAAAATTTCATCCATATTGACCATTTTGGGATCGTGCGACATGTCCGGAGTCATCGTTTTTCATCCGAAAATTGATTTTTTGGACTGTACCAAAAATGATTCAAAATGTCAATTGGATCGTGCCTCATGTTGAATAACCACTTTTTAAACCCTCACAGTGACCAAAATTGCCATTTTTACAGAGTTTTGCTTACTCAAAAGCTTCAACTTTGACCCATTTCAGGCACAGAAATGACTTTAAACACACTTATTTTAGTTGACAAAGTCATAATTCACATCCAACAGTCATTTACAGTCAAAAGATTAAATGTTAAAATTTCATCCATATTGACCATTTTGGGATCGTTCGACATGTCCGGAGTCATCGTTTTTCATCCGAAAATTGATTTTTTGGACTGTACCAAAAATGATTCAAAATGTCAATTGGATCGTGCCTCATGTTGAATAACCACTTTTTAAACCCTCACAGTGACCAAAATTTCCATTTTTACAGAGTTTTGCTTACTCAAAAGCTTCAATTTTGACCCATTTCAGGCACAGAAATGACTTTAAACACACTTATTTTAGTTGACAAAGTCATAATTCACATCCAACAGTCATTTACAGTCAAAAGATTAAATGTTAAAATTTCATCCATATTGACCATTTTGGGATCGTTCGACATGTCCGGAGTCATCGTTTTTCATCCGAAAATTGATTTTTTGAACTGTACCAAAAATGATTCAAAATGTCAATTGGATCGTGCCTCATGTTGAATAACCACTTTTTAAACCCTCACAGTGACCAAAATTGCCAATTTTACACAGTTTTGCTTACTCAAAAGCTTCAATTTTGACCCATTTCAGGCACAGAAATGACTTTAAACACACTTATTTTAGTTGACAAAGCCATAATTCACATCCAACAGTCATTTAGAGTCAAAAGATTAAATGTTAAAATGTCATCATTATAGACCATTTTGGGAACGTTCGACAGGTCCGGAGTCATCGATTTTCGTCTGAAAATTGATTTTTTGGACTGTACCCAAAATGATTCAAAATGTCAATTGGATCGTGCCTCATGTTGAATAACCACTTTTTAAACCCTCACAGTGACCAAAATTGCCATTTTTACAGAGTTTTGATTACTCAAAAGCTTCAATTTTTACCCCTTTGAGGCACAGAAATGACTTTAAACACACTTATTTTAGTTGACAAAGTCATAATTCACATCCAACAGTCATTTACAGTCAAAAGATTAAATGTTAAAATTTCATCCATATTGACCATTTTGGGATCGTTCGACATGTCCGGAGTCATCGTTTTTCATCCGAAAATTGATTTTTTGGACTGTACCAAAAATGATTCAAAATGTCAATTGGATCGTGCCTCATGTTGAATAACCACTTTTTAAACCCTCACAGTGACCAAAATTGCCATTTTTACAGAGTTTTGCTTACTCAAAAGCTTCAATTTTGACCCATTTCAGGCACAGAAATGACTTTAAACACACTTATTTTAGATGACAAAGTCATAATTCACATCCAACAGTCATTTACAGTCAAAAGATTAAATGTTAAAATTTCATCCATATTGACCATTTTGGGATCGTGCGACATGTCCGGAGTCATCGTTTTTCATCCGAAAATTGATTTTTTGGACTGTACCAAAAATTATTCAAAATGTCAATTGGATAGTGCCTCATGTTGAATAACCACTTTTTAAACCCTCACAGTGACCAAAATTGCCATTTTTACACAGTTTTGCTTACTCAAAAGCTTCAATTTTGACCCATTTCAGGCACGGAAATGACTTTAAACACACTTATTTTAGTTGACAAAGTCATAATTCACATCCAACAGTCATTTACAGTCAAAAGATTAAATGTTAAAATTTCATCCATATTGACCATTTTGGGATCGTTCGACATGTCCGGAGTCATCGTTTTTCATCCGAAAATTGATTTTTTGGACTGTACCAAAAATGATTCAAAATGTCAATTGGATCATGCCTCATGTTGAATAACCACTTTTTAAACCCTCACAGTGACCAAAATTGCCATTTTTACAGAGTTTTGATTACTCAAAAGCTTCAATTTTTACCCCTTTGAGGTACAGAAATGACTTTAAACACACTTATTTTAGTTGACAAAGTCATAATTCACATCCAACAGTCATTTACAGTCAAAAGATTAAATGTTAAAATTTCATCCATATTGACCATTTTGGGATCGTTCTACATGTCCGGAGTCATCGTTTTATATCCAAAAATTGATTTTTTGAACTGTACCAAAAATGATTCAAAATGTCAATTGGATCGTGCCTCATGTTGAATAACCACTTTTTAAACCCTCACAGTGACCAAAATTGCCAATTTTACACAGTTTTGCTTACTCAAAAGCTTCAATTTTGACCCATTTCAGGCACAGAAATGACTTTAAACACACTTATTTTAGTTGACAAAGCCATAATTCACATCCACAGTCATTTAGAGTCAAAAGATTAAATGTTAAAATTTCATCCATATTGACCATTTTGGGATCGTTCGACATGTCCGGAGTCATCGTTTTTCATCCGAAAATTGATTTTTTGGACTGTACCAAAAATGATTCAAAATGTCAATTGGATCGTGCCTCATGTTGAATAACCACTTTTTAAACCCTCACAGTGACCAAAATTCCCATTTTTACAGAGTTTTGATTACTCAAAAGCTTCAATTTTGACCCATTTCAGGCACAGAAATGACTTTAAACACACTTATTTTAGTTGACAAAGTCATAATTCACATCCAACAGTCATTTACAGTCAAAAGATTAAATGTTAAAATTTCATCCATATTGACCATTTTGGGATCGTTCGACATGTCCGGAGTCATCGTTTTTCATCCGAAAATTGATTTTTTGGACTGTACCAAAAATGATTCAAAATGTCAATTGGATCGTGCCTCATGTTGAATAACCACTTTTTAAACCCTCACAGTGACCAAAATTGCCATTTTTACAGAGTTTTGATTACTCAAAAGCTTCAATTTTGACCCATTTCAGGCACAGAAATGACTTTAAACACACTTATTTTAGTTGACAAAGTCATAATTCACATCCAACAGTCATTTACAGTCAAAAGATTAAATGTTAAAATTTCATCCATATTGACCATTTTGGGATCGTGCGACATGTCCGGAGTCATCGTTTTTCATCCGAAAATTGATTTTTTGGACTGTACCAAAAATGATTCAAAATGTCAATTGGATCGTGCCTCATGTTGAATAACCACTTTTTAAACCCTCACAGTGACCAAAATTGCCATTTTTACAGAGTTTTGCTTACTCAAAAGCTTCAATTTTGACCCATTTCAGGCACAGAAATGACTTTAAACACACTTATTTTAGTTGACAAAGTCATAATTCACATCCAACAGTCATTTACAGTCAAAAGATTAAATGTTAAAATTTCATCCATATTGACCATTTTGGGATCGTTCGACATGTCCGGAGTCATCGTTTTTCATCCGAAAATTGATTTTTTGGACTGTACCAAAAATGATTCAAAATGTCAATTGGATCATGCCTCATGTTGAATAACCACTTTTTAAACCCTCACAGTGACCAAAATTGCCATTTTTACAGAGTTTTGATTACTCAAAAGCTTCAATTTTTACCCCTTTGAGGCACAGAAATGACTTTAAACACACTTATTTTAGTTGACAAAGTCATAATTCACATCCAACAGTCATTTACAGTCAAAAGATTAAATGTTAAAATTTCATCCATATTGACCATTTTGGGATCGTTCTACATGTCCGGAGTCATCGTTTTATATCCGAAAATTGATTTTTTGAACTGTACCAAAAATGATTCAAAATGTCAATTGGATCGTGCCTCATGTTGAATAACCACTTTTTAAACCCTCACAGTGACCAAAATTGCCATTTTTACAGAGTTTTGATTACTCAAAAGCTTCAATTTTGACCCATTTCAGGCACAGAAATGACTTTAAACACACTTATTTTAGTTGACAAAGCCATAATTCACATCCAACAGTCATTTAGAGTCAAAAGATTAAATGTTAACATTTCATCATTATAGACCATTTTGGGAACGTTCGACAGGTCCAAAGTCATCGTTTTTCGTCTAAAAATTGATTTTTTTGGACTGTACCAAAAATGATTCAAAATGTCAATTGGATCGTGCCTCATGTTGAATAACCACTTTTTAAACCCTCACAGTGACCAAAATTGCCATTTTTACAGAGTTTTGATTACTCAAAAGCTTCAATTTTGACCCATTTCAGGCACAGAAATGACTTTAAACACACTTATTTTAGTTGACAAAGTCATAATTCACATCCAACAGTCATTTACAGTCAAAAGAATAAATGTTAAAATTTCATCCATATTGACCATTTTGGGATCGTTCGACATGTCCGGAGTCATCGTTTTTCATCCGAAAATTGATTTTTTGGACTGTACCAAAAATGATTCAAAATGTCAATTGGATCGTGCCTCATGTTGAATAACCACTTTTTAAACCCTCACAGTGACCAAAATTGCCATTTTTACAGAGTTTTGCTTACTCAAAAGCTTCAATTTTGACCCATTTCAGGCACAGAAATGACTTTAAACACACTTATTTTAGTTGACAAAGTCATAATTCACATCCAACAGTCATTTACAGTCAAAAGATTAAATGTTAAAATTTCATCCATATTGACCATTTTGGGATCGTGCGACATGTCCGGAGTCATCGTTTTTCATCCGAAAATTGATTTTTTGGACTGTACCAAAAATTATTCAAAATGTCAATTGGATCGTGCCTCATGTTGAATAACCACTTTTTAAACCCTCACAGTGACCAAAATTGCCATTTTTACAGAGTTTTGATTACTCAAAAGCTTCAATTTTTACCCCTTTGAGGCACAGAAATGACTTTAAACACACTTATTTTAGTTGACAAAGTCATAATTCACATCCAACAGTCATTTACAGTCAAAAGATTAAATGTTAAAATTTCATCCATATTGACCATTTTGGGATCGTTCGACATGTCCGGAGTCATCGTTTTTCATCCGAAAATTGATTTTTTGGACTGTACCAAAAATGATTCAAAATGTCAATTGGATCGTGCCTCATGTTGAATAACCACTTTTTAAACCCTCACAGTGACCAAAATTGCCATTTTTACAGAGTTTTGCTTACTCAAAAGCTTCAATTTTGACCCATTTCAGGCACAGAAATGACTTTAAACACACTTATTTTAGTTGACAAAGTCATAATTCACATCCAACAGTCATTTACAGTCAAAAGATTAAATGTTAAAATTTCATCCATATTGACCATTTTGGGATCGTTCGACATGTCCGGAGTCATCGTTTTTCATCCGAAAATTGATTTTTTGAACTGTACCAAAAATGATTCAAAATGTCAATTGGATCGTGCCTCATGTTGAATAACCACTTTTTAAACCCTCACAGTGACCAAAATTGCCAATTTTACACAGTTTTGCTTACTCAAAAGCTTCAATTTTGACCCATTTCAGGCACAGAAATGACTTTAAACACACTTATTTTAGTTGACAAAGCCATAATTCACATCCAACAGTCATTTAGAGTCAAAAGATTAAATGTTAAAATGTCATCATTATAGACCATTTTGGGAACGTTCGACAGGTCCGGAGTCATCGATTTTCGTCTGAAAATTGATTTTTTGGACTGTACCCAAAATGATTCAAAATGTCAATTGGATCGTGCCTCATGTTGAATAACCACTTTTTAAACCCTCAGAGTGACCAAAATTGCCATTTTTACAGAGTTTTGATTACTCAAAAGCTTCAATTTTTACCCCTTTGAGGCACAGAAATGACTTTAAACACACTTATTTTAGTTGACAAAGTCATAATTCACATCCTACAGTCATTTACAGTCAAAAGATTAAATTTTAAAATTTCATCCATATTGACCATTTTGGGATCGTTCGACATGTCCGGAGTCATCGTTTTTCATCCGAAAATTGATTTTTTGGACTGTACCAAAAATGATTCAAAATGTCAATTGGATCGTGCCTCATGTTGAATAACCACTTTTTAAACCCTCACAGTGACCAAAATTGCCATTTTTACAGAGTTTTGATTACTCAAAAGCTTCAATTTTGACCCATTTCAGGCACAGAAATGACTTTAAACACACTTATTTTAGTTGACAAAGTCATAATTCACATCCAACAGTCATTTACAGTCAAAAGATTAAATGTTAAAATTTCATCCATATTGACCATTTTGGGATCGTTCGACATGTCCGGAGTCATCGTTTTTCAGCCGAAAATTGATTTTTTGGACTGTACCAAAAATGATTCAAAATGTCAATTGGATCGTGCCTCATGTTGAATAACCACTTTTTAAACCCTCACAGTGACCAAAATTGCCATTTTTACAGAGTTTTGCTTACTCAAAAGCTTCAATTTTGACCCATTTCAGGCACAGAAATGACTTTAAACACACTTATTTTAGTTGACAAAGTCATAATTCACATCCAACAGTCATTTACAGTCAAAAGATTAAATGTTAAAATTTTATCCATATTGACCATTTTGGGATCGTTCGACATGTCCGGAGTCATCGTTTTTCATCCGAAAATTGATTTTTTGGACTGTACCAAAAATGATTCAAAATGTCAATTGGGTCATGCCTCATGTTGAATAACCACTTTTTAAACCCTCACAGTGACCAAAATTGCCAATTTTACACAGTTTTGCTTACTCAAAAGCTTCAATTTTGACCCATTTCAGGCACAGAAATGACTTTAAACACACTTATTTTAGTTGACAAAGCCATAATTCACATCCAACAGTCATTTAGAGTCAAAAGATTAAATGTTAACATTTCATCATTATAGACCATTTTGGGAACGTTCGACAGGTCCAAAGTCATTGTTTTTCGTCTAAAAATTGATTTTTTTGGACTGTACCAAAAATGATTCAAAATGTCAATTGGATCGTGCCTCATGTTGAATAACCACTTTTTAAACCCTCACAGTGACCAAAATTGCCATTTTTACAGAGTTTTGATTACTCAAAAGCTTCAATTTTGACCCATTTCAGGCACAGAAATGACTTTAAACACACTTATTTTAGTTGACAAAGTCATAATTCACATCCAACAGTCATTTACAGTCAAAAGATTAAATGTTAAAATTTCATCCATATTGACCATTTTGGGATCGTTCTACATGTCCGGAGTCATCGTTTTTCATCCGAAAATTGATTTTTTGGACTGTACCAAAAATGATTCAAAATGTCAATTGGATCGTGCCTCATGTTGAATAACCACTTTTTAAACCCTCACAGTGACCAAAATTGCCATTTTTACAGAGTTTTGCTTACTCAAAAGCTTCAATTTTGACCCATTTCAGGCACAGAAATGACTTTAAACACACTTATTTTAGTTGACAAAGTCATAATTCACATCCAACAGTCATTTACAGTCAAAAGATTAAATGTTAAAATTTCATCCATATTGACCATTTTGGGATCGTGCGACATGTCCGGAGTCATCGTTTTTCATCCGAAAATTGATTTTTTGGACTGTACCAAAAATTATTCAAAATGTCAATTGGATAGTGCCTCATGTTGAATAACCACTTTTTAAACCCTCACAGTGACCAAAATTGCCATTTTTACACAGTTTTGCTTACTCAAAAGCTTCAATTTTGACCCATTTCAGGCACAGAAATGACTTTAAACACACTTATTTTAGTTGACAAAGTCATAATTCACATCCAACAGTCATTTACAGTCAAAAGATTAAATGTTAAAATTTCATCCATATTGACCATTTTGGGATCGTTCGACATGTCCGGAGTCATCGTTTTTCATCCGAAAATTGATTTTTTGGACTGTACCAAAAATGATTCAAAATGTCAATTGGATCATGCCTCATGTTGAATAACCACTTTTTAAACCCTCACAGTGACCAAAATTGCCATTTTTACAGAGTTTTGATTACTCAAAAGCTTCAATTTTTACCCCTTTGAGGCACAGAAATGACTTTAAACACACTTATTTTAGTTGACAAAGTCATAATTCACATCCAACAGTCATTTACAGTCAAAAGATTAAATGTTAAAATTTCATCCATATTGACCATTTTGGGATCGTTCTACATGTCCGGAGTCATCGTTTTATATCCAAAAATTGATTTTTTGAACTGTACCAAAAATGATTCAAAATGTCAATTGGATCGTGCCTCATGTTGAATAACCACTTTTTAAACCCTCACAGTGACCAAAATTGCCAATTTTACACAGTTTTGCTTACTCAAAAGCTTCAATTTTGACCCATTTCAGGCACAGAAATGACTTTAAACACACTTATTTTAGTTGACAAAGCCATAATTCACATCCAACAGTCATTTAGAGTCAAAAGATTAAATGTTAAAATTTCATCCATATTGACCATTTTGGGATCGTTCGACATGTCCGGAGTCATCGTTTTTCATCCGAAAATTGATTTTTTGGACTGTACCAAAAATGATTCAAAATGTCAATTGGATCGTGCCTCATGTTGAATAACCACTTTTTAAACCCTCACAGTGACCAAAATTGCCATTTTTACAGAGTTTTGATTACTCAAAAGCTTCAATTTTGACCCATTTCAGGCACAGAAATGACTTTAAACACACTTATTTTAGTTGACAAAGTCATAATTCACATCCAACAGTCATTTACAGTCAAAAGATTAAATGTTAAAATTTCATCCATATTGACCATTTTGGGATCGTTCGACATGTCCGGAGTCATCGTTTTTCATCCGAAAATTGATTTTTTGGACTGTACCAAAAATGATTCAAAATGTCAATTGGATCGTGCCTCATGTTGAATAACCACTTTTTAAACCCTCACAGTGACCAAAATTGCCATTTTTACAGAGTTTTGATTACTCAAAAGCTTCAATTTTGACCCATTTCAGGCACAGAAATGACTTTAAACACACTTATTTTAGTTGACAAAGTCATAATTCACATCCAACAGTCATTTACAGTCAAAAGATTAAATGTTAAAATTTCATCCATATTGACCATTTTGGGATCGTGCGACATGTCCGGAGTCATCGTTTTTCATCCGAAAATTGATTTTTTGGACTGTACCAAAAATGATTCAAAATGTCAATTGGATCGTGCCTCATGTTGAATAACCACTTTTTAAACCCTCACAGTGACCAAAATTGCCATTTTTACAAAGTTTTGCTTACTCAAAAGCTTCAATTTTGACCCATTTCAGGCACAGAAATGACTTTAAACACACTTATTTTAGTTGACAAAGTCATAATTCACATCCAACAGTCATTTACAGTCAAAAGATTAAATGTTAAAATTTCATCCATATTGACCATTTTGGGATCGTTCGACATGTCCGGAGTCATCGTTTTTCATCCGAAAATTGATTTTTTGGACTGTACCAAAAATGATTCAAAATGTCAATTGGATCATGCCTCATGTTGAATAACCACTTTTTAAACCCTCACAGTGACCAAAATTGCCATTTTTACAGAGTTTTGATTACTCAAAAGCTTCAATTTTTACCCCTTTGAGGCACAGAAATGACTTTAAACACACTTATTTTAGTTGCCAAAGTCATAATTCACATCCAACAGTCATTTACAGTCAAAAGATTAAATGTTAAAATTTCATCCATATTGACCATTTTGGGATCGTTCTACATGTCCGGAGTCATCGTTTTATATCCGAAAATTGATTTTTTGAACTGTACCAAAAATGATTCAAAATGTCATTTGGATCGTGCCTCATGTTGAATAACCACTTTTTAAACCCTCACAGTGACCAAAATTGCCATTTTTACAGAGTTTTGATTACTCAAAAGCTTCAATTTTGACCCATTTCAGGCACAGAAATGACTTTAAACACACTTATTTTAGTTGACAAAGCCATAATTCACATCCAACAGTCATTTAGAGTCAAAAGATTAAATGTTAACATTTCATCATTATAGACCATTTTGGGAACGTTCGACAGGTCCAAAGTCATCGTTTTTCGTCTAAAAATTGATTTTTTTGGACTGTACCAAAAATGATTCAAAATGTCAATTGGATCGTGCCTCATGTTGAATAACCACTTTTTAAACCCTCACAGTGACCAAAATTGCCATTTTTACAGAGTTTTGATTACTCAAAAGCTTCAATTTTGACCCATTTCAGGCACAGAAATGACTTTAAACACACTTATTTTAGTTGACAAAGTCATAATTCACATCCAACAGTCATTTACAGTCAAAAGATTAAATGTTAAAATTTCATCCATATTGACCATTTTGGGATCGTTCGACATGTCCGGAGTCATCGTTTTTCATCCGAAAATTGATTTTTTGGACTGTACCAAAAATGATTCAAAATGTCAATTGGATCATGCCTCATGTTGAATAACCACTTTTTAAACCCTCACAGTGACCAAAATTGCCATTTTTACAGAGTTTTGCTTACTCAAAAGCTTCAATTTTGACCCATTTCAGGCACAGAAATGACTTTAAACACACTTATTTTAGTTGACAAAGTCATAATTCACATCCAACAGTCATTTACAGTCAAAAGATTAAATGTTAAAATTTCATCCATATTGACCATTTTGGGATCGTGCGACATGTCCGGAGTCATCGTTTTTCATCCGAAAATTGATTTTTTGGACTGTACCAAAAATTATTCAAAATGTCAATTGGATCGTGCCTCATGTTGAATAACCACTTTTTAAACCCTCACAGTGACCAAAATTGCCATTTTTACAGAGTTTTGATTACTCAAAAGCTTCAATTTTTACCCCTTTGAGGCACAGAAATGACTTTAAACACACTTATTTTAGTTGACAAAGTCATAATTCACATCCAACAGTCATTTACAGTCAAAAGATTAAATGTTAAAATTTCATCCATATTGACCATTTTGGGATCGTTCTACATGTCCGGAGTCATCGTTTTATATCCAAAAATTGATTTTTTGAACTGTACCAAAAATGATTCAAAATGTCAATTGGATCGTGCCTCATGTTGAATAACCACTTTTTAAACCCTCACAGTGACCAAAATTGCCAATTTTACACAGTTTTGCTTACTCAAAAGCTTCAATTTTGACCCATTTCAGGCACAGAAATGACTTTAAACACACTTATTTTAGTTGACAAAGTCATAATTCACATCCAACAGTCATTTACAGTCTAAAGATTAAATGTTAAAATTTCATCCATATTGACCATTTTGGGATCGTTCGACATGTCCGGAGTCATCGTTTTTCATCCGAAAATTGATTTTTTGGACTGTACCAAAAATGATTCAAAATGTCAATTGGATCGTGCCTCATGTTGAATAACCACTTTTTAAACCCTCACAGTGACCAAAATTGCCATTTTTACAGAGTTTTGATTACTCAAAAGCTTCAATTTTGACCCATTTCAGGCACAGAAATGACTTTAAACACACTTATTTTAGTTGACAAAGTCATAATTCACATCCAACAGTCATTTACAGTCAAAAGATTAAATGTTAAAATTTCATCCATATTGACCATTTTGGGATCGTGCGACATGTCCAGAGTCATCGTTTTTCATCCGAAAATTGATTTTTTGGACTGTACCAAAAATGATTCAAAATGTCAATTGGATCGTGCCTCATGTTGAATAACCACTTTTTAAACCCTCACAGTGACCAAAATTGCCATTTTTACAGAGTTTTGCTTACTCAAAAGCTTCAATTTTGACCCATTTCAGGCACAGAAATGACTTTAAACACACTTATTTTAGTTGACAAAGTCATAATTCACATCCAACAGTCATTTACAGTCAAAAGATTAAATGTTAAAATTTCATCCATATTGACCATTTTGGGATCGTTCGACATGTCCGGAGTCATCGTTTTTCATCCGAAAATTGATTTTTTGGACTGTACCAAAAATGATTCAAAATGTCAATTGGATCATGCCTCATGTTGAATAACCACTTTTTAAACCCTCACAGTGACCAAAATTGCCATTTTTACAGAGTTTTGATTACTCAAAAGCTTCAATTTTTACCCCTTTGAGGCACAGAAATGACTTTAAACACACTTATTTTAGTTGCCAAAGTCATAATTCACATCCAACAGTCATTTACAGTCAAAAGATTAAATGTTAAAATTTCATCCATATTGACCATTTTGGGATCGTTCTACATGTCCGGAGTCATCGTTTTATATCCGAAAATTGATTTTTTGAACTGTACCAAAAATGATTCAAAATGTCAATTGGATCGTGCCTCATGTTGAATAACCACTTTTTAAACCCTCACAGTGACCAAAATTGCCATTTTTACAGAGTTTTGATTACTCAAAAGCTTCAATTTTTACCCCTTTGAGGCACAGAAATGACTTTAAACACACTTATTTTAGTTGACAAAGTCATAATTCACATCCAACAGTCATTTAGAGTCAAAAGATTAAATGTTAACATTTCATCATTATAGACCATTTTGGGAACGTTCGACAGGTCCAAAGTCATTGTTTTTCGTCTAAAAATTGATTTTTTTGGACTGTACCAAAAATGATTCAAAATGTCAATTGGATCGTGCCTCATGTTGAATAACCACTTTTTAAACCCTCACAGTGACCAAAATTGCCATTTTTACAGAGTTTTGATTACTCAAAAGCTTCAATTTTGACCCATTTCAGGCACAGAAATGACTTTAAACACACTTATTTTAGTTGACAAAGTCATAATTCACATCCAACAGTCATTTACAGTCAAAAGATTAAATGTTAAAATTTCATCCATATTGACCATTTTGGGATCGTTCGACATGTCCGGAGTCATCGTTTTTCATCCGAAAATTGATTTTTTGGACTGTACCAAAAATGATTCAAAATGTCAATTGGATCGTGCCTCATGTTGAATAACCACTTTTTAAACCCTCACAGTGACCAAAATTGCCATTTTTACAGAGTTTTGCTTACTCAAAAGCTTCAATTTTGACCCATTTCAGGCACAGAAATGACTTTAAACACACTTATTTTAGTTGACAAAGTCATAATTCACATCCAACAGTCATTTACAGTCAAAAGATTAAATGTTAAAATTTCATCCATATTGACCATTTTGGGATCGTGCGACATGTCCGGAGTCATCGTTTTTCATCCGAAAATTGATTTTTTGGACTGTACCAAAAATTATTCAAAATGTCAATTGGATAGTGCCTCATGTTGAATAACCACTTTTTAAACCCTCACAGTGACCAAAATTGCCATTTTTACACAGTTTTGCTTACTCAAAAGCTTCAATTTTGACCCATTTCAGGCACAGAAATGACTTTAAACACACTTATTTTAGTTGACAAAGTCATAATTCACATCCAACAGTCATTTACAGTCAAAAGATTAAATGTTAAAATTTCATCCATATTGACCATTTTGGGATCGTTCGACATGTCCGGAGTCATCGTTTTTCATCCGAAAATTGATTTTTTGGACTGTACCAAAAATGATTCAAAATGTCAATTGGATCATGCCTCATGTTGAATAACCACTTTTTAAACCCTCACAGTGACCAAAATTGCCATTTTTACAGAGTTTTGATTACTCAAAAGCTTCAATTTTTACCCCTTTGAGGCACAGAAATGACTTTAAACACACTTATTTTAGTTGACAAAGTCATAATTCACATCCAACAGTCATTTACAGTCAAAAGATTAAATGTTAAAATTTCATCCATATTGACCATTTTGGGATCGTTCTACATGTCCGGAGTCATCGTTTTATATCCAAAAATTGATTTTTTGAACTGTACCAAAAATGATTCAAAATGTCAATTGGATCGTGCCTCATGTTGAATAACCACTTTTTAAACCCTCACAGTGACCAAAATTGCCAATTTTACACAGTTTTGCTAACTCAAAAGCTTCAATTTTGACCCATTTCAGGCACAGAAATGACTTTAAACACACTTATTTTAGTTGACAAAGCCATAATTCACATCCAACAGTCATTTAGAGTCAAAAGATTAAATGTTAAAATTTCATCCATATTGACCATTTTGGGATCGTTCGACATGTCCGGAGTCATCGTTTTTCATCCGAAAATTGATTTTTTGGACTGTACCAAAAATGATTCAAAATGTCAATTGGATCGTGCCTCATGTTGAATAACCACTTTTTAAACCCTCACAGTGACCAAAATTGCCATTTTTACAGAGTTTTGATTACTCAAAAGCTTCAATTTTGACCCATTTCAGGCACAGAAATGACTTTAAACACACTTATTTTAGTTGACAAAGTCATAATTCACATCCAACAGTCATTTACAGTCAAAAGATTAAATGTTAAAATTTCATCCATATTGACCATTTTGGGATCGTTCGACATGTCCGGAGTCATCGTTTTTCATCCGGAAATTGATTTTTTGGACTGTACCAAAAATGATTCAAAATGTCAATTGGATCGTGCCTCATGTTGAATAACCACTTTTTAAACCCTCACAGTGACCAAAATTGCCATTTTTACAGAGTTTTGATTACTCAAAAGCTTCAATTTTGACCCATTTCAGGCACAGAAATGACTTTAAACACACTTATTTTAGTTGACAAAGTCATAATTCACATCCAACAGTCATTTACAGTCAAAAGATTAAATGTTAAAATTTCATCCATATTGACCATTTTGGGATCGTGCGACATGTCCAGAGTCATCGTTTTTCATCCGAAAATTGATTTTTTGGACTGTACCAAAAATGATTCAAAATGTCAATTGGATCGTGCCTCATGTTGAATAACCACTTTTTAAACCCTCACAGTGACCAAAATTGCCATTTTTACAAAGTTTTGCTTACTCAAAAGCTTCAATTTTGACCCATTTCAGGCACAGAAATGACTTTAAACACACTTATTTTAGTTGACAAAGTCATAATTCACATCCAACAGTCATTTACAGTCAAAAGATTAAATGTTAAAATTTCATCCATATTGACCATTTTGGGATCGTTCGACATGTCCGGAGTCATCGTTTTTCATCCGAAAATTGATTTTTTGGACTGTACCAAAAATGATTCAAAATGTCAATTGGATCATGCCTCATGTTGAATAACCACTTTTTAAACCCTCACAGTGACCAAAATTGCCATTTTTACAGAGTTTTGATTACTCAAAAGCTTCAATTTTTACCCCTTTGAGGCACAGAAATGACTTTAAACACACTTATTTTAGTTGCCAAAGTCATAATTCACATCCAACAGTCATTTACAGTCAAAAGATTAAATGTTAAAATTTCATCCATATTGACCATTTTGGGATCGTTCTACATGTCCGGAGTCATCGTTTTATATCCGAAAATTGATTTTTTGAACTGTACCAAAAATGATTCAAAATGTCAATTGGATCGTGCCTCATGTTGAATAACCACTTTTTAAACCCTCACAGTGACCAAAATTGCCATTTTTACAGAGTTTTGATTACTCAAAAGCTTCAATTTTGACCCATTTCAGGCACAGAAATGACTTTAAACACACTTATTTTAGTTGACAAAGCCATAATTCACATCCAACAGTCATTTAGAGTCAAAAGATTAAATGTTAACATTTCATCATTATAGACCATTTTGGGAACGTTCGACAGGTCCAAAGTCATCGTTTTTCGTCTAAAAATTGATTTTTTTGGACTGTACCAAAAATGATTCAAAATGTCAATTGGATCGTGCCTCATGTTGAATAACCACTTTTTAAACCCTCACAGTGACCAAAATTGCCATTTTTACAGAGTTTTGATTACTCAAAAGCTTCAATTTTGACCCATTTCAGGCACAGAAATGACTTTAAACACACTTATTTTAGTTGACAAAGTCATAATTCACATCCAACAGTCATTTACAGTCAAAAGATTAAATGTTAAAATTTCATCCATATTGACCATTTTGGGATCGTTCGACATGTCCGGAGTCATCGTTTTTCATCCGAAAATTGATTTTTTGGACTGTACCAAAAATGATTCAAAATGTCAATTGGATCATGCCTCATGTTGAATAACCACTTTTTAAACCCTCACAGTGACCAAAATTGCCATTTTTACAGAGTTTTGCTTACTCAAAAGCTTCAATTTTGACCCATTTCAGGCACAGAAATGACTTTAAACACACTTATTTTAGTTGACAAAGTCATAATTCACATCCAACAGTCATTTACAGTCAAAAGATTAAATGTTAAAATTTCATCCATATTGACCATTTTGGGATCGTGCGACATGTCCGGAGTCATCGTTTTTCATCCGAAAATTGATTTTTTGGACTGTACCAAAAATTATTCAAAATGTCAATTGGATCGTGCCTCATGTTGAATAACCACTTTTTAAACCCTCACAGTGACCAAAATTGCCATTTTTACAGAGTTTTGATTACTCAAAAGCTTCAATTTTTACCCCTTTGAGGCACAGAAATGACTTTAAACACACTTATTTTAGTTGACAAAGTCATAATTCACATCCAACAGTCATTTACAGTCAAAAGATTAAATGTTAAAATTTCATCCATATTGACCATTTTGGGATCGTTCTACATGTCCGGAGTCATCGTTTTATATCCAAAAATTGATTTTTTGAACTGTACCAAAAATGATTCAAAATGTCAATTGGATCGTGCCTCATGTTGAATAACCACTTTTTAAACCCTCACAGTGACCAAAATTGCCAATTTTACACAGTTTTGCTTACTCAAAAGCTTCAATTTTGACCCATTTCAGGCACAGAAATGACTTTAAACACACTTATTTTAGTTGACAAAGTCATAATTCACATCCAACAGTCATTTACAGTCTAAAGATTAAATGTTAAAATTTCATCCATATTGACCATTTTGGGATCGTTCGACATGTCCGGAGTCATCGTTTTTCATCCGAAAATTGATTTTTTGGACTGTACCAAAAATGATTCAAAATGTCAATTGGATCGTGCCTCATGTTGAATAACCACTTTTTAAACCCTCACAGTGACCAAAATTGCCATTTTTACAGAGTTTTGCTTACTCAAAAGCTTCAATTTTGACCCATTTCAGGCACAGAAATGACTTTAAACACACTTATTTTAGTTGACAAAGTCATAATTCACATCCAACAGTCATTTACAGTCAAAAGATTAAATGTTAAAATTTCATCCATATTGACCATTTTGGGATCGTTCGACATGTCCGGAGTCATCGTTTTTCATCCGAAAATTGATTTTTTGGACTGTACCAAAAATGATTCAAAATGTCAATTGGATCATGCCTCATGTTGAATAACCACTTTTTAAACCCTCACAGTGACCAAAATTGCCATTTTTACAGAGTTTTGATTACTCAAAAGCTTCAATTTTTACCCCTTTGAGGCACAGAAATGACTTTAAACACACTTATTTTAGTTGACAAAGTCATAATTCACATCCAACAGTCATTTACAGTCAAAAGATTAAATGTTAAAATTTCATCCATATTGACCATTTTGGGATCGTTCTACATGTCCGGAGTCATCGTTTTATATCCAAAAATTGATTTTTTGAACTGTACCAAAAATGATTCAAAATGTCAATTGGATCGTGCCTCATGTTGAATAACCACTTTTTAAACCCTCACAGTGACCAAAATTGCCAATTTTACACAGTTTTGCTTACTCAAAAGCTTCAATTTTGACCCATTTCAGGCACAGAAATGACTTTAAACACACTTATTTTAGTTGACAAAGCCATAATTCACATCCAACAGTCATTTAGAGTCAAAAGATTAAATGTTAAAATTTCATCCATATTGACCATTTTGGGATCGTTCGACATGTCCGGAGTCATCGTTTTTCATCCGAAAATTGATTTTTTGGACTGTACCAAAAATGATTCAAAATGTCAATTGGATCGTGCCTCATGTTGAATAACCACTTTTTAAACCCTCACAGTGACCAAAATTGCCATTTTTACAGAGTTTTGATTACTCAAAAGCTTCAATTTTGACCCATTTCAGGCACAGAAATGACTTTAAACACACTTATTTTAGTTGACAAAGTCATAATTCACATCCAACAGTCATTTACAGTCAAAAGATTAAATGTTAAAATTTCATCCATATTGACCATTTTGGGATCGTTCGACATGTCCGGAGTCATCGTTTTTCATCCGAAAATTGATTTTTTGGACTGTACCAAAAATGATTCAAAATGTCAATTGGATCGTGCCTCATGTTGAATAACCACTTTTTAAACCCTCACAGTGACCAAAATTGCCATTTTTACAGAGTTTTGATTACTCAAAAGCTTCAATTTTGACCCATTTCAGGCACAGAAATGACTTTAAACACACTTATTTTAGTTGACAAAGTCATAATTCACATCCAACAGTCATTTACAGTCAAAAGATTAAATGTTAAAATTTCATCCATATTGACCATTTTGGGATCGTGCGACATGTCCGGAGTCATCGTTTTTCATCCGAAAATTGATTTTTTGGACTGTACCAAAAATGATTCAAAATGTCAATTGGATCGTGCCTCATGTTGAATAACCACTTTTTAAACCCTCACAGTGACCAAAATTGCCATTTTTACAGAGTTTTGCTTACTCAAAAGCTTCAATTTTGACCCATTTCAGGCACAGAAATGACTTTAAACACACTTATTTTAGTTGACAAAGTCATAATTCACATCCAACAGTCATTTACAGTCAAAAGATTAAATGTTAAAATTTCATCCATATTGACCATTTTGGGATCGTTCGACATATCCGGAGTCATCGTTTTTCATCCGAAAATTGATTTTTTGGACTGTACCAAAAATGATTCAAAATGTCAATTGGATCATGCCTCATGTTGAATAACCACTTTTTAAACCCTCACAGTGACCAAAATTGCCATTTTTACAGAGTTTTCATTACTCAAAAGCTTCAATTTTTACCCCTTTGAGGCACAGAAATGACTTTAAACACACTTATTTTAGTTGCCAAAGTCATAATTCACATCCAACAGTCATTTACAGTCAAAAGATTAAATGTTAAAATTTCATCCATATTGACCATTTTGGGATCGTTCTACATGTCCGGAGTCATCGTTTTATATCCGAAAATTGATTTTTTGAACTGTACCAAAAATGATTCAAAATGTCAATTGGATCGTGCCTCATGTTGAATAACCACTTTTTAAACCCTCACAGTGACCAAAATTGCCATTTTTACAGAGTTTTGATTACTCAAAAGCTTCAATTTTGACCCATTTCAGGCACAGAAATGACTTTAAACACACTTATTTTAGTTGACAAAGCCATAATTCACATCCAACAGTCATTTAGAGTCAAAAGATTAAATGTTAACATTTCATCATTATAGACCATTTTGGGAACGTTCGACAGGTCCAAAGTCATCGTTTTTCGTCTAAAAATTGATTTTTTTGGACTGTACCAAAAATGATTCAAAATGTCAATTGGATCGTGCCTCATGTTGAACAACCACTTTTTAAACCCTCACAGTGACCAAAATTGCCATTTTTACAGAGTTTTGATTACTCAAAAGCTTCAATTTTGACCCATTTCAGGCACAGAAATGACTTTAAACACACTTATTTTAGTTGACAAAGTCATAATTCACATCCAACAGTCATTTACAGTCAAAAGATTAAATGTTAAAATTTCATCCATATTGACCATTTTGGGATCGTTCGACATGTCCGGAGTCATCGTTTTTCATCCGAAAATTGATTTTTTGGACTGTACCAAAAATGATTCAAAATGTCAATTGGATCATGCCTCATGTTGAATAACCACTTTTTAAACCCTCACAGTGACCAAAATTGCCATTTTTACAGAGTTTTGCTTACTCAAAAGCTTCAATTTTGACCCATTTCAGGCACAGAAATGACTTTAAACACACTTATTTTAGTTGACAAAGTCATAATTCACATCCAACAGTCATTTACAGTCAAAAGATTAAATGTTAAAATTTCATCCATATTGACCATTTTGGGATCGTGCGACATGTCCGGAGTCATCGTTTTTCATCCGAAAATTGATTTTTTGGACTGTACCAAAAATTATTCAAAATGTCAATTGGATCGTGCCTCATGTTGAATAACCACTTTTTAAACCCTCACAGTGACCAAAATTGCCATTTTTACAGAGTTTTGATTACTCAAAAGCTTCAATTTTTATCCCTTTGAGGCACAGAAATGACTTTAAACACACTTATTTTAGTTGACAAAGTCATAATTCACATCCAACAGTCATTTACAGTCAAAAGATTAAATGTTAAAATTTCATCCATATTGACCATTTTGGGATCGTTCTACATGTCCGGAGTCATCGTTTTATATCCAAAAATTGATTTTTTGAACTGTACCAAAAATGATTCAAAATGTCAATTGGATCGTGCCTCATGTTGAATAACCACTTTTTAAACCCTCACAGTGACCAAAATTGCCAATTTTACACAGTTTTGCTTACTCAAAAGCTTCAATTTTGACCCATTTCAGGCACAGAAATGACTTTAAACACACTTATTTTAGTTGACAAAGCCATAATTCACATCCACAGTCATTTAGAGTCAAAAGATTAAATGTTAAAATTTCATCCATATTGACCATTTTGGGATCGTTCGACATGTCCGGAGTCATCGTTTTTCATCCGAAAATTGATTTTTTGGACTGTACCAAAAATGATTCAAAATGTCAATTGGATCGTGCCTCATGTTGAATAACCACTTTTTAAACCCTCACAGTGACCAAAATTGCCATTTTTACAGAGTTTTGATTACTCAAAAGCTTCAATTTTGACCCATTTCAGGCACAGAAATGACTTTAAACACACTTATTTTAGTTGACAAAGTCATAATTCACATCCAACAGTCATTTACAGTCAAAAGATTAAATGTTAAAATTTCATCCATATTGACCATTTTGGGATCGTTCGACATGTCCGGAGTCATCGTTTTTCATCCGAAAATTGATTTTTTGGACTGTACCAAAAATGATTCAAAATGTCAATTGGATCGTGCCTCATGTTGAATAACCACTTTTTAAACCCTCACAGTGACCAAAATTGCCATTTTTACAGAGTTTTGATTACTCAAAAGCTTCAATTTTGACCCATTTCAGGCACAGAAATGACTTTAAACACACTTATTTTAGTTGACAAAGTCATAATTCACATCCAACAGTCATTTACAGTCAAAAGATTAAATGTTAAAATTTCATCCATATTGACCATTTTGGGATCGTGCGACATGTCCGGAGTCATCGTTTTTCATCCGAAAATTGATTTTTTGGACTGTACCAAAAATGATTCAAAATGTCAATTGGATCGTGCCTCATGTTGAATAACCACTTTTTAAACCCTCACAGTGACCAAAATTGCCATTTTTACAGAGTTTTGCTTACTCAAAAGCTTCAATTTTGACCCATTTCAGGCACAGAAATGACTTTAAACACACTTATTTTAGTTGACAAAGTCATAATTCACATCCAACAGTCATTTACAGTCAAAAGATTAAATGTTAAAATTTCATCCATATTGACCATTTTGGGATCGTTCGACATGTCCGGAGTCATCGTTTTTCATCCGAAAATTGATTTTTTGGACTGTACCAAAAATGATTCAAAATGTCAATTGGATCATGCCTCATGTTGAATAACCACTTTTTAAACCCTCACAGTGACCAAAATTGCCATTTTTACAGAGTTTTGATTACTCAAAAGCTTCAATTTTTACCCCTTTGAGGCACAGAAATGACTTTAAACACACTTATTTTAGTTGACAAAGTCATAATTCACATCCAACAGTCATTTACAGTCAAAAGATTAAATGTTAAAATTTCATCCATATTGACCATTTTGGGATCGTTCTACATGTCCGGAGTCATCGTTTTATATCCGAAAATTGATTTTTTGAACTGTACCAAAAATGATTCAAAATGTCAATTGGATCGTGCCTCATGTTGAATAACCACTTTTTAAACCCTCACAGTGACCAAAATTGCCATTTTTACAGAGTTTTGATTACTCAAAAGCTTCAATTTTGACCCATTTCAGGCACAGAAATGACTTTAAACACACTTATTTTAGTTGACAAAGCCATAATTCACATCCAACAGTCATTTAGAGTCAAAAGATTAAATGTTAACATTTCATCATTATAGACCATTTTGGGAACGTTCGACAGGTCCAAAGTCATCGTTTTTCGTCTAAAAATTGATTTTTTTGGACTGTACCAAAAATGATTCAAAATGTCAATTGGATCGTGCCTCATGTTGAATAACCACTTTTTAAACCCTCACAGTGACCAAAATTGCCATTTTTACAGAGTTTTGATTACTCAAAAGCTTCAATTTTGACCCATTTCAGGCACAGAAATGACTTTAAACACACTTATTTTAGTTGACAAAGTCATAATTCACATCCAACAGTCATTTACAGTCAAAAGATTAAATGTTAAAATTTCATCCATATTGACCATTTTGGGATCGTTCGACATGTCCGGAGTCATCGTTTTTCATCCGAAAATTGATTTTTTGGACTGTACCAAAAATGATTCAAAATGTCAATTGGATCGTGCCTCATGTTGAATAACCACTTTTTAAACCCTCACAGTGACCAAAATTGCCATTTTTACAGAGTTTTGCTTACTCAAAAGCTTCAATTTTGACCCATTTCAGGCACAGAAATGACTTTAAACACACTTATTTTAGTTGACAAAGTCATAATTCACATCCAACAGTCATTTACAGTCAAAAGATTAAATGTTAAAATTTCATCCATATTGACCATTTTGGGATCGTGCGACATGTCCGGAGTCATCGTTTTTCATCCGAAAATTGATTTTTTGGACTGTACCAAAAATTATTCAAAATGTCAATTGGATCGTGCCTCATGTTGAATAACCACTTTTTAAACCCTCACAGTGACCAAAATTGCCATTTTTACAGAGTTTTGATTACTCAAAAGCTTCAATTTTTACCCCTTTGAGGCACAGAAATGACTTTAAACACACTTATTTTAGTTGACAAAGTCATAATTCACATCCAACAGTCATTTACAGTCAAAAGATTAAATGTTAAAATTTCATCCATATTGACCATTTTGGGATCGTTCGACATGTCCGGAGTCATCGTTTTTCATCCGAAAATTGATTTTTTGGACTGTACCAAAAATGATTCAAAATGTCAATTGGATCGTGCCTCATGTTGAATAACCACTTTTTAAACCCTCACAGTGACCAAAATTGCCATTTTTACAGAGTTTTGCTTACTCAAAAGCTTCAATTTTGACCCATTTCAGGCACAGAAATGACTTTAAACACACTTATTTTAGTTGACAAAGTCATAATTCACATCCAACAGTCATTTACAGTCAAAAGATTAAATGTTAAAATTTCATCCATATTGACCATTTTGGGATCGTTCGACATGTCCGGAGTCATCGTTTTTCATCCGAAAATTGATTTTTTGAACTGTACCAAAAATGATTCAAAATGTCAATTGGATCGTGCCTCATGTTGAATAACCACTTTTTAAACCCTCACAGTGACCAAAATTGCCAATTTTACACAGTTTTGCTTACTCAAAAGCTTCAATTTTGACCCATTTCAGGCACAGAAATGACTTTAAACACACTTATTTTAGTTGACAAAGCCATAATTCACATCCAACAGTCATTTAGAGTCAAAAGATTAAATGTTAAAATGTCATCATTATAGACCATTTTGGGAACGTTCGACAGGTCCGGAGTCATCGATTTTCGTCTGAAAATTGATTTTTTGGACTGTACCCAAAATGATTCAAAATGTCAATTGGATCGTGCCTCATGTTGAATAACCACTTTTTAAACCCTCAGAGTGACCAAAATTGCCATTTTTACAGAGTTTTGATTACTCAAAAGCTTCAATTTTTACCCCTTTGAGGCACAGAAATGACTTTAAACACAATTATTTTAGTTGACAAAGTCATAATTCACATCCTACAGTCATTTACAGTCAAAAGATTAAATTTTAAAATTTCATCCATATTGACCATTTTGGGATCGTTCGACATGTCCGGAGTCATCGTTTTTCATCCGAAAATTGATTTTTTGGACTGTACCAAAAATGATTCAAAATGTCAATTGGATCGTGCCTCATGTTGAATAACCACTTTTTAAACCCTCACAGTGACCAAAATTGCCATTTTTACAGAGTTTTGATTACTCAAAAGCTTCAATTTTGACCCATTTCAGGCACAGAAATGACTTTAAACACACTTATTTTAGTTGACAAAGTCATAATTCACATCCAACAGTCATTTACAGTCAAAAGATTAAATGTTAAAATTTCATCCATATTGACCATTTTGGGATCGTTCGACATGTCCGGAGTCATCGTTTTTCAGCCGAAAATTGATTTTTTGGACTGTACCAAAAATGATTCAAAATGTCAATTGGATCGTGCCTCATGTTGAATAACCACTTTTTAAACCCTCACAGTGACCAAAATTGCCATTTTTACAGAGTTTTGCTTACTCAAAAGCTTCAATTTTGACCCATTTCAGGCACAGAAATGACTTTAAACACACTTATTTTAGTTGACAAAGTCATAATTCACATCCAACAGTCATTTACAGTCAAAAGATTAAATGTTAAAATTTTATCCATATTGACCATTTTGGGATCGTTCGACATGTCCGGAGTCATCGTTTTTCATCCGAAAATTGATTTTTTGGACTGTACCAAAAATGATTCAAAATGTCAATTGGATCATGCCTCATGTTGAATAACCACTTTTTAAACCCTCACAGTGACCAAAATTGCCATTTTTACAGAGTTTTGATTACTCAAAAGCTTCAATTTTGACCCCTTTGAGGCACAGAAATGACTTTAAACACACTTATTTTAGTTGACAAAGTCATAATTCACATCCAACAGTCATTTACAGTCAAAAGATTAAATGTTAAAATTTCATCCATATTGACCATTTTGGGATCGTTCTACATGTCCGGAGTCATCGTTTTATATCCGAAAATTGATTTTTTGAACTGTACCAAAAATGATTCAAAATGTCAATTGGATCGTGCCTCATGTTGAATAACCACTTTTTAAACCCTCACAGTGACCAAAATTGCCAATTTTACACAGTTTTGCTTACTCAAAAGCTTCAATTTTGACCCATTTCAGGCACAGAAATGACTTTAAACACACTTATTTTAGTTGACAAAGCCATAATTCACATCCAACAGTCATTTAGAGTCAAAAGATTAAATGTTAACATTTCATCATTATAGACCATTTTGGGAACGTTCGACAGGTCCAAAGTCATTGTTTTTCGTCTAAAAATTGATTTTTTTGGACTGTACCAAAAATGATTCAAAATGTCAATTGGATCGTGCCTCATGTTGAATAACCACTTTTTAAACCCTCACAGTGACCAAAATTGCCATTTTTACAGAGTTTTGATTACTCAAAAGCTTCAATTTTGACCCATTTCAGGCACAGAAATGACTTTAAACACACTTATTTTAGTTGACAAAGTCATAATTCACATCCAACAGTCATTTACAGTCAAAAGATTAAATGTTAAAATTTCATCCATATTGACCATTTTGGGATCGTTCGACATGTCCGGAGTCATCGTTTTTCATCCGAAAATTGATTTTTTGGACTGTACCAAAAATGATTCAAAATGTCAATTGGATCGTGCCTCATGTTGAATAACCACTTTTTAAACCCTCACAGTGACCAAAATTGCCATTTTTACAGAGTTTTGCTTACTCAAAAGCTTCAATTTTGACCCATTTCAGGCACAGAAATGACTTTAAACACACTTATTTTAGTTGACAAAGTCATAATTCACATCCAACAGTCATTTACAGTCAAAAGATTAAATGTTAAAATTTCATCCATATTGACCATTTTGGGATCGTGCGACATGTCCGGAGTCATCGTTTTTCATCCGAAAATTGATTTTTTGGACTGTACCAAAAATTATTCAAAATGTCAATTGGATAGTGCCTCATGTTGAATAACCACTTTTTAAACCCTCACAGTGACCAAAATTGCCATTTTTACACAGTTTTGCTTACTCAAAAGCTTCAATTTTGACCCATTTCAGGCACAGAAATGACTTTAAACACACTTATTTTAGTTGACAAAGTCATAATTCACATCCAACAGTCATTTACAGTCAAAAGATTAAATGTTAAAATTTCATCCATATTGACCATTTTGGGATCGTTCGACATGTCCGGAGTCATCGTTTTTCATCCGAAAATTGATTTTTTGGACTGTACCAAAAATGATTCAAAATGTCAATTGGATCATGCCTCATGTTGAATAACCACTTTTTAAACCCTCACAGTGACCAAAATTGCCATTTTTACAGAGTTTTGATTACTCAAAAGCTTCAATTTTTACCCCTTTGAGGCACAGAAATGACTTTAAACACACTTATTTTAGTTGACAAAGTCATAATTCACATCCAACAGTCATTTACAGTCAAAAGATTAAATGTTAAAATTTCATCCATATTGACCATTTTGGGATCGTTCTACATGTCCGGAGTCATCGTTTTATATCCAAAAATTGATTTTTTGAACTGTACCAAAAATGATTCAAAATGTCAATTGGATCGTGCCTCATGTTGAATAACCACTTTTTAAACCCTCACAGTGACCAAAATTGCCAATTTTACACAGTTTTGCTTACTCAAAAGCTTCAATTTTGACCCATTTCAGGCACAGAAATGACTTTAAACACACTTATTTTAGTTGACAAAGCCATAATTCACATCCAACAGTCATTTAGAGTAAAAAGATTAAATGTTAAAATTTCATCCATATTGACCATTTTGGGATCGTTCGACATGTCCGGAGTCATCGTTTTTCATCCGAAAATTGATTTTTTGGACTGTACCAAAAATGATTCAAAATGTCAATTGGATCGTGCCTCATGTTGAATAACCACTTTTTAAACCCTCACAGTGACCAAAATTGCCATTTTTACAGAGTTTTGATTACTCAAAAGCTTCAATTTTGACCCATTTCAGGCACAGAAATGACTTTAAACACACTTATTTTAGTTGACAAAGTCATAATTCACATCCAACAGTCATTTACAGTCAAAAGATTAAATGTTAAAATTTCATCCATATTGACCATTTTGGGATCGTTCGACATGTCCGGAGTCATCGTTTTTCATCCGAAAATTGATTTTTTGGACTGTACCAAAAATGATTCAAAATGTCAATTGGATCGTGCCTCATGTTGAATAACCACTTTTTAAACCCTCACAGTGACCAAAATTGCCATTTTTACAGAGTTTTGATTACTCAAAAGCTTCAATTTTGACCCATTTCAGGCACAGAAATGACTTTAAACACACTTATTTTAGTTGACAAAGTCATAATTCACATCCAACAGTCATTTACAGTCAAAAGATTAAATGTTAAAATTTCATCCATATTGACCATTTTGGGATCGTGCGACATGTCCGGAGTCATCGTTTTTCATCCGAAAATTGATTTTTTGGACTGTACCAAAAATGATTCAAAATGTCAATTGGATCGTGCCTCATGTTGAATAACCACTTTTTAAACCCTCACAGTGACCAAAATTGCCATTTTTACAAAGTTTTGCTTACTCAAAAGCTTCAATTTTGACCCATTTCAGGCACAGAAATGACTTTAAACACACTTATTTTAGTTGACAAAGTCATAATTCACATCCAACAGTCATTTACAGTCAAAAGATTAAATGTTAAAATTTCATCCATATTGACCATTTTGGGATCGTTCGACATGTCCGGAGTCATCGTTTTTCATCCGAAAATTGATTTTTTGGACTGTACCAAAAATGATTCAAAATGTCAATTGGATCATGCCTCATGTTGAATAACCACTTTTTAAACCCTCACAGTGACCAAAATTGCCATTTTTACAGAGTTTTGATTACTCAAAAGCTTCAATTTTTACCCCTTTGAGGCACAGAAATGACTTTAAACACACTTATTTTAGTTGCCAAAGTCATAATTCACATCCAACAGTCATTTACAGTCAAAAGATTAAATGTTAAAATTTCATCCATATTGACCATTTTGGGATCGTTCTACATGTCCGGAGTCATCGTTTTATATCCGAAAATTGATTTTTTGAACTGTACCAAAAATGATTCAAAATGTCAATTGGATCGTGCCTCATGTTGAATAACCACTTTTTAAACCCTCACAGTGACCAAAATTGCCATTTTTACAGAGTTTTGATTACTCAAAAGCTTCAATTTTGACCCATTTCAGGCACAGAAATGACTTTAAACACACTTATTTTAGTTGACAAAGCCATAATTCACATCCAACAGTCATTTAGAGTCAAAAGATTAAATGTTAACATTTCATCATTATAGACCATTTTGGGAACGTTCGACAGGTCCAAAGTCATCGTTTTTCGTCTAAAAATTGATTTTTTTGGACTGTACCAAAAATGATTCAAAATGTCAATTGGATCGTGCCTCATGTTGAATAACCACTTTTTAAACCCTCACAGTGACCAAAATTGCCATTTTTACAGAGTTTTGATTACTCAAAAGCTTCAATTTTGACCCATTTCAGGCACAGAAATGACTTTAAACACACTTATTTTAGTTGACAAAGTCATAATTCACATCCAACAGTCATTTACAGTCAAAAGATTAAATGTTAAAATTTCATCCATATTGACCATTTTGGGATCGTTCGACATGTCCGGAGTCATCGTTTTTCATCCGAAAATTGATTTTTTGGACTGTACCAAAAATGATTCAAAATGTCAATTGGATCATGCCTCATGTTGAATAACCACTTTTTAAACCCTCACAGTGACCAAAATTGCCATTTTTACAGAGTTTTGCTTACTCAAAAGCTTCAATTTTGACCCATTTCAGGCACAGAAATGACTTTAAACACACTTATTTTAGTTGACAAAGTCATAATTCACATCCAACAGTCATTTACAGTCAAAAGATTAAATGTTAAAATTTCATCCATATTGACCATTTTGGGATCGTGCGACATGTCCGGAGTCATCGTTTTTCATCCGAAAATTGATTTTTTGGACTGTACCAAAAATTATTCAAAATGTCAATTGGATCGTGCCTCATGTTGAATAACCACTTTTTAAACCCTCACAGTGACCAAAATTGCCATTTTTACAGAGTTTTGATTACTCAAAAGCTTCAATTTTTACCCCTTTGAGGCACAGAAATGACTTTAAACACACTTATTTTAGTTGACAAAGTCATAATTCACATCCAACAGTCATTTACAGTCAAAAGATTAAATGTTAAAATTTCATCCATATTGACCATTTTGGGATCGTTCTACATGTCCGGAGTCATCGTTTTATATCCAAAAATTGATTTTTTGAACTGTACCAAAAATGATTCAAAATGTCAATTGGATCGTGCCTCATGTTGAATAACCACTTTTTAAACCCTCACAGTGACCAAAATTGCCAATTTTACACAGTTTTGCTTACTCAAAAGCTTCAATTTTGACCCATTTCAGGCACAGAAATGACTTTAAACACACTTATTTTAGTTGACAAAGTCATAATTCACATCCAACAGTCATTTACAGTCTAAAGATTAAATGTTAAAATTTCATCCATATTGACCATTTTGGGATCGTTCGACATGTCCGGAGTCATCGTTTTTCATCCGAAAATTGATTTTTTGGACTGTACCAAAAATGATTCAAAATGTCAATTGGATCGTGCCTCATGTTGAATAACCACTTTTTAAACCCTCACAGTGACCAAAATTGCCATTTTTACAGAGTTTTGATTACTCAAAAGCTTCAATTTTGACCCATTTCAGGCACAGAAATGACTTTAAACACACTTATTTTAGTTGACAAAGTCATAATTCACATCCAACAGTCATTTACAGTCAAAAGATTAAATGTTAAAATTTCATCCATATTGACCATTTTGGGATCGTGCGACATGTCCAGAGTCATCGTTTTTCATCCGAAAATTGATTTTTTGGACTGTACCAAAAATGATTCAAAATGTCAATTGGATCGTGCCTCATGTTGAATAACCACTTTTTAAACCCTCACAGTGACCAAAATTGCCATTTTTACAGAGTTTTGCTTACTCAAAAGCTTCAATTTTGACCCATTTCAGGCACAGAAATGACTTTAAACACACTTATTTTAGTTGACAAAGTCATAATTCACATCCAACAGTCATTTACAGTCAAAAGATTAAATGTTAAAATTTCATCCATATTGACCATTTTGGGATCGTTCGACATGTCCGGAGTCATCGTTTTTCATCCGAAAATTGATTTTTTGGACTGTACCAAAAATGATTCAAAATGTCAATTGGATCATGCCTCATGTTGAATAACCACTTTTTAAACCCTCACAGTGACCAAAATTGCCATTTTTACAGAGTTTTGATTACTCAAAAGCTTCAATTTTTACCCCTTTGAGGCACAGAAATGACTTTAAACACACTTATTTTAGTTGACAAAGTCATAATTCACATCCAACAGTCATTTAGAGTCAAAAGATTAAATGTTAACATTTCATCATTATAGACCATTTTGGGAACGTTCGACAGGTCCAAAGTCATTGTTTTTCGTCTAAAAATTGATTTTTTTGGACTGTACCAAAAATGATTCAAAATGTCAATTGGATCGTGCCTCATGTTGAATAACCACTTTTTAAACCCTCACAGTGACCAAAATTGCCATTTTTACAGAGTTTTGATTACTCAAAAGCTTCAATTTTGACCCATTTCAGGCACAGAAATGACTTTAAACACACTTATTTTAGTTGACAAAGTCATAATTCACATCCAACAGTCATTTACAGTCAAAAGATTAAATGTTAAAATTTCATCCATATTGACCATTTTGGGATCGTTCGACATGTCCGGAGTCATCGTTTTTCATCCGAAAATTGATTTTTTGGACTGTACCAAAAATGATTCAAAATGTCAATTGGATCGTGCCTCATGTTGAATAACCACTTTTTAAACCCTCACAGTGACCAAAATTGCCATTTTTACAGAGTTTTGCTTACTCAAAAGCTTCAATTTTGACCCATTTCAGGCACAGAAATGACTTTAAACACACTTATTTTAGTTGACAAAGTCATAATTCACATCCAACAGTCATTTACAGTCAAAAGATTAAATGTTAAAATTTCATCCATATTGACCATTTTGGGATCGTGCGACATGTCCGGAGTCATCGTTTTTCATCCGAAAATTGATTTTTTGGACTGTACCAAAAATTATTCAAAATGTCAATTGGATAGTGCCTCATGTTGAATAACCACTTTTTAAACCCTCACAGTGACCAAAATTGCCATTTTTACACAGTTTTGCTTACTCAAAAGCTTCAATTTTGACCCATTTCAGGCACAGAAATGACTTTAAACACACTTATTTTAGTTGACAAAGTCATAATTCACATCCAACAGTCATTTACAGTCAAAAGATTAAATGTTAAAATTTCATCCATATTGACCATTTTGGGATCGTTCGACATGTCCGGAGTCATCGTTTTTCATCCGAAAATTGATTTTTTGGACTGTACCAAAAATGATTCAAAATGTCAATTGGATCATGCCTCATGTTGAATAACCACTTTTTAAACCCTCACAGTGACCAAAATTGCCATTTTTACAGAGTTTTGATTACTCAAAAGCTTCAATTTTTACCCCTTTGAGGCACAGAAATGACTTTAAACACACTTATTTTAGTTGACAAAGTCATAATTCACATCCAACAGTCATTTACAGTCAAAAGATTAAATGTTAAAATTTCATCCATATTGACCATTTTGGGATCGTTCTACATGTCCGGAGTCATCGTTTTATATCCAAAAATTGATTTTTTGAACTGTACCAAAAATGATTCAAAATGTCAATTGGATCGTGCCTCATGTTGAATAACCACTTTTTAAACCCTCACAGTGACCAAAATTGCCAATTTTACACAGTTTTGCTAACTCAAAAGCTTCAATTTTGACCCATTTCAGGCACAGAAATGACTTTAAACACACTTATTTTAGTTGACAAAGCCATAATTCACATCCAACAGTCATTTAGAGTCAAAAGATTAAATGTTAAAATTTCATCCATATTGACCATTTTGGGATCGTTCGACATGTCCGGAGTCATCGTTTTTCATCCGAAAATTGATTTTTTGGACTGTACCAAAAATGATTCAAAATGTCAATTGGATCGTGCCTCATGTTGAATAACCACTTTTTAAACCCTCACAGTGACCAAAATTGCCATTTTTACAGAGTTTTGATTACTCAAAAGCTTCAATTTTGACCCATTTCAGGCACAGAAATGACTTTAAACACACTTATTTTAGTTGACAAAGTCATAATTCACATCCAACAGTCATTTACAGTCAAAAGATTAAATGTTAAAATTTCATCCATATTGACCATTTTGGGATCGTTCGACATGTCCGGAGTCATCGTTTTTCATCCGGAAATTGATTTTTTGGACTGTACCAAAAATGATTCAAAATGTCAATTGGATCGTGCCTCATGTTGAATAACCACTTTTTAAACCCTCACAGTGACCAAAATTGCCATTTTTACAGAGTTTTGATTACTCAAAAGCTTCAATTTTGACCCATTTCAGGCACAGAAATGACTTTAAACACACTTATTTTAGTTGACAAAGTCATAATTCACATCCAACAGTCATTTACAGTCAAAAGATTAAATGTTAAAATTTCATCCATATTGACCATTTTGGGATCGTGCGACATGTCCAGAGTCATCGTTTTTCATCCGAAAATTGATTTTTTGGACTGTACCAAAAATGATTCAAAATGTCAATTGGATCGTGCCTCATGTTGAATAACCACTTTTTAAACCCTCACAGTGACCAAAATTGCCATTTTTACAAAGTTTTGCTTACTCAAAAGCTTCAATTTTGACCCATTTCAGGCACAGAAATGACTTTAAACACACTTATTTTAGTTGACAAAGTCATAATTCACATCCAACAGTCATTTACAGTCAAAAGATTAAATGTTAAAATTTCATCCATATTGACCATTTTGGGATCGTTCGACATGTCCGGAGTCATCGTTTTTCATCCGAAAATTGATTTTTTGGACTGTACCAAAAATGATTCAAAATGTCAATTGGATCATGCCTCATGTTGAATAACCACTTTTTAAACCCTCACAGTGACCAAAATTGCCATTTTTACAGAGTTTTGATTACTCAAAAGCTTCAATTTTTACCCCTTTGAGGCACAGAAATGACTTTAAACACACTTATTTTAGTTGCCAAAGTCATAATTCACATCCAACAGTCATTTACAGTCAAAAGATTAAATGTTAAAATTTCATCCATATTGACCATTTTGGGATCGTTCTACATGTCCGGAGTCATCGTTTTATATCCGAAAATTGATTTTTTGAACTGTACCAAAAATGATTCAAAATGTCAATTGGATCGTGCCTCATGTTGAATAACCACTTTTTAAACCCTCACAGTGACCAAAATTGCCATTTTTACAGAGTTTTGATTACTCAAAAGCTTCAATTTTGACCCATTTCAGGCACAGAAATGACTTTAAACACACTTATTTTAGTTGACAAAGCCATAATTCACATCCAACAGTCATTTAGAGTCAAAAGATTAAATGTTAACATTTCATCATTATAGACCATTTTGGGAACGTTCGACAGGTCCAAAGTCATCGTTTTTCGTCTAAAAATTGATTTTTTTGGACTGTACCAAAAATGATTCAAAATGTCAATTGGATCGTGCCTCATGTTGAATAACCACTTTTTAAACCCTCACAGTGACCAAAATTGCCATTTTTACAGAGTTTTGATTACTCAAAAGCTTCAATTTTGACCCATTTCAGGCACAGAAATGACTTTAAACACACTTATTTTAGTTGACAAAGTCATAATTCACATCCAACAGTCATTTACAGTCAAAAGATTAAATGTTAAAATTTCATCCATATTGACCATTTTGGGATCGTTCGACATGTCCGGAGTCATCGTTTTTCATCCGAAAATTGATTTTTTGGACTGTACCAAAAATGATTCAAAATGTCAATTGGATCATGCCTCATGTTGAATAACCACTTTTTAAACCCTCACAGTGACCAAAATTGCCATTTTTACAGAGTTTTGCTTACTCAAAAGCTTCAATTTTGACCCATTTCAGGCACAGAAATGACTTTAAACACACTTATTTTAGTTGACAAAGTCATAATTCACATCCAACAGTCATTTACAGTCAAAAGATTAAATGTTAAAATTTCATCCATATTGACCATTTTGGGATCGTGCGACATGTCCGGAGTCATCGTTTTTCATCCGAAAATTGATTTTTTGGACTGTACCAAAAATTATTCAAAATGTCAATTGGATCGTGCCTCATGTTGAATAACCACTTTTTAAACCCTCACAGTGACCAAAATTGCCATTTTTACAGAGTTTTGATTACTCAAAAGCTTCAATTTTTACCCCTTTGAGGCACAGAAATGACTTTAAACACACTTATTTTAGTTGACAAAGTCATAATTCACATCCAACAGTCATTTACAGTCAAAAGATTAAATGTTAAAATTTCATCCATATTGACCATTTTGGGATCGTTCTACATGTCCGGAGTCATCGTTTTATATCCAAAAATTGATTTTTTGAACTGTACCAAAAATGATTCAAAATGTCAATTGGATCGTGCCTCATGTTGAATAACCACTTTTTAAACCCTCACAGTGACCAAAATTGCCAATTTTACACAGTTTTGCTTACTCAAAAGCTTCAATTTTGACCCATTTCAGGCACAGAAATGACTTTAAACACACTTATTTTAGTTGACAAAGTCATAATTCACATCCAACAGTCATTTACAGTCTAAAGATTAAATGTTAAAATTTCATCCATATTGACCATTTTGGGATCGTTCGACATGTCCGGAGTCATCGTTTTTCATCCGAAAATTGATTTTTTGGACTGTACCAAAAATGATTCAAAATGTCAATTGGATCGTGCCTCATGTTGAATAACCACTTTTTAAACCCTCACAGTGACCAAAATTGCCATTTTTACAGAGTTTTGATTACTCAAAAGCTTCAATTTTGACCCATTTCAGGCACAGAAATGACTTTAAACACACTTATTTTAGTTGACAAAGTCATAATTCACATCCAACAGTCATTTACAGTCAAAAGATTAAATGTTAAAATTTCATCCATATTGACCATTTTGGGATCATGCGACATGTCCGGAGTCATCGTTTTTCATCCGAAAATTGATTTTTTGGACTGTACCAAAAATGATTCAAAATGTCAATTGGATCGTGCCTCATGTTGAATAACCACTTTTTAAACCCTCACAGTGACCAAAATTGCCATTTTTACCGAGTTTTGCTTACTCAAATCTTCAATTTTGACCCATTTCAGGCACAGAAATGACTTTAAACACACTTATTTTAGTTGACAAAGTCATAATTCACATCCAACAGTCATTTACAGTCAAAAGATTAAATGTTAAAATTTCATCCATATTGACCATTTTGGGATCGTTCGACATGTCCGGAGTCATCGTTTTTCATCCGAAAATTGATTTTTTGGACTGTACCAAAAATGATTCAAAATGTCAATTGGATCATGCCTCATGTTGAATAACCACTTTTTAAACCCTCACAGTGACCAAAATTGCCATTTTTACAGAGTTTTGATTACTCAAAAGCTTCAATTTTTACCCCTTTGAGGCACAGAAATGACTTTAAACACACTTATTTTAGTTGACAAAGTCATAATTCACATCCAACAGTCATTTACAGTCAAAAGATTAAATGTTAAAATTTCATCCATATTGACCATTTTGGGATCGTTCTACATGTCCGGAGTCATCGTTTTATATCCAAAAATTGATTTTTTGAACTGTACCAAAAATGATTCAAAATGTCAATTGGATCGTGCCTCATGTTGAATAACCACTTTTTAAACCCTCACAGTGACCAAAATTGCCAATTTTACACAGTTTTGCTTACTCAAAAGCTTCAATTTTGACCCATTTCAGGCACAGAAATGACTTTAAACACACTTATTTTAGTTGACAAAGCCATAATTCACATCCAACAGTCATTTAGAGTCAAAAGATTAAATGTTAAAATTTCATCCATATTGACCATTTTGGGATCGTTCGACATGTCCGGAGTCATCGTTTTTCATCCGAAAATTGATTTTTTGGACTGTACCAAAAATGATTCAAAATGTCAATTGGATCGTGCCTCATGTTGAATAACCACTTTTTAAACCCTCACAGTGACCAAAATTGCCATTTTTACAGAGTTTTGATTACTCAAAAGCTTCAATTTTGACCCATTTCAGGCACAGAAATGACTTTAAACACACTTATTTTAGTTGACAAAGTCATAATTCACATCCAACAGTCATTTACAGTCAAAAGATTAAATGTTAAAATTTCATCCATATTGACCATTTTGGGATCGTTCGACATGTCCGGAGTCATCGTTTTTCATCCGAAAATTGATTTTTTGGACTGTACCAAAAATGATTCAAAATGTCAATTGGATCGGTCCTCATGTTGAATAACCACTTTTTAAACCCTCACAGTGACCAAAATTGCCATTTTTACAGAGTTTTGATTACTCAAAAGCTTCAATTTTGACCCATTTCAGGCACAGAAATGACTTTAAACACACTTATTTTAGTGGACAAAGTCATAATTCACATCCAACAGTCATTTACAGTCAAAAGATTAAATGTTAAAATTTCATCCATATTGACCATTTTGGGATCGTGCGACATGTCCGGAGTCATCGTTTTTCATCCGAAAATTGATTTTTTGGACTGTACCAAAAATGATTCAAAATGTCAATTGGATCGTGCCTCATGTTGAATAACCACTTTTTAAACCCTCACAGTGACCAAAATTGCCATTTTTACAGAGTTTTGCTTACTCAAAAGCTTCAATTTTGACCCATTTCAGGCACAGAAATGACTTTAAACACACTTATTTTAGTTGACAAAGTCATAATTCACATCCAACAGTCATTTACAGTCAAAAGATTAAATGTTAAAATTTCATCCATATTGACCATTTTGGGATCGTTCGACATATCCGGAGTCATCGTTTTTCATCCGAAAATTGATTTTTTGGACTGTACCAAAAATGATTCAAAATGTCAATTGGATCATGCCTCATGTTGAATAACCACTTTTTAAACCCTCACAGTGACCAAAATTGCCATTTTTACAGAGTTTTCATTACTCAAAAGCTTCAATTTTTACCCCTTTGAGGCACAGAAATGACTTTAAACACACTTATTTTAGTTGCCAAAGTCATAATTCACATCCAACAGTCATTTACAGTCAAAAGATTAAATGTTAAAATTTCATCCATATTGACCATTTTGGGATCGTTCTACATGTCCGGAGTCATCGTTTTATATCCGAAAATTTATTTTTTGAACTGTACTAAAAATGATTCAAAATGTCAATTGGATCGTGCCTCATGTTGAATAACCACTTTTTAAACCCTCACAGTGACCAAAATTGCCATTTTTACAGAGTTTTGATTACTCAAAAGCTTCAATTTTGACCCATTTCAGGCACAGAAATGACTTTAAACACACTTATTTTAGTTGACAAAGTCATAATTCACATCCAACAGTCATTTAGAGTCAAAAGATTAAATGTTAACATTTCATCATTATAGACCATTTTGGGAACGTTCGACAGGTCCAAAGTCATTGTTTTTCGTCTAAAAATTGATTTTTTTGGACTGTACCAAAAATGATTCAAAATGTCAATTGGATCGTGCCTCATGTTGAATAACCACTTTTTAAACCCTCACAGTGACCAAAATTGCCATTTTTACAGAGTTTTGATTACTCAAAAGCTTCAATTTTGACCCATTTCAGGCACAGAAATGACTTTAAACACACTTATTTTAGTTGACAAAGTCATAATTCACATCCAACAGTCATTTACAGTCAAAAGATTAAATGTTAAAATTTCATCCATATTGACCATTTTGGGATCGTTCGACATGTCCGGAGTCATCGTTTTTCATCTGAAAATTGATTTTTTGGACTGTACCAAAAATGATTCAAAATGTCAATTGGATCGTGCCTCATGTTGAATAACCACTTTTTAAACCCTCACAGTGACCAAAATTGCCATTTTTACAGAGTTTTGCTTACTCAAAAGCTTCAATTTTGACCCATTTCAGGCACAGAAATGACTTTAAACACACTTATTTTAGTTGACAAAGTCATAATTCACATCCAACAGTCATTTACAGTCAAAAGATTAAATGTTAAAATTTCATCCATATTGACCATTTTGGGATCGTGCGACATGTCCGGAGTCATCGTTTTTCATCCGAAAATTGATTTTTTGGACTGTACCAAAAATTATTCAAAATGTCAATTGGATAGTGCCTCATGTTGAATAACCACTTTTTAAACCCTCACAGTGACCAAAATTGCCATTTTTACACAGTTTTGCTTACTCAAAAGCTTCAATTTTGACCCATTTCAGGCACAGAAATGACTTTAAACACACTTATTTTAGTTGACAAAGTCATAATTCACATCCAACAGTCATTTACAGTCAAAAGATTAAATGTTAAAATTTCATCCATATTGACCATTTTGGGATCGTTCGACATGTCCGGAGTCATCGTTTTTCATCCGAAAATTGATTTTTTGGACTGTACCAAAAATGATTCAAAATGTCAATTGGATCATGCCTCATGTTGAATAACCACTTTTTAAACCCTCACAGTGACCAAAATTGCCATTTTTACAGAGTTTTGATTACTCAAAAGCTTCAATTTTTACCCCTTTGAGGCACAGAAATGACTTTAAACACACTTATTTTAGTTGACAAAGTCATAATTCACATCCAACAGTCATTTACAGTCAAAAGATTAAATGTTAAAATTTCATCCATATTGACCATTTTGGGATCGTTCTACATGTCCGGAGTCATCGTTTTATATCCAAAAATTGATTTTTTGAACTGTACCAAAAATGATTCAAAATGTCAATTGGATCGTGCCTCATGTTGAATAACCACTTTTTAAACCCTCACAGTGACCAAAATTGCCAATTTTACACAGTTTTGCTAACTCAAAAGCTTCAATTTTGACCCATTTCAGGCACAGAAATGACTTTAAACACACTTATTTTAGTTGACAAAGCCATAATTCACATCCAACAGTCATTTAGAGTCAAAAGATTAAATGTTAAAATTTCATCCATATTGACCATTTTGGGATCGTTCGACATGTCCGGAGTCATCGTTTTTCATCCGAAAATTGATTTTTTGGACTGTACCAAAAATGATTCAAAATGTCAATTGGATCGTGCCTCATGTTGAATAACCACTTTTTAAACCCTCACAGTGACCAAAATTGCCATTTTTACAGAGTTTTGATTACTCAAAAGCTTCAATTTTGACCCATTTCAGGCACAGAAATGACTTTAAACACACTTATTTTAGTTGACAAAGTCATAATTCACATCCAACAGTCATTTACAGTCAAAAGATTAAATGTTAAAATTTCATCCATATTGACCATTTTGGGATCGTTCGACATGTCCGGAGTCATCGTTTTTCATCCGGAAATTGATTTTTTGGACTGTACCAAAAATGATTCAAAATGTCAATTGGATCGTGCCTCATGTTGAATAACCACTTTTTAAACCCTCACAGTGACCAAAATTGCCATTTTTACAGAGTTTTGATTACTCAAAAGCTTCAATTTTGACCCATTTCAGGCACAGAAATGACTTTAAACACACTTATTTTAGTTGACAAAGTCATAATTCACATCCAACAGTCATTTACAGTCAAAAGATTAAATGTTAAAATTTCATCCATATTGACCATTTTGGGATCGTGCGACATGTCCAGAGTCATCGTTTTTCATCCGAAAATTGATTTTTTGGACTGTACCAAAAATGATTCAAAATGTCAATTGGATCGTGCCTCATGTTGAATAACCACTTTTTAAACCCTCACAGTGACCAAAATTGCCATTTTTACAAAGTTTTGCTTACTCAAAAGCTTCAATTTTGACCCATTTCAGGCACAGAAATGACTTTAAACACACTTATTTTAGTTGACAAAGTCATAATTCACATCCAACAGTCATTTACAGTCAAAAGATTAAATGTTAAAATTTCATCCATATTGACCATTTTGGGATCGTTCGACATGTCCGGAGTCATCGTTTTTCATCCGAAAATTGATTTTTTGGACTGTACCAAAAATGATTCAAAATGTCAATTGGATCATGCCTCATGTTGAATAACCACTTTTTAAACCCTCACAGTGACCAAAATTGCCATTTTTACAGAGTTTTGATTACTCAAAAGCTTCAATTTTTACCCCTTTGAGGCACAGAAATGACTTTAAACACACTTATTTTAGTTGCCAAAGTCATAATTCACATCCAACAGTCATTTACAGTCAAAAGATTAAATGTTAAAATTTCATCCATATTGACCATTTTGGGATCGTTCTACATGTCCGGAGTCATCGTTTTATATCCGAAAATTGATTTTTTGAACTGTACCAAAAATGATTCAAAATGTCAATTGGATCGTGCCTCATGTTGAATAACCACTTTTTAAACCCTCACAGTGACCAAAATTGCCATTTTTACAGAGTTTTGATTACTCAAAAGCTTCAATTTTGACCCATTTCAGGCACAGAAATGACTTTAAACACACTTATTTTAGTTGACAAAGCCATAATTCACATCCAACAGTCATTTAGAGTCAAAAGATTAAATGTTAACATTTCATCATTATAGACCATTTTGGGAACGTTCGACAGGTCCAAAGTCATCGTTTTTCGTCTAAAAATTGATTTTTTTGGACTGTACCAAAAATGATTCAAAATGTCAATTGGATCGTGCCTCATGTTGAATAACCACTTTTTAAACCCTCACAGTGACCAAAATTGCCATTTTTACAGAGTTTTGATTACTCAAAAGCTTCAATTTTGACCCATTTCAGGCACAGAAATGACTTTAAACACACTTATTTTAGTTGACAAAGTCATAATTCACATCCAACAGTCATTTACAGTCAAAAGATTAAATGTTAAAATTTCATCCATATTGACCATTTTGGGATCGTTCGACATGTCCGGAGTCATCGTTTTTCATCCGAAAATTGATTTTTTGGACTGTACCAAAAATGATTCAAAATGTCAATTGGATCATGCCTCATGTTGAATAACCACTTTTTAAACCCTCACAGTGACCAAAATTGCCATTTTTACAGAGTTTTGCTTACTCAAAAGCTTCAATTTTGACCCATTTCAGGCACAGAAATGACTTTAAACACACTTATTTTAGTTGACAAAGTCATAATTCACATCCAACAGTCATTTACAGTCAAAAGATTAAATGTTAAAATTTCATCCATATTGACCATTTTGGGATCGTGCGACATGTCCGGAGTCATCGTTTTTCATCCGAAAATTGATTTTTTGGACTGTACCAAAAATTATTCAAAATGTCAATTGGATCGTGCCTCATGTTGAATAACCACTTTTTAAACCCTCACAGTGACCAAAATTGCCATTTTTACAGAGTTTTGATTACTCAAAAGCTTCAATTTTTACCCCTTTGAGGCACAGAAATGACTTTAAACACACTTATTTTAGTTGACAAAGTCATAATTCACATCCAACAGTCATTTACAGTCAAAAGATTAAATGTTAAAATTTCATCCATATTGACCATTTTGGGATCGTTCTACATGTCCGGAGTCATCGTTTTATATCCAAAAATTGATTTTTTGAACTGTACCAAAAATGATTCAAAATGTCAATTGGATCGTGCCTCATGTTGAATAACCACTTTTTAAACCCTCACAGTGACCAAAATTGCCAATTTTACACAGTTTTGCTTACTCAAAAGCTTCAATTTTGACCCATTTCAGGCACAGAAATGACTTTAAACACACTTATTTTAGTTGACAAAGTCATAATTCACATCCAACAGTCATTTACAGTCTAAAGATTAAATGTTAAAATTTCATCCATATTGACCATTTTGGGATCGTTCGACATGTCCGGAGTCATCGTTTTTCATCCGAAAATTGATTTTTTGGACTGTACCAAAAATGATTCAAAATGTCAATTGGATCGTGCCTCATGTTGAATAACCACTTTTTAAACCCTCACAGTGACCAAAATTGCCATTTTTACAGAGTTTTGATTACTCAAAAGCTTCAATTTTGACCCATTTCAGGCACAGAAATGACTTTAAACACACTTATTTTAGTTGACAAAGTCATAATTCACATCCAACAGTCATTTACAGTCAAAAGATTAAATGTTAAAATTTCATCCATATTGACCATTTTGGGATCATGCGACATGTCCGGAGTCATCGTTTTTCATCCGAAAATTGATTTTTTGGACTGTACCAAAAATGATTCAAAATGTCAATTGGATCGTGCCTCATGTTGAATAACCACTTTTTAAACCCTCACAGTGACCAAAATTGCCATTTTTACCGAGTTTTGCTTACTCAAATCTTCAATTTTGACCCATTTCAGGCACAGAAATGACTTTAAACACACTTATTTTAGTTGACAAAGTCATAATTCACATCCAACAGTCATTTACAGTCAAAAGATTAAATGTTAAAATTTCATCCATATTGACCATTTTGGGATCGTTCGACATGTCCGGAGTCATCGTTTTTCATCCGAAAATTGATTTTTTGGACTGTACCAAAAATGATTCAAAATGTCAATTGGATCATGCCTCATGTTGAATAACCACTTTTTAAACCCTCACAGTGACCAAAATTGCCATTTTTACAGAGTTTTGATTACTCAAAAGCTTCAATTTTTACCCCTTTGAGGCACAGAAATGACTTTAAACACACTTATTTTAGTTGACAAAGTCATAATTCACATCCAACAGTCATTTACAGTCAAAAGATTAAATGTTAAAATTTCATCCATATTGACCATTTTGGGATCGTTCTACATGTCCGGAGTCATCGTTTTATATCCAAAAATTGATTTTTTGAACTGTACCAAAAATGATTCAAAATGTCAATTGGATCGTGCCTCATGTTGAATAACCACTTTTTAAACCCTCACAGTGACCAAAATTGCCAATTTTACACAGTTTTGCTTACTCAAAAGCTTCAATTTTGACCCATTTCAGGCACAGAAATGACTTTAAACACACTTATTTTAGTTGACAAAGCCATAATTCACATCCAACAGTCATTTAGAGTCAAAAGATTAAATGTTAAAATTTCATCCATATTGACCATTTTGGGATCGTTCGACATGTCCGGAGTCATCGTTTTTCATCCGAAAATTGATTTTTTGGACTGTACCAAAAATGATTCAAAATGTCAATTGGATCGTGCCTCATGTTGAATAACCACTTTTTAAACCCTCACAGTGACCAAAATTGCCATTTTTACAGAGTTTTGATTACTCAAAAGCTTCAATTTTGACCCATTTCAGGCACAGAAATGACTTTAAACACACTTATTTTAGTTGACAAAGTCATAATTCACATCCAACAGTCATTTACAGTCAAAAGATTAAATGTTAAAATTTCATCCATATTGACCATTTTGGGATCGTTCGACATGTCCGGAGTCATCGTTTTTCATCCGAAAATTGATTTTTTGGACTGTACCAAAAATGATTCAAAATGTCAATTGGATCGGTCCTCATGTTGAATAACCACTTTTTAAACCCTCACAGTGACCAAAATTGCCATTTTTACAGAGTTTTGATTACTCAAAAGCTTCAATTTTGACCCATTTCAGGCACAGAAATGACTTTAAACACACTTATTTTAGTTGACAAAGTCATAATTCACATCCAACAGTCATCTACAGTCAAAAGATTAAATGTTAAAATTTCATCCATATTGACCATTTTGGGATCGTGCGACATGTCCGGAGTCATCGTTTTTCATCCGAAAATTGATTTTTTGGACTGTACCAAAAATGATTCAAAATGTCAATTGGATCGTGCCTCATGTTGAATAACCACTTTTTAAACCCTCACAGTGACCAAAATTGCCATTTTTACAGAGTTTTGCTTACTCAAAAGCTTCAATTTTGACCCATTTCAGGCACAGAAATGACTTTAAACACACTTATTTTAGTTGACAAAGTCATAATTCACATCCAACAGTCATTTACAGTCAAAAGATTAAATGTTAAAATTTCATCCATATTGACCATTTTGGGATCGTTCGACATATCCGGAGTCATCGTTTTTCATCCGAAAATTGATTTTTTGGACTGTACCAAAAATGATTCAAAATGTCAATTGGATCATGCCTCATGTTGAATAACCACTTTTTAAACCCTCACAGTGACCAAAATTGCCATTTTTACAGAGTTTTCATTACTCAAAAGCTTCAATTTTTACCCCTTTGAGGCACAGAAATGACTTTAAACACACTTATTTTAGTTGCCAAAGTCATAATTCACATCCAACAGTCATTTACAGTCAAAAGATTAAATGTTAAAATTTCATCCATATTGACCATTTTGGGATCGTTCTACATGTCCGGAGTCATCGTTTTATATCCGAAAATTTATTTTTTGAACTGTACTAAAAATGATTCAAAATGTCAATTGGATCGTGCCTCATGTTGAATAACCACTTTTTAAACCCTCACAGTGACCAAAATTGCCATTTTTACAGAGTTTTGATTACTCAAAAGCTTCAATTTTGACCCATTTCAGGCACAGAAATGACTTTAAACACACTTATTTTAGTTGACAAAGCCATAATTCACATCCAACAGTCATTTAGAGTCAAAAGATTAAATGTTAACATTTCATCATTATAGACCATTTTGGGAACGTTCGACAGGTCCAAAGTCATCGTTTTTCGTCTAAAAATTGATTTTTTTGGACTGTACCAAAAATGATTCAAAATGTCAATTGGATCGTGCCTCATGTTGAATAACCACTTTTTAAACCCTCACAGTGACCAAAATTGCCATTTTTACAGAGTTTTGATTACTCAAAAGCTTCAATTTTGACCCATTTCAGGCACAGAAATGACTTTAAACACACTTATTTTAGTTGACAAAGTCATAATTCACATCCAACAGTCATTTACAGTCAAAAGATTAAATGTTAAAATTTCATCCATATTGACCATTTTGGGATCGTTCGACATGTCCGGAGTCATCGTTTTTCATCCGAAAATTGATTTTTTGGACTGTACCAAAAATGATTCAAAATGTCAATTGGATCATGCCTCATGTTGAATAACCACTTTTTAAACCCTCACAGTGACCAAAATTGCCATTTTTACAGAGTTTTGCTTACTCAAAAGCTTCAATTTTGACCCATTTCAGGCACAGAAATGACTTTAAACACACTTATTTTAGTTGACAAAGTCATAATTCACATCCAACAGTCATTTACAGTCAAAAGATTAAATGTTAAAATTTCATCCATATTGACCATTTTGGGATCGTGCGACATGTCCGGAGTCATCGTTTTTCATCCGAAAATTGATTTTTTGGACTGTACCAAAAATTATTCAAAATGTCAATTGGATCGTGCCTCATGTTGAATAACCACTTTTTAAACCCTCACAGTGACCAAAATTGCCATTTTTACAGAGTTTTGATTACTCAAAAGCTTCAATTTTTACCCCTTTGAGGCACAGAAATGACTTTAAACACACTTATTTTAGTTGACAAAGTCATAATTCACATCCAACAGTCATTTACAGTCAAAAGATTAAATGTTAAAATTTCATCCATATTGACCATTTTGGGATCGTTCTACATGTCCGGAGTCATCGTTTTATATCCAAAAATTGATTTTTTGAACTGTACCAAAAATGATTCAAAATGTCAATTGGATCGTGCCTCATGTTGAATAACCACTTTTTAAACCCTCACAGTGACCAAAATTGCCAATTTTACACAGTTTTGCTTACTCAAAAGCTTCAATTTTGACCCATTTCAGGCACAGAAATGACTTTAAACACACTTATTTTAGTTGACAAAGTCATAATTCACATCCAACAGTCATTTACAGTCTAAAGATTAAATGTTAAAATTTCATCCATATTGACCATTTTGGGATCGTTCGACATGTCCGGAGTCATCGTTTTTCATCCGAAAATTGATTTTTTGGACTGTACCAAAAATGATTCAAAATGTCAATTGGATCGTGCCTCATGTTGAATAACCACTTTTTAAACCCTCACAGTGACCAAAATTGCCATTTTTACAGAGTTTTGCTTACTCAAAAGCTTCAATTTTGACCCATTTCAGGCACAGAAATGACTTTAAACACACTTATTTTAGTTGACAAAGTCATAATTCACATCCAACAGTCATTTACAGTCAAAAGATTAAATGTTAAAATTTCATCCATATTGACCATTTTGGGATCGTTCGACATGTCCGGAGTCATCGTTTTTCATCCGAAAATTGATTTTTTGGACTGTACCAAAAATGATTCAAAATGTCAATTGGATCATGCCTCATGTTGAATAACCACTTTTTAAACCCTCACAGTGACCAAAATTGCCATTTTTACAGAGTTTTGATTACTCAAAAGCTTCAATTTTTACCCCTTTGAGGCACAGAAATGACTTTAAACACACTTATTTTAGTTGACAAAGTCATAATTCACATCCAACAGTCATTTACAGTCAAAAGATTAAATGTTAAAATTTCATCCATATTGACCATTTTGGGATCGTTCTACATGTCCGGAGTCATCGTTTTATATCCGAAAATTGATTTTTTGAACTGTACCAAAAATGATTCAAAATGTCAATTGGATCGTGCCTCATGTTGAATAACCACTTTTTAAACCCTCACAGTGACCAAAATTGCCAATTTTACACAGTTTTGCTTACTCAAAAGCTTCAATTTTGACCCATTTCAGGCACAGAAATGACTTTAAACACACTTATTTTAGTTGACAAAGCCATAATTCACATCCAACAGTCATTTAGAGTCAAAAGATTAAATGTTAACATTTCATCATTATAGACCATTTTGGGAACGTTCGACAGGTCCAAAGTCATCGTTTTTCGTCTAAAAATTGATTTTTTTGGACTGGACCAAAAATGATTCAAAATGTCAATTGGATCGTGCCTCATGTTGAATAACCACTTTTTAAACCCTCACAGTGACCAAAATTGCCATTTTTACAGAGTTTTGATTACTCAAAAGCTTCAATTTTGACCCATTTCAGGCACAGAAATGACTTTAAACACACTTATTTTAGTTGACAAAGTCATAATTCACATCCAACAGTCATTCACAGTCAAAAGATTAAATGTTAAAATTTCATCCATATTGACCATTTTGGGATCGTTCGACATGTCCGGAGTCATCGTTTTTCATCCGAAAATTGATTTTTTGGACTGTACCAAAAATGATTCAAAATGTCAATTGGATCGTGCCTCATGTTGAATAACCACTTTTTAAACCCTCACAGTGACCAAAATTGCCATTTTTACAGAGTTTTGCTTACTCAAAAGCTTCAATTTTGACCCATTTCAGGCACAGAAATGACTTTAAACACACTTATTTTAGTTGACAAAGTCATAATTCACATCCAACAGTCATTTACAGTCAAAAGATTAAATGTTAAAATTTCATCCATATTGACCATTTTGGGATCGTGCGACATGTCCGGAGTCATCGTTTTTCATCCGAAAATTGATTTTTTGGACTGTACCAAAAATTATTCAAAATGTCAATTGGATCGTGCCTCATGTTGAATAACCACTTTTTAAACCCTCACAGTGACCAAAATTGCCATTTTTACAGAGTTTTGCTTACTCAAAAGCTTCAATTTTGACCCATTTCAGGCACAGAAATGACTTTAAACACACTTATTTTAGTTGACAAAGTCATAATTCACATCCAACAGTCATTTACAGTCAAAAGATTAAATGTTAAAATTTCATCCATATTGACCATTTTGGGATCATTCGACATGTCCGGAGTCATCGTTTTTCATCCGAAAATTGATTTTTTGGACTGTACCAAAAATGATTCAAAATGTCAATTGGATCATGCCTCATGTTGAATAACCACTTTTTAAACCCTCACAGTGACCAAAATTGCCATTTTTACAGAGTTTTGATTACTCAAAAGCTTCAATTTTTACCCCTTTGAGGCACAGAAATGACTTTAAACACACTTATTTTAGTTGACAAAGTCATAATTCACATCCAACAGTCATTTACAGTCAAAAGATTAAATGTTAAAATTTCATCCATATTGACCATTTTGGGATCGTTCTACATGTCCGGAGTCATCGTTTTATATCCAAAAATGGATTTTTTGAACTGTACCAAAAATGATTCAAAATGTCAATTGGATCGTGCCTCATGTTGAATAACCACTTTTTAAACCCTCACAGTGACCAAAATTGCCAATTTTACACAGTTTTGCTTACTCAAAAGCTTCAATTTTGACCCATTTCAGGCACAGAAATGACTTTAAACACACTTATTTTAGTTGACAAAGCCATAATTCACATCCAACAGTCATTTAGAGTCAAAAGATTAAATGTTAACATTTCATCATTATAGACCATTTTGGGAACGTTCGACAGGTCCGAAGTCATCGTTTTTCGTCTAAAAATTGATTTTTTTGGACTGTACCAAAAATGATTCAAAATGTCAATTGGATCGTGCCTCATGTTGAATAACCACTTTTTAAACCCTCAGAGTGACCAAAATTGCCATTTTTACAGAGTTTTGATTACTCAAAAGCTTCAATTTTTACCCCTTTGAGGCACAGAAATGACTTTAAACACACTTATTTTAGTTGACAAAGTCATAATTCACATCCAACAGTCATTTACAGTCAAAAGATTAAATGTTAAAATTTCATCCATATTGACCATTTTGGGATCGTTCGACATGTCCGGAGTCATCGTTTTTCATCCGAAAATTGATTTTTTTGGACTGTACCAAAAATGATTCAAAATGTCAATTGGATCGTGCCTCATGTTGAATAACCACTTTTTAAACCCTCACAGTGACCAAAATTGCCATTTTTACAGAGTTTTGATTACTCAAAAGCTTCAATTTTGACCCATTTCAGGCACAGAAATGACTTTAAACACACTTATTTTAGTTGACAAAGTCATAATTCACATCCAACAGTCATTTACAGTCAAAAGATTAAATGTTAAAATTTCATCCATATTGACCATTTTGGGATCGTTCGACATGTCCGGAGTCATCGTTTTTCATCCGAAAATTGATTTTTTGGACTGTACCAAAAATGATTCAAAATGTCAATTGGATCGTGCCTCATTTTGAATAACCACTTTTTAAACCCTCACAGTGACCAAAATTGCCAATTTTACAGAGTTTTGCTTACACAAAAGCTTCAATTTTGACCCGTTTCAGGCACAGAAATGACTTTAAACACACTTATTTTAGTTGACAAAGTCATTATTCACATCCAACAGTCATTTACAGTCAAAAGATTAAATGTTAAAATTTCATCCATATTGACCATTTTGGGATTGTTCGACATGTCCGGAGTCATCGTTTTTCATCCGAAAATTGATTTTTTGGACTGTACCAAAAATGATTCAAAATGTCAATTGGATCGTGCCTCATGTTGAATAACCACTTTTTAAACCCTCACAGTGACCAAAATTGCCATTTTTACAGAGTTTTGCTTACTCAAAAGCTTCAATTTTGACCCATTTCAGGCACAGAAATGACTTTAAACACACTTATTTTAGTTGACAAAGGTAAAATTCACATCCAACAGTCATTTACAGTTAAAAGATTAAATGTTAAAATTTCATCCATATTGACCATTTTGGGATCGTTCGACATGTCCGGAGTCATCGTTTTTCATCCGAAAATTGATTTTTTGGACTGTACCAAAAATGATTCAAAATGTCAATTGGATCGTGCCTCATGTTGAATAACCACTTTTTAAACCCTCACAGTGACCAAAATTGCCATTTTTACAGAGTTTTGCTTACTCAAAAGCTTCAATTTTGACCCATTTCAGGCACAGAAATGACTTTAAACACACTTATTTTAGTTGACAAACTCATAATTCACATCCAACAGTCATTTACAGTCAAAAGATTAAATGTTAAAATTTCATCCATATTGACCATTTTGGGATCGTTCGACATGTCCGGAGTCATCGTTTTTCATCCGAAAATTGATTTTTTGGACTGTACCAAAAATGATTCAAAATGTCAATTGGATCGTGCCTCATGTTGAATAACCACTTTTTAAACCCTCACAGTGACCAAAATTGCCATTTTTACAGAGTTTTGATTACTCAAAAGCTTCAATTTTGACCCATTTCAGGCACAGAAATGACTTTAAACACACTTATTTTAGTTGACAAAGTCATAATTCACATCCAACAGTCATTTACAGTCAAAAGATTAAATGTTAAAATTTCATCCATATTGACCATTTTGGGATCATGCGACATGTCCGGAGTCATCGTTTTTCATCCGAAAATTGATTTTTTGGACTGTACCAAAAATGATTCAAAATGTCAATTGGATCGTGCCTCATGTTGAATAACCACTTTTTAAACCCTCACAGTGACCAAAATTGCCATTTTTACAGAGTTTTGCTTACTCAAAAGCTTCAATTTTGACCCATTTCAGGCACAGAAATGACTTTAAACACACTTATTTTAGTTGACAAAGTCATAATTCACATCCAACAGTCATTTACAGTCAAAAGATTAAATGTTAAAATTTCATCCATATTGACCATTTTGGGATCGTTCGACATGTCCGGAGTCATCGTTTTTCATCCGAAAATTGATTTTTTGGACTGTACCAAAAATGATTCAAAATGTCAATTGGATCATGCCTCATGTTGAATAACCACTTTTTAAACCCTCACAGTGACCAAAATTGCCATTTTTACAGAGTTTTGATTACTCAAAAGCTTCAATTTTTACCCCTTTGAGGCACAGAAATGACTTTAAACACACTTATTTTAGTTGACAAAGTCATAATTCACATCCAACAGTCATTTACAGTCAAAAGATTAAATGTTAAAATTTCATCCATATTGACCATTTTGGGATCGTTCTACATGTCCGGAGTCATCGTTTTATATCCAAAAATTGATTTTTTGAACTGTACCAAAAATGATTCAAAATGTCAATTGGATCGTGCCTCATGTTGAATAACCACTTTTTAAACCCTCACAGTGACCAAAATTGCCAATTTTACACAGTTTTGCTTACTCAAAAGCTTCAATTTTGACCCATTTCAGGCACAGAAATGACTTTAAACACACTTATTTTAGTTGACAAAGCCATAATTCACATCCAACAGTCATTTAGAGTCAAAAGATTAAATGTTAAAATTTCATCCATATTGACCATTTTGGGATCGTTCGACATGTCCGGAGTCATCGTTTTTCATCCGAAAATTGATTTTTTGGACTGTACCAAAAATGATTCAAAATGTCAATTGGATCGTGCCTCATGTTGAATAACCACTTTTTAAACCCTCACAGTGACCAAAATTGCCATTTTTACAGAGTTTTGATTACTCAAAAGCTTCAATTTTGACCCATTTCAGGCACAGAAATGACTTTAAACACACTTATTTTAGTTGACAAAGTCATAATTCACATCCAACAGTCATTTACAGTCAAAAGATTAAATGTTAAAATTTCATCCATATTGACCATTTTGGGATCGTTCGACATGTCCGGAGTCATCGTTTTTCATCCGAAAATTGATTTTTTGGACTGTACCAAAAATGATTCAAAATGTCAATTGGATCGTGCCTCATGTTGAATAACCACTTTTTAAACCCTCACAGTGACCAAAATTGCCATTTTTACAGAGTTTTGATTACTCAAAAGCTTCAATTTTGACCCATTTCAGGCACAGAAATGACTTTAAACACACTTATTTTAGTTGACAAAGTCATAATTCACATCCAACAGTCATTTACAGTCAAAAGATTAAATGTTAAAATTTCATCCATATTGACCATTTTGGGATCGTGCGACATGTCCGGAGTCATCGTTTTTCATCCGAAAATTGATTTTTTGGACTGTACCAAAAATGATTCAAAATGTCAATTGGATCGTGCCTCATGTTGAATAACCACTTTTTAAACCCTCACAGTGACCAAAATTGCCATTTTTACAGAGTTTTGCTTACTCAAAAGCTTCAATTTTGACCCATTTCAGGCACAGAAATGACTTTAAACACACTTATTTTAGTTGACAAAGTCATAATTCACATCCAACAGTCATTTACAGTCAAAAGATTAAATGTTAAAATTTCATCCATATTGACCATTTTGGGATCGTTCGACATATCCGGAGTCATCGTTTTTCATCCGAAAATTGATTTTTTGGACTGTACCAAAAATGATTCAAAATGTCAATTGGATCATGCCTCATGTTGAATAACCACTTTTTAAACCCTCACAGTGACCAAAATTGCCATTTTTACAGAGTTTTGATTACTCAAAAGCTTCAATTTTTACCCCTTTGAGGCACAGAAATGACTTTAAACACACTTATTTTAGTTGCCAAAGTCATAATTCACATCCAACAGTCATTTACAGTCAAAAGATTAAACGTTAAAATTTCATCCATATTGACCATTTTGGGATCGTTCTACATGTCCGGAGTCATCGTTTTATATCCGAAAATTGATTTTTTGAACTGTACCAAAAATGATTCAAAATGTCAATTGGATCGTGCCTCATGTTGAATAACCACTTTTTAAACCCTCACAGTGACCAAAATTGCCATTTTTACAGAGTTTTGATTACTCAAAAGCTTCAATTTTGACCCATTTCAGGCACAGAAATGACTTTAAACACACTTATTTTAGTTGACAAAGCCATAATTCACATCCAACAGTCATTTAGAGTCAAAAGATTAAATGTTAACATTTCATCATTATAGACCATTTTGGGAACGTTCGACAGGTCCAAAGTCATCGTTTTTCGTCTAAAAATTGATTTTTTTGGACTGTACCAAAAATGATTCAAAATGTCAATTGGATCGTGCCTCATGTTGAATAACCACTTTTTAAACCCTCACAGTGACCAAAATTGCCATTTTTACAGAGTTTTGATTACTCAAAAGCTTCAATTTTGACCCATTTCAGGCACAGAAATGACTTTAAACACACTTATTTTAGTTGACAAAGTCATAATTCACATCCAACAGTCATTTACAGTCAAAAGATTAAATGTTAAAATTTCATCCATATTGACCATTTTGGGATCGTTCGACATGTCCGGAGTCATCGTTTTTCATCCGAAAATTGATTTTTTGGACTGTACCAAAAATGATTCAAAATGTCAATTGGATCATGCCTCATGTTGAATAACCACTTTTTAAACCCTCACAGTGACCAAAATTGCCATTTTTACAGAGTTTTGCTTACTCAAAAGCTTCAATTTTGACCCATTTCAGGCACAGAAATGACTTTAAACACACTTATTTTAGTTGACAAAGTCATAATTCACATCCAACAGTCATTTACAGTCAAAAGATTAAATGTTAAAATTTCATCCATATTGACCATTTTGGGATCGTGCGACATGTCCGGAGTCATCGTTTTTCATCCGAAAATTGATTTTTTGGACTGTACCAAAAATTATTCAAAATGTCAATTGGATCGTGCCTCATGTTGAATAACCACTTTTTAAACCCTCACAGTGACCAAAATTGCCATTTTTACAGAGTTTTGATTACTCAAAAGCTTCAATTTTTACCCCTTTGAGGCACAGAAATGACTTTAAACACACTTATTTTAGTTGACAAAGTCATAATTCACATCCAACAGTCATTTACAGTCAAAAGATTAAATGTTAAAATTTCATCCATATTGACCATTTTGGGATCGTTCTACATGTCCGGAGTCATCGTTTTATATCCAAAAATTGATTTTTTGAACTGTACCAAAAATGATTCAAAATGTCAATTGGATCGTGCCTCATGTTGAATAACCACTTTTTAAACCCTCACAGTGACCAAAATTGCCAATTTTACACAGTTTTGCTTACTCAAAAGCTTCAATTTTGACCCATTTCAGGCACAGAAATGACTTTAAACACACTTATTTTAGTTGACAAAGTCATAATTCACATCCAACAGTCATTTACAGTCTAAAGATTAAATGTTAAAATTTCATCCATATTGACCATTTTGGGATCGTTCGACATGTCCGGAGTCATCGTTTTTCATCCGAAAATTGATTTTTTGGACTGTACCAAAAATGATTCAAAATGTCAATTGGATCGTGCCTCATGTTGAATAACCACTTTTTAAACCCTCACAGTGACCAAAATTGCCATTTTTACAGAGTTTTGCTTACTCAAAAGCTTCAATTTTGACCCATTTCAGGCACAGAAATGACTTTAAACACACTTATTTTAGTTGACAAAGTCATAATTCACATCCAACAGTCATTTACAGTCAAAAGATTAAATGTTAAAATTTCATCCATATTGACCATTTTGGGATCGTTCGACATGTCCGGAGTCATCGTTTTTCATCCGAAAATTGATTTTTTGGACTGTACCAAAAATGATTCAAAATGTCAATTGGATCATGCCTCATGTTGAATAACCACTTTTTAAACCCTCACAGTGACCAAAATTGCCATTTTTACAGAGTTTTGATTACTCAAAAGCTTCAATTTTTACCCCTTTGAGGCACAGAAATGACTTTAAACACACTTATTTTAGTTGACAAAGTCATAATTCACATCCAACAGTCATTTACAGTCAAAAGATTAAATGTTAAAATTTCATCCATATTGACCATTTTGGGATCGTTCTACATGTCCGGAGTCATCGTTTTATATCCGAAAATTGATTTTTTGAACTGTACCAAAAATGATTCAAAATGTCAATTGGATCGTGCCTCATGTTGAATAACCACTTTTTAAACCCTCACAGTGACCAAAATTGCCAATTTTACACAGTTTTGCTTACTCAAAAGCTTCAATTTTGACCCATTTCAGGCACAGAAATGACTTTAAACACACTTATTTTAGTTGACAAAGCCATAATTCACATCCAACAGTCATTTAGAGTCAAAAGATTAAATGTTAACATTTCATCATTATAGACCATTTTGGGAACGTTCGACAGGTCCAAAGTCATCGTTTTTCGTCTAAAAATTGATTTTTTTGGACTGGACCAAAAATGATTCAAAATGTCAATTGGATCGTGCCTCATGTTGAATAACCACTTTTTAAACCCTCACAGTGACCAAAATTGCCATTTTTACAGAGTTTTGATTACTCAAAAGCTTCAATTTTGACCCATTTCAGGCACAGAAATGACTTTAAACACACTTATTTTAGTTGACAAAGTCATAATTCACATCCAACAGTCATTCACAGTCAAAAGATTAAATGTTAAAATTTCATCCATATTGACCATTTTGGGATCGTTCGACATGTCCGGAGTCATCGTTTTTCATCCGAAAATTGATTTTTTGGACTGTACCAAAAATGATTCAAAATGTCAATTGGATCGTGCCTCATGTTGAATAACCACTTTTTAAACCCTCACAGTGACCAAAATTGCCATTTTTACAGAGTTTTGCTTACTCAAAAGCTTCAATTTTGACCCATTTCAGGCACAGAAATGACTTTAAACACACTTATTTTAGTTGACAAAGTCATAATTCACATCCAACAGTCATTTACAGTCAAAAGATTAAATGTTAAAATTTCATCCATATTGACCATTTTGGGATCGTGCGACATGTCCGGAGTCATCGTTTTTCATCCGAAAATTGATTTTTTGGACTGTACCAAAAATTATTCAAAATGTCAATTGGATCGTGCCTCATGTTGAATAACCACTTTTTAAACCCTCACAGTGACCAAAATTGCCATTTTTACAGAGTTTTGCTTACTCAAAAGCTTCAATTTTGACCCATTTCAGGCACAGAAATGACTTTAAACACACTTATTTTAGTTGACAAAGTCATAATTCACATCCAACAGTCATTTACAGTCAAAAGATTAAATGTTAAAATTTCATCCATATTGACCATTTTGGGATCGTTCGACATGTCCGGAGTCATCGTTTTTCATCCGAAAATTGATTTTTTGGACTGTACCAAAAATGATTCAAAATGTCAATTGGATCATGCCTCATGTTGAATAACCACTTTTTAAACCCTCACAGTGACCAAAATTGCCATTTTTACAGAGTTTTGATTACTCAAAAGCTTCAATTTTTACCCCTTTGAGGCACAGAAATGACTTTAAACACACTTATTTTAGTTGACAAAGTCATAATTCACATCCAACAGTCATTTACAGTCAAAAGATTAAATGTTAAAATTTCATCCATATTGACCATTTTGGGATCGTTCTACATGTCCGGAGTCATCGTTTTATATCCAAAAATGGATTTTTTGAACTGTACCAAAAATGATTCAAAATGTCAATTGGATCGTGCCTCATGTTGAATAACCACTTTTTAAACCCTCACAGTGACCAAAATTGCCAATTTTACACAGTTTTGCTTACTCAAAAGCTTCAATTTTGACCCATTTCAGGCACAGAAATGACTTTAAACACACTTATTTTAGTTGACAAAGCCATAATTCACATCCAACAGTCATTTAGAGTCAAAAGATTAAATGTTAACATTTCATCATTATAGACCATTTTGGGAACGTTCGACAGGTCCGAAGTCATCGTTTTTCGTCTAAAAATTGATTTTTTTGGACTGTACCAAAAATGATTCAAAATGTCAATTGGATCGTGCCTCATGTTGAATAACCACTTTTTAAACCCTCAGAGTGACCAAAATTGCCATTTTTACAGAGTTTTGATTACTCAAAAGCTTCAATTTTTACCCCTTTGAGGCACAGAAATGACTTTAAACACACTTATTTTAGTTGACAAAGTCATAATTCACATCCAACAGTCATTTACAGTCAAAAGATTAAATGTTAAAATTTCATCCATATTGACCATTTTGGGATCGTTCGACATGTCCGGAGTCATCGTTTTTCATCCGAAAATTGATTTTTTGGACTGTACCAAAAATGATTCAAAATGTCAATTGGATCGTGCCTCATGTTGAATAACCACTTTTTAAACCCTCACAGTGACCAAAATTGCCATTTTTACAGAGTTTTGATTACTCAAAAGCTTCAATTTTGACCCATTTCAGGCACAGAAATGACTTTAAACACACTTATTTTAGTTGACAAAGTCATAATTCACATCCAACAGTCATTTACAGTCAAAAGATTAAATGTTAAAATTTCATCCATATTGACCATTTTGGGATCGTTCGACATGTCCGGAGTCATCGTTTTTCATCCGAAAATTGATTTTTTGGACTGTACCAAAAATGATTCAAAATGTCAATTGGATCGTGCCTCATTTTGAATAACCACTTTTTAAACGCTCACAGTGACCAAAATTGCCAATTTTACAGAGTTTTGCTTACACAAAAGCTTCAATTTTGACCCGTTTCAGGCACAGAAATGACTTTAAACACACTTATTTTAGTTGACAAAGTCATTATTCACATCCAACAGTCATTTACAGTCAAAAGATTAAATGTTAAAATTTCATCCATATTGACCATTTTGGGATCGTTCGACATGTCCGGAGTCATCGTTTTTCATCCGAAAATTGATTTTTTGGACTGTACCAAAAATGATTCAAAATGTCAATTGGATCGTGCCTCATGTTGAATAACCACTTTTTAAACCCTCACAGTGACCAAAATTGCCATTTTTACAGAGTTTTGCTTACTCAAAAGCTTCAATTTTGACCCATTTCAGGCACAGAAATGACTTTAAACACACTTATTTTAGTTGACAAAGGTAAAATTCACATCCAACAGTCATTTACAGTTAAAAGATTAAATGTTAAAATTTCATCCATATTGACCATTTTGGGATCGTTCGACATGTCCGGAGTCATCGTTTTTCATCCGAAAATTGATTTTTTGGACTGTACCAAAAATGATTCAAAATGTCAATTGGATCGTGCCTCATGTTGAATAACCACTTTTTAAACCCTCACAGTGACCAAAATTGCCATTTTTACAGAGTTTTGCTTACTCAAAAGCTTCAATTTTGACCCATTTCAGGCACAGAAATGACTTTAAACACACTTATTTTAGTTGACAAAGTCATAATTCACATCCAACAGTCATTTACAGTCAAAAGATTAAATGTTAAAATTTCATCCATATTGACCATTTTGGGATCGTTCGACATGTCCGGAGTCATCGTTTTTCATCCGAAAATTGATTTTTTGAACTGTACCAAAAATGATTCAAAATGTCAATTGGATCGTGCCTCATGTTGAATAACCACTTTTTAAACCCTCACAGTGACCAAAATTGCCATTTTTACAGAGTTTTGCTTACTCAAAAGCTTCAATTTTGACCGATTTTAGGCACAGAAATGACTTTAAACACACTTATTTTAGTTGACAAAGTCATAATTCACATCCAACAGTCATTTACAGTCAAAAGATTAAATGTTAAAATTTCATCCATATTGACCATTTTGGGATCGTTCGACATGTCCGGAGTCATCGGTTTTCATCCGAAAATTGATTTTTTGGACTGTACCAAAAATGATTCAAAATGTCAATTGGATCATGCCTCATGTTGAATAACCACTTTTTAAACCCTCACAGTGACCAAAATTGCCATTTTTACAGAGTTTTGATTACTCAAAAGCTTCAATTTTTACCCCTTTGAGGCACAGAAATGACTTTAAACACACTTATTTTAGTTGAAAAAGTCATAATTCACATCCAACAGTCATTTACAGTCAAAAGATTAAATGTTAAAATTTCATCCATATTGACCATTTTGGGATCGTTCGACATGTCCGGAGTCATCGTTTTATATCCGAAAATTGATTTTTTGAACTGTACCAAAAATGATTCAAAATGTCAATTGGATCGTGCCTCATGTTGAATAACCACTTTTTAAACCCTCACAGTGACCAAAATTGCCAATTTTACACAGTTTTGCTTACTCAAAAGCTTCAATTTTGACCCATTTCAGGCACAGAAATGACTTTAAACACACTTATTTTAGTTGACAAAGCCATAATTCACATCCAACAGTCATTTAGAGTCAAAAGATTAAATGTTAAAATTTCATCATTATAGACCATTTTGGGAACGTTCGACAGGTCCGAAGTCATCGTTTTTCGTCTAAAAATTGATTTTTTTTGACTGTACCAAAAATGATTCAAAATGTCAATTGGATCGTGCCTCATGTTGAATAACCACTTTTTAAACCCTCAGAGTGACCAAAATTGCCATTTTTACAGAGTTTTGATTACTCAAAAGCTTCAATTTTTACCCCTTTGAGGCACAGAAATGACTTTAAACACACTTATTTTAGTTGACAAAGTCATAATTCACATCCAACAGTCATTTACAGTCAAAAGATTAAATGTTAAAATTTCATCCATATTGACCATTTTGGGATCGTTCGACATGTCCGGAGTCATCGTTTTTCATCCGAAAATTGATTTTTTGGACTGTACCAAAAATGATTCAAAATGTCAATTGGATCGTGCCTCATGTTGAATAACCACTTTTTAAACCCTCACAGTGACCAAAATTGCCATTTTTACAGAGTTTTGATTACTCAAAAGCTTCAATTTTGACCCATTTCAGGCACAGAAATGACTTTAAACACACTTATTTTAGTTGACAAAGTCATAATTCACATCCAACAGTCATTTACAGTCAAAAGATTAAATGTTAAAATTTCATCCATATTGACCATTTTGGGATCGTTCGACATGTCCGGAGTCATCGTTTTTCATCCGAAAATTCATTTTTTGGACTGTACCAAAAATGATTCAAAATGTCAATTGGATCGTGCCTCATTTTGAATAACCACTTTTTAAACCCTCACAGTGACCAAAATTGCCAATTTTACAGAGTTTTGCTTACACAAAAGCTTCAATTTTGACCCGTTTCAGGCACAGAAATGACTTTAAACACACTTATTTTAGTTGACAAAGTCATTATTCACATCCAACAGTCATTTAGAGTCAAAAGATTAAATGTTAAAATTTCATCCATATTGACCATTTTGGGATCGTTCGACATGTCCGGAGTCATCGTTTTTCATCCGAAAATTGATTTTTTGGACTGTACCAAAAATGATTCAAAATGTCAATTGGATCGTGCCTCATGTTGAATAACCACTTTTTAAACCCTCACAGTGACCAAAATTGCCATTTTTACAGAGTTTTGATTACTCAAAAGCTTCAATTTTGACCCATTTCAGGCACAGAAATGACTTTAAACACACTTATTTTAGTTGACAAAGTCCTAATTCACATCCAACAGTCATTTACAGTCAAAAGATTAAATGTTAAAATTTCATCCATATTGACCATTTTGGGATCGTTCGACATGTCCGGAGTCATTGTTTTTCATCCGAAAATTGATTTTTTGGACTGTACCAAAAATGATTCAAAATGTCAATTGGATCCTGCCTCATGTTGAATAACCACTTTTTAAACCCTCACAGTGACCAAAATTGCCAATTTTACACAGTTTTGCTTACTCAAAAGCTTCAATTTTGACCCATTTCAGGCACAGAAATGACTTTAAACACACTTATTTTAGTTGACAAAGCCATAATTCACATCCAACAGTCATTTAGAGTCAAAAGATTAAATGTTAAAATTTCATCATTATAGACCATTTTGGGAACGTTCGACAGGTCCGGAGTCATCGTTTTTCGTCTGAAAATTGATTTTTTGGACTGTACCAAAAATGATTCAAAATGTCAATTGGATCGTGCCTCATGTTGAATAACCACTTTTTAAACCCTCAGAGTGACCAAAATTGCCATTTTTACAGAGTTTTGATTACTCAAAAGCTTCAATTTTTACCCCTTTGAGGCACAGAAATGACTTTAAACACACCTATTTTAGTTGACAAAGTCATAATTCACATCCAACAGTCATTTACAGTCAAAAGATTAAATGTTAAAATTTCATCCATATTGACCATTTTGGGATCGTTCGACATGTCCGGAGTCATCATTTTTCATCCGAAAATTGATTTTTTGGACTGTACCAAAAATGATTCAAAATGTCAATTGGATCGTGCCTCATGTTGAATAACCACTTTTTAAACCCTCACAGTGACCAAAATTGCCATTTTTACAGAGTTTTGCTTACTCAAAAGCTTCAATTTTGACCCATTTCAGGCACAGAAATGACTTTAAACACACCTATTTTAGTTGACAAAGTCATAATTCACATCCAACAGTCATTTACAGTCAAAAGATTAAATGTTAAAATTTCATCCATATTGACCATTTTGGGATCGTTCGACATGTCCGGAGTCATCGTTTTTCATCCGAAAATTGATTTTTTGGACTGTACCAAAAATGATTCAAAATGTCAATTGGATCGTGCCTCATTTTGAATAACCACTTTTTAAACCCTCACAGTGACCAAAATTGCCAATTTTACAGAGTTTTGCTTACACAAAAGCTTCAATTTTGACCCGTTTCAGGCACAGAAATGACTTTAAACACACTTATTTTAGTTGACAAAGTCATTATTCACATCCAACAGTCATTTACAGTCAAAAGATTAAATGTTAAAATTTCATCCATATTGACCATTTTGGGATCGTTCGACATGTCCGGAGTCATCGTTTTTCATCCGAAAATTGATTTTTTGGACTGTACCAAAAATGATTCAAAATGTCAATTGGATCGTGCCTCATGTTGAATAACCACTTTTTAAACCCTCAGAGTGACCAAAATTGCCATTTTTACAGAGTTTTGACTACTCAAAAGCTTCAATTTTTACCCCTTTGAGGCACAGAAATGACTTTAAACACACTTATTTTAGTTGACAAAGTCATAATTCACATCCAACAGTCATTTACAGTCAAAAGATTAAATGTTAAAATTTCATCCATATTGACCATTTTGGGATCGTTCGACATGTCCGGAGTCATCGTTTTTCATCCGAAAATTGATTTTTTGGACTGTACCAAAAATGATTCAAAATGTCAATTGGATCGTGCCTCATGTTGAATAACCACTTTTTAAACCCTCACAGTGACCAAAATTGCCATTTTTACAGAGTTTTGATTACTCAAAAGCTTCAATTTTGACCCATTTCAGGCACAGAAATGACTTTAAACACACTTATTTTAGTTGACAAAGTCATAATTCACATCCAACAGTCATTTACAGTCAAAAGATTAAATGTTAAAATTTCATCCATATTGACCATTTTGGGATCGTTCGACATGTCCGGAGTCATCGTTTTTCATCCGAAAATTGATTTTTTGGACTGTACCAAAAATGATTCAAAATGTCAATTGGATCGTGCCTCATTTTGAATAACCACTTTTTAAACCCTCACAGTGACCAAAATTGCCAATTTTACAGAGTTTTGCTTACACAAAAGCTTCAATTTTGACCCGTTTCAGGCACAGAAATGACTTTAAACACACTTATTTTAGTTGACAAAGTCATTATTCACATCCAACAATCATTTAGAGTCAAAAGATTAAATGTTAAAATTTCATCCATATTGACCATTTTGGGATCGTTCGACATGTCCGGAGTCATCGTTTTTCATCCGAAAATTGATTTTTTGGACTGTACCAAAAATGATTCAAAATGTCAATTGGATCGTGCCTCATGTTGAATAACCACTTTTTAAACCCTCACAGTGACCAAAATTGCCATTTTTACAGAGTTTTGATTACTCAAAAGCTTCAATTTTGACCCATTTCAGGCACAGAAATGACTTTAAACACACTTATTTTAGTTGACAAAGTCCTAATTCACATCCAACAGTCATTTACAGTCAAAAGATTAAATGTTAAAATTTCATCCATATTGACCATTTTGGGATCGTTCGACATGTCCGGAGTCATTGTTTTTCATCCGAAAATTGATTTTTTGGACTGTACCAAAAATGATTCAAAATGTCAATTGGATCCTGCCTCATGTTGAATAACCACTTTTTAAACCCTCACAGTGACCAAAATTGCCAATTTTACACAGTTTTGCTTACTCAAAAGCTTCAATTTTGACCCATTTCAGGCACAGAAATGACTTTAAACACACTTATTTTAGTTGACAAAGCCATAATTCACATCCAACAGTCATTTAGAGTCAAAAGATTAAATGTTAAAATTTCATCATTATAGACCATTTTGGGAACGTTCGACAGGTCCGGAGTCATCGTTTTTCGTCTGAAAATTGATTTTTTGGACTGTACCAAAAATGATTCAAAATGTCAATTGGATCGTGCCTCATGTTGAATAACCACTTTTTAAACCCTCAGAGTGACCAAAATTGCCATTTTTACAGAGTTTTGATTACTCAAAAGCTTCAATTTTTACCCCTTTGAGGCACAGAAATGACTTTAAACACACCTATTTTAGTTGACAAAGTCATAATTCACATCCAACAGTCATTTACAGTCAAAAGATTAAATGTTAAAATTTCATCCATATTGACCATTTTGGGATCGTTCGACATGTCCGGAGTCATCATTTTTCATCCGAAAATTGATTTTTTGGACTGTACCAAAAATGATTCAAAATGTCAATTGGATCGTGCCTCATGTTGAATAACCACTTTTTAAACCCTCACAGTGACCAAAATTGCCATTTTTACAGAGTTTTGCTTACTCAAAAGCTTCAATTTTGACCCATTTCAGGCACAGAAATGACTTTAAACACACCTATTTTAGTTGACAAAGTCATAATTCACATCCAACAGTCATTTACAGTCAAAAGATTAAATATTAAAATTTCATCCATATTGACCATTTTGGGATCGTTCGACATGTCCGGAGTCATCGTTTTTCATCCGAAAATTGATTTTTTGGACTGTACCAAAAATGATTCAAAATGTCAATTGGATCGTGCCTCATTTTGAATAACCACTTTTTAAACCCTCACAGTGACCAAAATTGCCAATTTTACAGAGTTTTGCTTACACAAAAGCTTCAATTTTGACCCGTTTCAGGCACAGAAATGACTTTAAACACACTTATTTTAGTTGACAAAGTCATTATTCACATCCAACAGTCATTTACAGTCAAAAGATTAAATGTTAAAATTTCATCCATATTGACCATTTTGGGATCGTTCGACATGTCCGGAGTCATCGTTTTTCATCCGAAAATTGATTTTTTGGACTGTACCAAAAATGATTCAAAATGTCAATTGGATCGTGCCTCATGTTGAATAACCACTTTTTAAACCCTCACAGTGACCAAAATTGCCATTTTTACAGAGTTTTGCTTACTCAAAAGCTTCAATTTTGACCCATTTCAGGCACAGAAATGACTTTAAACACACTTATTTTAGTTGACAAAGGTAAAATTCACATCCAACAGTCATTTACAGTTAAAAGATTAAATGTTAAAATTTCATCCATATTGACCATTTTGGGATCGTTCGACATGTCCGGAGTCATCATTTTTCATCCGAAAATTGATTTTTTGGACTGTACCAAAAATGATTCAAAATGTCAATTGGATCGTGCCTCATGTTGAATAACCACTTTTTAAACCCTCACAGTGACCAAAATTGCCATTTTTACAGAGTTTTGCTTACTCAAAAGCTTCAATTTTGACCCATTTCAGGCACAGAAATGACTTTAAACACACTTATTTTAGTTGACAAAGTCATAATTCACATCCAACAGTCATTTACAGTCAAAAGATTAAATGTTAAAATTTCATCCATATTGACCATTTTGGGATCGTTCGACATGTCCGGAGTCATCGTTTTTCATCCGAAAATTGATTTTTTGAACTGTACCAAAAATGATTCAAAATGTCAATTGGATCGTGCCTCATGTTGAATAACCACTTTTTAAACCCTCACAGTGACCAAAATTGCCATTTTTACAGAGTTTTGCTTACTCAAAAGCTTCAATTTTGACCGATTTTAGGCACAGAAATGACTTTAAACACACTTATTTTAGTTGACAAAGTCATAATTCACATCCAACAGTCATTTACAGTCAAAAGATTAAATGTTAAAATTTCATCCATATTGACCATTTTGGGATCGTTCGACATGTCCGGAGTCATCGGTTTTCATCCGAAAATTGATTTTTTGGACTGTACCAAAAATGATTCAAAATGTCAATTGGATCATGCCTCATGTTGAATAACCACTTTTTAAACCCTCACAGTGACCAAAATTGCCATTTTTACAGAGTTTTGATTACTCAAAAGCTTCAATTTTTACCCCTTTGAGGCACAGAAATGACTTTAAACACACTTATTTTAGTTGAAAAAGTCATAATTCACATCCAACAGTCATTTACAGTCAAAAGATTAAATGTTAAAATTTCATCCATATTGACCATTTTGGGATCGTTCGACATGTCCGGAGTCATCGTTTTATATCCGAAAATTGATTTTTTGAACTGTACCAAAAATGATTCAAAATGTCAATTGGATCGTGCCTCATGTTGAATAACCACTTTTTAAACCCTCACAGTGACCAAAATTGCCAATTTTACACAGTTTTGCTTACTCAAAAGCTTCAATTTTGACCCATTTCAGGCACAGAAATGACTTTAAACACACTTATTTTAGTTGACAAAGCCATAATTCACATCCAACAGTCATTTAGAGTCAAAAGATTAAATGTTAAAATTTCATCATTATAGACCATTTTGGGAACGTTCGACAGGTCCGAAGTCATCGTTTTTCGTCTAAAAATTGATTTTTTTGGACTGTACCAAAAATGATTCAAAATGTCAATTGGATCGTGCCTCATGTTGAATAACCACTTTTTAAACCCTCAGAGTGACCAAAATTGCCATTTTTACAGAGTTTTGATTACTCAAAAGCTTCAATTTTTACCCCTTTGAGGCACAGAAATGACTTTAAACACACTTATTTTAGTTGACAAAGTCATAATTCACATCCAACAGTCATTTACAGTCAAAAGATTAAATGTTAAAATTTCATCCATATTGACCATTTTGGGATCGTTCGACATGTCCGGAGTCATCGTTTTTCATCCGAAAATTGATTTTTTGGACTGTACCAAAAATGATTCAAAATGTCAATTGGATCGTGCCTCATGTTGAATAACCACTTTTTAAACCCTCACAGTGACCAAAATTGCTATTTTTACAGAGTTTTGATTACTCAAAAGCTTCAATTTTGACCCATTTCAGGCACAGAAATGACTTTAAACACACTTATTTTAGTTGACAAAGTCATAATTCACATCCAACAGTCATTTACAGTCAAAAGATTAAATGTTAAAATTTCATCCATATTGACCATTTTGGGATCGTTCGACATGTCCGGAGTCATCGTTTTTCATCCGAAAATTGATTTTTTGGACTGTACCAAAAATGATTCAAAATGTCAATTGGATCGTGCCTCATTTTGAATAACCACTTTTTAAACCCTCACAGTGACCAAAATTGCCAATTTTACAGAGTTTTGCTTACACAAAAGCTTCAATTTTGACCCGTTTCAGGCACAGAAATGACTTTAAACACACTTATTTTAGTTGACAAAGTCATTATTCACATCCAACAGTCATTTAGAGTCAAAAGATTAAATGTTAAAATTTCATCCATATTGACCATTTTGGGATCGTTCGACATGTCCGGAGTCATCGTTTTTCATCCGAAAATTAATTTTTTGGACTGTACCAAAAATGATTCAAAATGTCAATTGGATCGTGCCTCATGTTGAATAACCACTTTTTAAACCCTCACAGTGACCAAAATTGCCATTTTTACAGAGTTTTGATTACTCAAAAGCTTCAATTTTGACCCATTTCAGGCACAGAAATGACTTTAAACACACTTATTTTAGTTGACAAAGTCCTAATTCACATCCAACAGTCATTTACAGTCAAAAGATTAAATGTTAAAATTTCATCCATATTGACCATTTTGGGATCGTTCGACATGTCCGGAGTCATTGTTTTTCATCCGAAAATTGATTTTTTGGACTGTACCAAAAATGATTCAAAATGTCAATTGGATCCTGCCTCATGTTGAATAACCACTTTTTAAACCCTCACAGTGACCAAAATTGCCAATTTTACACAGTTTTGCTTACTCAAAAGCTTCAATTTTGACCCATTTCAGGCACAGAAATGACTTTAAACACACTTATTTTAGTTGACAAAGTCATAATTCACATCCAACAGTCATTTACAGTCAAAAGATTAAATGTTAAAATTTCATCCATATTGACCATTTTGGGATCGTTCGACATATCCGGAGTCATCGTTTTTCATCCGAAAATTGATTTTTTGGACTGTACCAAAAATGATTCAAAATGTCAATTGGATCATGCCTCATGTTGAATAACCACTTTTTAAACCCTCACAGTGACCAAAATTGCCATTTTTACAGAGTTTTGATTACTCAAAAGCTTCAATTTTTACCCCTTTGAGGCACAGAAATGACTTTAAACACACTTATTTTAGTTGCCAAAGTCATAATTCACATCCAACAGTCATTTACAGTCAAAAGATTAAATGTTAAAATTTCATCCATATTGACCATTTTGGGATCGTTCTACATGTCCGGAGTCATCGTTTTATATCCGAAAATTGATTTTTTGAACTGTACCAAAAATGATTCAAAATGTCAATTGGATCGTGCCTCATGTTGAATAACCACTTTTTAAACCCTCACAGTGACCAAAATTGCCATTTTTACAGAGTTTTGTTTACTCAAAAGCTTCAATTTTGACCCATTTCAGGCACAGAAATGACTTTAAACACACTTATTTTAGTTGACAAAGCCATAATTCACATCCAACAGTCATTTAGAGTCAAAAGATTAAATGTTAACATTTCATCATTATAGACCATTTTGGGAACGTTCGACAGGTCCAAAGTCATCGTTTTTCGTCTAAAAATTGATTTTTTTGGACTGTACCAAAAATGATTCAAAATGTCAATTGGATCGTGCCTCATGTTGAATAACCACTTTTTAAACCCTCACAGTGACCAAAATTGCCATTTTTACAGAGTTTTGATTACTCAAAAGCTTCAATTTTGACCCATTTCAGGCACAGAAATGACTTTAAACACACTTATTTTAGTTGACAAAGTCATAATTCACATCCAACAGTCATTTACAGTCAAAAGATTAAATGTTAAAATTTCATCCATATTGACCATTTTGGGATCGTTCGACATGTCCGGAGTCATCGTTTTTCATCCGAAAATTGATTTTTTGGACTGTACCAAAAATGATTCAAAATGTCAATTGGATCATGCCTCATGTTGAATAACCACTTTTTAAACCCTCACAGTGACCAAAATTGCCATTTTTACAGAGTTTTGCTTACTCAAAAGCTTCAATTTTGACCCATTTCAGGCACAGAAATGACTTTAAACACACTTATTTTAGTTGACAAAGTCATAATTCACATCCAACAGTCATTTACAGTCAAAAGATTAAATGTTAAAATTTCATCCATATTGACCATTTTGGGATCGTGCGACATGTCCGGAGTCATCGTTTTTCATCCGAAAATTGATTTTTTGGACTGTACCAAAAATTATTCAAAATGTCAATTGGATCGTGCCTCATGTTGAATAACCACTTTTTAAACCCTCACAGTGACCAAAATTGCCATTTTTACAGAGTTTTGATTACTCAAAAGCTTCAATTTTTACCCCTTTGAGGCACAGAAATGACTTTAAACACACTTATTTTAGTTGACAAAGTCATAATTCACATCCAACAGTCATTTACAGTCAAAAGATTAAATGTTAAAATTTCATCCATATTGACCATTTTGGGATCGTTCTACATGTCCGGAGTCATCGTTTTATATCCAAAAATTGATTTTTTGAACTGTACCAAAAATGATTCAAAATGTCAATTGGATCGTGCCTCATGTTGAATAACCACTTTTTAAACCCTCACAGTGACCAAAATTGCCAATTTTACACAGTTTTGCTTACTCAAAAGCTTCAATTTTGACCCATTTCAGGCACAGAAATGACTTTAAACACACTTATTTTAGTTGACAAAGTCATAATTCACATCCAACAGTCATTTACAGTCTAAAGATTAAATGTTAAAATTTCATCCATATTGACCATTTTGGGATCGTTCGACATGTCCGGAGTCATCGTTTTTCATCCGAAAATTGATTTTTTGGACTGTACCAAAAATGATTCAAAATGTCAATTGGATCGTGCCTCATGTTGAATAACCACTTTTTAAACCCTCACAGTGACCAAAATTGCCATTTTTACAGAGTTTTGCTTACTCAAAAGCTTCAATTTTGACCCATTTCAGGCACAGAAATGACTTTAAACACACTTATTTTAGTTGACAAAGTCATAATTCACATCCAACAGTCATTTACAGTCAAAAGATTAAATGTTAAAATTTCATCCATATTGACCATTTTGGGATCGTTCGACATGTCCGGAGTCATCGTTTTTCATCCGAAAATTGATTTTTTGGACTGTACCAAAAATGATTCAAAATGTCAATTGGATCATGCCTCATGTTGAATAACCACTTTTTAAACCCTCACAGTGACCAAAATTGCCATTTTTACAGAGTTTTGATTATTCAAAAGCTTCAATTTTTACCCCTTTGAGGCACAGAAATGACTTTAAACACACTTATTTTAGTTGACAAAGTCATAATTCACATCCAACAGTCATTTACAGTCAAAAGATTAAATGTTAAAATTTCATCCATATTGACCATTTTGGGATCGTTCTACATGTACGGAGTCATCGTTTTATATCCGAAAATTGATTTTTTGAACTGTACCAAAAATGATTCAAAATGTCAATTGGATCGTGCCTCATGTTGAATAACCACTTTTTAAACCCTCACAGTGACCAAAATTGCCAATTTTACACAGTTTTGCTTACTCAAAAGCTTCAATTTTGACCCATTTCAGGCACAGAAATGACTTTAAACACACTTATTTTAGTTGACAAAGCCATAATTCACATCCAACAGTCATTTAGAGTCAAAAGATTAAATGTTAACATTTCATCATTATAGACCATTTTGGGAACGTTCGACAGGTCCAAAGTCATCGTTTTTCGTCTAAAAATTGATTTTTTTGGACTGGACCAAAAATGATTCAAAATGTCAATTGGATCGTGCCTCATGTTGAATAACCACTTTTTAAACCCTCACAGTGACCAAAATTGCCATTTTTACAGAGTTTTGATTACTCAAAAGCTTCAATTTTGACCCATTTCAGGCACAGAAATGACTTTAAACACACTTATTTTAGTTGACAAAGTCATAATTCACATCCAACAGTCATTCACAGTCAAAAGATTAAATGTTAAAATTTCATCCATATTGACCATTTTGGGATCGTTCGACATGTCCGGAGTCATCGTTTTTCATCCGAAAATTGATTTTTTGGACTGTACCAAAAATGATTCAAAATGTCAATTGGATCGTGCCTCATGTTGAATAACCACTTTTTAAACCCTCACAGTGACCAAAATTGCCATTTTTACAGAGTTTTGCTTACTCAAAAGCTTCAATTTTGACCCATTTCAGGCACAGAAATGACTTTAAACACACTTATTTTAGTTGACAAAGTCATAATTCACATCCAACAGTCATTTACAGTCAAAAGATTAAATGTTAAAATTTCATCCATATTGACCATTTTGGGATCGTGCGACATGTCCGGAGTCATCGTTTTTCATCCGAAAATTGATTTTTTGGACTGTACCAAAAATTATTCAAAATGTCAATTGGATCGTGCCTCATGTTGAATAACCACTTTTTAAACCCTCACAGTGACCAAAATTGCCATTTTTACAGAGTTTTGCTTACTCAAAAGCTTCAATTTTGACCCATTTCAGGCACAGAAATGACTTTAAACACACTTATTTTAGTTGACAAAGTCATAATTCACATCCAACAGTCATTTACAGTCAAAAGATTAAATGTTAAAATTTCATCCATATTGACCATTTTGGGATCGTTCGACATGTCCGGAGTCATCGTTTTTCATCCGAAAATTGATTTTTTGGACTGTACCAAAAATGATTCAAAATGTCAATTGGATCATGCCTCATGTTGAATAACCACTTTTTAAACCCTCACAGTGACCAAAATTGCCATTTTTACAGAGTTTTGATTACTCAAAAGCTTCAATTTTTACCCCTTTGAGGCACAGAAATGACTTTAAACACACTTATTTTAGTTGACAAAGTCATAATTCACATCCAACAGTCATTTACAGTCAAAAGATTAAATGTTAAAATTTCATCCATATTGACCATTTTGGGATCGTTCTACATGTCCGGAGTCATCGTTTTATATCCAAAAATGGATTTTTTGAACTGTACCAAAAATGATTCAAAATGTCAATTGGATCGTGCCTCATGTTGAATAACCACTTTTTAAACCCTCACAGTGACCAAAATTGCCAATTTTACACAGTTTTGCTTACTCAAAAGCTTCAATTTTGACCCATTTCAGGCACAGAAATGACTTTAAACACACTTATTTTAGTTGACAAAGCCATAATTCACATCCAACAGTCATTTAGAGTCAAAAGAATAAATGTTAACATTTCATCATTATAGACCATTTTGGGAACGTTCGACAGGTCCGAAGTCATCGTTTTTCGTCTAAAAATTGATTTTTTTGGACTGTACCAAAAATGATTCAAAATGTCAATTGGATCGTGCCTCATGTTGAATAACCACTTTTTAAACCCTCAGAGTGACCAAAATTGCCATTTTTACAGAGTTTTGATTACTCAAAAGCTTCAATTTTTACCCCTTTGAGGCACAGAAATGACTTTAAACACACTTATTTTAGTTGACAAAGTCATAATTCACATCCAACAGTCATTTACAGTCAAAAGATTAAATGTTAAAATTTCATCCATATTGACCATTTTGGGATCGTTCGACATGTCCGGAGTCATCGTTTTTCATCCGAAAATTGATTTTTTGGACTGTACCAAAAATGATTCAAAATGTCAATTGGATCGTGCCTCATGTTGAATAACCACTTTTTAAACCCTCACAGTGACCAAAATTGCCATTTTTACAGAGTTTTGATTACTCAAAAGCTTCAATTTTGACCCATTTCAGGCACAGAAATGACTTTAAACACACTTATTTTAGTTGACAAAGTCATAATTCACATCCAACAGTCATTTACAGTCAAAAGATTAAATGTTAAAATTTCATCCATATTGACCATTTTGGGATCGTTCGACATGTCCGGAGTCATCGTTTTTCATCCGAAAATTGATTTTTTGGACTGTACCAAAAATGATTCAAAATGTCAATTGGATCGTGCCTCATTTTGAATAACCACTTTTTAAACCCTCACAGTGACCAAAATTGCCAATTTTACAGAGTTTTGCTTACACAAAAGCTTCAATTTTGACCCGTTTCAGGCACAGAAATGACTTTAAACACACTTATTTTAGTTGACAAAGTCATTATTCACATCCAACAGTCATTTACAGTCAAAAGATTAAATGTTAAAATTTCATCCATATTGACCATTTTGGGATCGTTCGACATGTCCGGAGTCATCGTTTTTCATCCGAAAATTGATTTTTTGGACTGTACCAAAAATGATTCAAAATGTCAATTGGATCGTGCCTCATGTTGAATAACCACTTTTTAAACCCTCACAGTGACCAAAATTGCCATTTTTACAGAGTTTTGCTTACTCAAAAGCTTCAATTTTGACCCATTTCAGGCACAGAAATGACTTTAAACACACTTATTTTAGTTGACAAAGGTAAAATTCACATCCAACAGTCATTTACAGTTAAAAGATTAAATGTTAAAATTTCATCCATATTGACCATTTTGGGATCGTTCGACATGTCCGGAGTCATCGTTTTTCATCCGAAAATTGATTTTTTGGACTGTACCAAAAATGATTCAAAATGTCAATTGGATCGTGCCTCATGTTGAATAACCACTTTTTAAACCCTCACAGTGACCAAAATTGCCATTTTTACAGAGTTTTGCTTACTCAAAAGCTTCAATTTTGACCCATTTCAGGCACAGAAATGACTTTAAACACACTTATTTTAGTTGACAAAGTCATAATTCACATCCAACAGTCATTTACAGTCAAAAGATTAAATGTTAAAATTTCATCCATATTGACCATTTTGGGATCGTTCGACATGTCCGGAGTCATCGTTTTTCATCCGAAAATGGATTTTTTGAACTGTACCAAAAATGATTCAAAATGTCAATTGGATCGTGCCTCATGTTGAATAACCACTTTTTAAACCCTCACAGTGACCAAAATTGCCATTTTTACAGAGTTTTGCTTACTCAAAAGCTTCAATTTTGACCGATTTTAGGCACAGAAATGACTTTAAACACACTTATTTTAGTTGACAAAGTCATAATTCACATCCAACAGTCATTTACAGTCAAAAGATTAAATGTTAAAATTTCATCCATATTGACCATTTTGGGATCGTTCGACATGTCCGGAGTCATCGTTTTTCATCCGAAAATTGATTTTTTGGACTGTACCAAAAATGATTCAAAATGTCAATTGGATCGTGCCTCATGTTGAATAACCACTTTTTAAACCCTCACAGTGACCAAAATTGCCATTTTTACAGAGTTTTGATTACTCAAAAGCTTCAATTTTTACCCCTTTGAGGCACAGAAATGACTTTAAACACACTTATTTTAGTTGAAAAAGTCATAATTCACATCCAACAGTCATTTACAGTCAAAAGATTAAATGTTAAAATTTCATCCATATTGACCATTTTGGGATCGTTCGACATGTCCGGAGTCATCGTTTTATATCCGAAAATTGATTTTTTGAACTGTACCAAAAATGATTCAAAATGTCAATTGGATCGTGCCTCATGTTGAATAACCACTTTTTAAACCCTCACAGTGACCAAAATTGCCTATTTTACACAGTTTTGCTTACTCAAAAGCTTCAATTTTGACCCATTTCAGGCAATGAAATGACTTTAAACACACTTATTTTAGTTGACAAAGCCATAATTCACATCCAACAGTCATTTAGAGTCAAAAGATTAAATGTTAAAATTTCATCATTATAGACCATTTTGGGAACGTTCGACATGTCCGAAGTCATCGTTTTTCGTCTAAAAATTGATTTTTTTTGACTGTACCAAAAATGATTCAAAATGTCAATTGGATCGTGCCTCATGTTGAATAACCACTTTTTAAACCCTCAGAGTGACCAAAATTGCCATTTTTACAGAGTTTTGATTACTCAAAAGCTTCAATTTTTACCCCTTTGAGGCACAGAAATGACTTTAAACACACTTATTTTAGTTGACAAAGTCATAATTCACATCCAACAGTCATTTACAGTCAAAAGATTAAATGTTAAAATTTCATCCATATTGACCATTTTGGGATCGTTCGACATGTCCGGAGTCATTGTTTTTCATCCGAAAATTGATTTTTTGGACTGTACCAAAAATGATTCAAAATGTCAATTGGATCGTGCCTCATGTTGAATAACCACTTTTTAAACCCTCACAGTGACCAAAATTGCCATTTTTACAGAGTTTTGATTACTCAAAAGCTTCAATTTGGACCCATTTCAGGCACAGAAATGACTTTAAACACACTTATTTTAGTTGACAAAGTCATAATTCACATCCAACAGTCATTTACAGTCAAAAGATTAAATGTTAAAATTTCATCCATATTGACCATTTTGGGATCGTTCGACATGTCCGGAGTCATCGTTTTTCATCCGAAAATTGATTTTTTGGACTGTACCAAAAATGATTCAAAATGTCAATTGGATCGTGCCTCATTTTGAATAACCACTTTTTAAACCCTCACAGTGACCAAAATTGCCAATTTTACAGAGTTTTGCTTACACAAAAGCTTCAATTTTGACCCGTTTCAGGCACAGAAATGACTTTAAACACACTTATTTTAGTTGACAAAGTCATTATTCACATCCAACAGTCATTTAGAGTCAAAAGATTAAATGTTAAAATTTCATCCATATTGACCATTTTGGGATCGTTCGACATGTCCGGAGTCATCGTTTTTCATCCGAAAATTGATTTTTTGGACTGTACCAAAAATGATTCAAAATGTCAATTGGATCGTGCCTCATGTTGAATAACCACTTTTTAAACCCTCACAGTGACCAAAATTGCCATTTTTACAGAGTTTTGATTACTCAAAAGCTTCAATTTTGACCCATTTCAGGCACAGAAATGACTTTAAACACACTTATTTTAGTTGACAAAGTCCTAATTCACATCCAACAGTCATTTACAGTCAAAAGATTAAATGTTAAAATTTCATCCATATTGACCATTTTGGGATCGTTCGACATGTCCGGAGTCATTGTTTTTCATCCGAAAATTGATTTTTTGGACTGTACCAAAAATGATTCAAAATGTCAATTGGATCCTGCCTCATGTTGAATAACCACTTTTTAAACCCTCACAGTGACCAAAATTGCCAATTTTACACAGTTTTGCTTACTCAAAAGCTTCAATTTTGACCCATTTCAGGCACAGAAATGACTTTAAACACACTTATTTTAGTTGACAAAGCCATAATTCACATCCAACAGTCATTTAGAGTCAAAAGATTAAATGTTAAAATTTCATCATTATAGACCATTTTGGGAACGTTCGACAGGTCCGGAGTCATCGTTTTTCGTCTGAAAATTGATTTTTTGGACTGTACCAAAAATGATTCAAAATGTCAATTGGATCGTGCCTCATGTTGAATAACCACTTTTTAAACCCTCAGAGTGACCAAAATTGCCATTTTTACAGAGTTTTGATTACTCAAAAGCTTCAATTTTTACCCCTTTGAGGCACAGAAATGACTTTAAACACACCTATTTTAGTTGACAAAGTCATAATTCACATCCAACAGTCATTTACAGTCAAAAGATTAAATGTTAAAATTTCATCCATATTGACCATTTTGGGATCGTTCGACATGTCCGGAGTCATCATTTTTCATCCGAAAATTGATTTTTTGGACTGTACCAAAAATGATTCAAAATGTCAATTGGATCGTGCCTCATGTTGAATAACCACTTTTTAAACCCTCACAGTGACCAAAATTGCCATTTTTACAGAGTTTTGCTTACTCAAAAGCTTCAATTTTGACCCATTTCAGGCACAGAAATGACTTTAAACACACCTATTTTAGTTGACAAAGTCATAATTCACATCCAACAGTCATTTACAGTCAAAAGATTAAATGTTAAAATTTCATCCATATTGACCATTTTGGGATCGTTCGACATGTCCGGAGTCATCGTTTTTCATCCGAAAATTGATTTTTTGGACTGTACCAAAAATGATTCAAAATGTCAATTGGATCGTGCCTCATTTTGAATAACCACTTTTTAAACCCTCACAGTGACCAAAATTGCCAATTTTACAGAGTTTTGCTTACACAAAAGCTTCAATTTTGACCCGTTTCAGGCACAGAAATGACTTTAAACACACTTATTTTAGTTGACAAAGTCATTATTCACATCCAACAGTCATTTACAGTCAAAAGATTAAATGTTAAAATTTCATCCATATTGACCATTTTGGGATCGTTCGACATGTCCGGAGTCATCGTTTTTCATCCGAAAATTGATTTTTTGGACTGTACCAAAAATGATTCAAAATGTCAATTGGATCGTGCCTCATGTTGAATAACCACTTTTTAAACCCTCAGAGTGACCAAAATTGCCATTTTTACAGAGTTTTGATTACTCAAAAGCTTCAATTTTTACCCCTTTGAGGAACAGAAATGACTTTAAACACACTTATTTTAGTTGACAAAGTCATAATTCACATCCAACAGTCATTTACAGTCAAAAGATTAAATGTTAAAATTTCATCCATATTGACCATTTTGGGATCGTTCGACATGTCCGGAGTCATCGTTTTTCATCCGAAAATTGATTTTTTGGACTGTACCAAAAATGATTCAAAATGTCAATTGGATCGTGCCTCATGTTGAATAACCACTTTTTAAACCCTCACAGTGACCAAAATTGCCATTTTTACAGAGATTTGATTACTCAAAAGCTTCAATTTTGACCCATTTCAGGCACAGAAATGACTTTAAACACACTTATTTTAGTTGACAAAGTCATAATTCACATCCAACAGTCATTTACAGTCAAAAGATTAAATGTTAAAATTTCATCCATATTGACCATTTTGGGATCGTTCGACATGTCCGGAGTCATCGTTTTTCATCCGAAAATTGATTTTTTGGACTGTACCAAAAATGATTCAAAATGTCAATTGGATCGTGCCTCATTTTGAATAACCACTTTTTAAACCCTCACAGTGACCAAAATTGCCAATTTTACAGAGTTTTGCTTACACAAAAGCTTCAATTTTGACCCGTTTCAGGCACAGAAATGACTTTAAACACACTTATTTTAGTTGACAAAGTCATTATTCACATCCAACAGTCATTTAGAGTCAAAAGATTAAATGTTAAAATTTCATCCATATTGACCATTTTGGGATCGTTCGACATGTCCGGAGTCATCGTTTTTCATCCGAAAATTGATTTTTTGGACTGTACCAAAAATGATTCAAAATGTCAATTGGATCGTGCCTCATGTTGAATAACCACTTTTTAAACCCTCACAGTGACCAAAATTGCCATTTTTACAGAGTTTTGATTACTCAAAAGCTTCAATTTTGACCCATTTCAGGCACAGAAATGACTTTAAACACACTTATTTTAGTTGACAAAGTCCTAATTCACATCCAACAGTCATTTACAGTCAAAAGATTAAATGTTAAAATTTCATCCATATTGACCATTTTGGGATCGTTCGACATGTCCGGAGTCATTGTTTTTCATCCGAAAATTGATTTTTTGGACTGTACCAAAAATGATTCAAAATGTCAATTGGATCCTGCCTCATGTTGAATAACCACTTTTTAAACCCTCACAGTGACCAAAATTGCCAATTTTACACAGTTTTGCTTACTCAAAAGCTTCAATTTTGACCCATTTCAGGCACAGAAATGACTTTAAACACACTTATTTTAGTTGACAAAGCCATAATTCACATCCAACAGTCATTTAGAGTCAAAAGATTAAATGTTAAAATTTCATCATTATAGACCATTTTGGGAACGTTCGACAGGTCCGGAGTCATCGTTTTTCGTCTGAAAATTGATTTTTTGGACTGTACCAAAAATGATTCAAAATGTCAATTGGATCGTGCCTCATGTTGAATAACCACTTTTTAAACCCTCAGAGTGACCAAAATTGCCATTTTTACAGAGTTTTGATTACTCAAAAGCTTCAATTTTTACCTCTTTGAGGCACAGAAATGACTTTAAACACACCTATTTTAGTTGACAAAGTCATAATTCACATCCAACAGTCATTTACAGTCAAAAGATTAAATGTTAAAATTTCATCCATATTGACCATTTTGGGATCGTTCGACATGTCCGGAGTCATCATTTTTCATCCGAAAATTGATTTTTTGGACTGTACCAAAAATGATTCAAAATGTCAATTGGATCGTGCCTCATGTTGAATAACCACTTTTTAAACCCTCACAGGGACCAAAATTGCCATTTTTACAGAGTTTTGCTTACTCAAAAGCTTCAATTTTGACCCATTTCAGGCACAGAAATGACTTTAAACACACCTATTTTAGTTGACAAAGTCATAATTCACATCCAACAGTCATTTACAGTCAAAAGATTAAATGTTAAAATTTCATCCATATTGACCATTTTGGGATCGTTCGACATGTCCGGAGTCATCGTTTTTCATCCGAAAATTGATTTTTTGGACTGTACCAAAAATGATTCAAAATGTCAATTGGATCGTGCCTCATTTTGAATAACCACTTTTTAAACCCTCACAGTGACCAAAATTGCCAATTTTACAGAGTTTTGCTTACACAAAAGCTTCAATTTTGACCCGTTTCAGGCACAGAAATGACTTTAAACACACTTATTTTAGTTGACAAAGTCATTATTCACATCCAACAGTCATTTACAGTCAAAAGATTAAATGTTAAAATTTCATCCATATTGACCATTTTGGGATCGTTCGACATGTCCGGAGTCATCGTTTTTCATCCGAAAATTGATTTTTTGGACTGTACCAAAAATGATTCAAAATGTCAATTGGATCGTGCCTCATGTTGAATAACCACTTTTTAAACCCTCACAGTGACCAAAATTGCCATTTTTACAGAGTTTTGCTTACTCAAAAGCTTCAATTTTGACCCATTTCAGGCACAGAAATGACTTTAAACACACTTATTTTAGTTGACAAAGGTAAAATTCACATCCAACAGTCATTTACAGTTAAAAGATTAAATGTTAAAATTTCATCCATATTGACCATTTTGGGATCGTTCGACATGTCCGGAGTCATCGTTTTTCATCCGAAAATTGATTTTTTGGACTGTACCAAAAATGATTCAAAATGTCAATTGGATCGTGCCTCATGTTGAATAACCACTTTTTAAACCCTCACAGTGACCAAAATTGCCATTTTTACAGAGTTTTGCTTACTCAAAAGCTTCAATTTTGACCCATTTCAGGCACAGAAATGACTTTAAACACACTTATTTTAGTTGACAAAGTCATAATTCACATCCAACAGTCATTTACAGTCAAAAGATTAAATGTTAAAATTTCATCCATATTGACCATTTTGGGATCGTTCGACATGTCCGGAGTCATCGTTTTTCATCCGAAAATTGATTTTTTGAACTGTACCAAAAATGATTCAAAATGTCAATTGGATCGTGCCTCATGTTGAATAACCACTTTTTAAACCCTCACAGTGACCAAAATTGCCATTTTTACAGAGTTTTGCTTACTCAAAAGCTTCAATTTTGACCGATTTTAGGCACAGAAATGACTTTAAACACACTTATTTTAGTTGACAAAGTCATAATTCACATCCAACAGTCATTTACAGTCAAAAGATTAAATGTTAAAATTTCATCCATATTGACCATTTTGGGATCGTTCGACATGTCCGGAGTCATCGTTTTTCATCCGAAAATTGATTTTTTGGACTGTACCAAAAATGATTCAAAATGTCAATTGGATCATGCCTCATGTTGAATAACCACTTTTTAAACCCTCACAGTGACCAAAATTGCCATTTTTACAGAGTTTTGATTACTCAAAAGCTTCAATTTTTACCCCTTTGAGGCACAGAAATGACTTTAAACACACTTATTTTAGTTGAAAAAGTCATAATTCACATCCAACAGTCATTTACAGTCAAAAGATTAAATGTTAAAATTTCATCCATATTGACCATTTTGGGATCGTTCGACATGTCCGGAGTCATCGTTTTATATCCGAAAATTGATTTTTTGAACTGTACCAAAAATGATTCAAAATGTCAATTGGATCGTGCCTCATGTTGAATAACCACTTTTTAAACCCTCACAGTGACCAAAATTGCCAATTTTACACAGTTTTGCTTACTCAAAAGCTTCAATTTTGACCCATTTCAGGCACAGAAATGACTTTAAACACACTTATTTTAGTTGACAAAGCCATAATTCACATCCAACAGTCATTTAGAGTCAAAAGATTAAATGTTAAAATTTCATCATTATAGACCATTTTGGGAACGTTCGACAGGTCCGAAGTCATCGTTTTTCGTCTAAAAATTGATTTTTTTGGACTGTACCAAAAATGATTCAAAATGTCAATTGGATCGTGCCTCATGTTGAATAACCACTTTTTAAACCCTCAGAGTGACCAAAATTGCCATTTTTACAGAGTTTTGATTACTCAAAAGCTTCAATTTTTACCCCTTTGAGGCACAGAAATGACTTTAAACACACTTATTTTAGTTGACAAAGTCATAATTCACATCCAACAGTCATTTACAGTCAAAAGATTAAATGTTAAAATTTCATCCATATTGACCATTTTGGGATCGTTCGACATGTCCGGAGTCATCGTTTTTCATCCGAAAATTGATTTTTTGGACTGTACCAAAAATGATTCAAAATGTCAATTGGATCGTGCCTCATGTTGAATAACCACTTTTTAAACCCTCACAGTGACCAAAATTGCCATTTTTACAGAGTTTTGATTACTCAAAAGCTTCAATTTTGACCCATTTCAGGCACAGAAATGACTTTAAACACACTTATTTTAGTTGACAAAGTCATAATTCACATCCAACAGTCATTTACAGTCAAAAGATTAAATGTTAAAATTTCATCCATATTGACCATTTTGGGATCGTTCGACATGTCCGGAGTCATCGTTTTTCATCCGAAAATTGATTTTTTGGACTGTACCAAAAATGATTCAAAATGTCAATTGGATCGTGCCTCATTTTGAATAACCACTTTTTAAACCCTCACAGTGACCAAAATTGCCAATTTTACAGAGTTTTGCTTACACAAAAGCTTCAATTTTGACCCGTTTCAGGCACAGAAATGACTTTAAACACACTTATTTTAGTTGACAAAGTCATTATTCACATCCAACAGTCATTTAGAGTCAAAAGATTAAATGTTAAAATTTCATCCATATTGACCATTTTGGGATCGTTCGACATGTCCGGAGTCATCGTTTTTCATCCGAAAATTAATTTTTTGGACTGTACCAAAAATGATTCAAAATGTCAATTGGATCGTGCCTCATGTTGAATAACCACTTTTTAAACCCTCACAGTGACCAAAATTGCCATTTTTACAGAGTTTTGATTACTCAAAAGCTTCAATTTTGACCCATTTCAGGCACAGAAATGACTTTAAACACACTTATTTTAGTTGACAAAGTCCTAATTCACATCCAACAGTCATTTACAGTCAAAAGATTAAATGTTAAAATTTCATCCATATTGACCATTTTGGGATCGTTCGACATGTCCGGAGTCATTGTTTTTCATCCGAAAATTGATTTTTTGGACTGTACCAAAAATGATTCAAAATGTCAATTGGATCCTGCCTCATGTTGAATAACCACTTTTTAAACCCTCACAGTGACCAAAATTGCCAATTTTCCACAGTTTTGCTTACTCAAAAGCTTCAATTTTGACCCATTTCAGGCACAGAAATGACTTTAAACACACTTATTTTAGTTGACAAAGCCATAATTCACATCCAACAGTCATTTAGAGTCAAAAGATTAAATGTTAAAATTTCATCATTATAGACCATTTTGGGAACGTTCGACAGGTCCGGAGTCATCGTTTTTCGTCTGAAAATTGATTTTTTGGACTGTACCAAAAATGATTCAAAATGTCAATTGGATCGTGCCTCATGTTGAATAACCACTTTTTAAACCCTCAGAGTGACCAAAATTGCCATTTTTACAGAGTTTTGATTACTCAAAAGCTTCAATTTTTACCCCTTTGAGGCACAGAAATGACTTTAAACACACCTATTTTAGTTGACAAAGTCATAATTCACATCCAACAGTCATTTACAGTCAAAAGATTAAATGTTAAAATTTCATCCATATTGACCATTTTGGGATCGTTCGACATGTCCGGAGTCATCATTTTTCATCCGAAAATTGATTTTTTGGACTGTACCAAAAATGATTCAAAATGTCAATTGAATCGTGCCTCATGTTGAATACCCACTTTTTAAACCCTCACAGTGACCAAAATTGCCATTTTTACAGAGTTTTGATTACTCAAAAGCTTCACTTTTGACCCATTTCAGGCACAGAAATGACTTTAAACACACTTATTTTAGTTGACAAAGTCATAATTCACATCCAACAGTCATTTACAGTCAAAAGATTAAATGTTAAAATTTCATCCATATTGACCATTTTGGGATCGTTCGACATGTCCGGAGTCATCGTTTTTCATCCGAAAATTGAAAATTTGGACTGTACCAAAAATGATTCAAAATGTCAATTGGATCGTGCCTCATTTTGAATAACCACTTTTTAAACCCTCACAGTGACCAAAATTGCCAATTTTACAGAGTTTTGCTTACACAAAAGCTTCAATTTTGACCCGTTTCAGGCACAGAAATGACTTTAAACACACTTATTTTAGTTGACAAAGTCATTATTCACATCCAACAGTCATTTAGAGTCAAAAGATTAAATGTTAAAATTTCATCCATATTGACCATTTTGGGATCGTTCGACATGTCCGGAGTCATTGTTTTTCATCCGAAAATTGATTTTTTGGACTGTACCAAAAATGATTCAAAATGTCAATTGGATCGTGCCTCATGTTGAATAACCACTTTTTAAACCCTCACAGTGACCAAAATTGCCATTTTTACAGAGTTTTGATTACTCAAAAGCTTCAATTTTGACCCATTTCAGGCACAGAAATGACTTTAAACACACTTATTTCAGTTGACAAAGTCATAATTCACATCCAACAGTCATTTACAGTCAAAAGATTAAATGTTAAAATTTCATCCATATTGACCGTTTTGGGATCGTTCGACATGTCCGGAGTCATCGTTTTTCATCCGAAAATTGATTTTTTGGACTGTACCAAAAATGATTCAAAATGTCAATTGGATCGTGCCTCATGTTGAATAACCACTTTTTAAACCCTCACAGTGACCAAAATTGCCATTTTTACAGAGTTTTGCTTACTCAAAAGCTTCAATTTTGACCCATTTCAGGCACAGAAATGACTTTAAACACACTTATTTTAGTTGACAAAGTCATAATTCACATCCAACAGTCATTTACAGTCAAAAGATTAAATGTTAAAATTTCATCCATATTGACCATTTTGGGATCGTTCGACATGTCCGGAGTCATCGTTTTTCATCCAAAAATTGATTTTTTGAACTGTACCAAAAATGATTCAAAATGTCAATTGGATCGTGCCTCATGTTGAATAACCACTTTTTAAACCCTCACAGTGACCAAAATTGCCAATTTTACACAGTTTTGCTTACTCAAAAGCTTCAATTTTGACCCATTTCAGGCACAGAAATGACTTTAAACACACTTATTTTAGTTGACAAAGCCATAATTCACATCCAACAGTCATTTAGAGTCAAAAGATTAAATGTTAAAATGTCATCATTATAGACCATTTTGGGAACGTTCGACAGGTCCGGAGTCATCGATTTTCGTCTGAAAATTGATTTTTTGGACTGTACCCAAAATGATTCAAAATGTCAATTGGATCGTGCCTCATGTTGAATAACCACTTTTTAAACCCTCAGAGTGACCAAAATTGCCATTTTTACAGAGTTTTGATTACTCAAAAGCTTCAATTTTGACCCATTTCAGGCACAGAAATGACTTTAAACACACTTATTTTAGTTGACAAAGTCATAATTCACATCCAACAGTCATTTACAGTCAAAAGATTAAATGTTAAAATTTCATCCATATTGACCATTTTGGGATCGTTCGACATGTCCGGAGTCATCGTTTTTCATCCGAAAATTGATTTTTTGGACTGTACCAAAAATGATTCAAAATGTCAATTGGATCGTGCCTCATGTTGAATAACCACTTTTTAAACCCTCACAGTGACCAAAATTGCCATTTTTACAGAGTTTTGCTTACTCAAAAGCTTCAATTTTGACCCATTTCAGGCACAGAAATGACTTTAAACACACTTATTTTAGTTGACAAAGTCATATGGCTGAGATACCCGCCACCCCCTCTCAACACAATCCCCAAATGAGGGAAACCGGAAACGGTTCTTGAAGTTTTTGGAAGTGGGAGGGAGTGACCCTCCCGGCCGTATTTATTAAAAACAAAAAATTAGAACATTTAAACATTAATGTACAATTTCATACCACACTGCGATGTTTGGCTAACCTTAACAGATTCTCTAATACAGAGGTTCTCCTAGCCGATCTAACATCCTACAAAACATTTACTTGAAATATTGAAATTGTACATCCTAACGTTTAAGGGCCAACGGCAAGGTCGTAACCGGTGTCAAGATCCCTAACCAGACATACCCCCCCCACTTGGGAGGGGCGACAGCACTGAGGCGTACTCACGTGCAACTACTACAATTTCCCTTGTCTTGACGGGGGCACTTATCAACTCGACGCCAGTTAAAGGTCGTTCGAAGACTCGTGTGAGGTATCTAGAAGGTATCGTAGACCTCCCCCCAACCCCACACAACTTACCGCATCTGCCGTCGCAGATGTCACTGGCCCCGGGAAATTCCCCAGGAGGGGGCTGTAACCCCTCCTACACAGGAAGGGGCCTTGACCGCCTTTCCTCTTCTTCCGGCGACCCATCCTTAGAAGGGACCGCCTCCCCGTTGAGGGGCCAAAGGCCACCTCCCCCGAGCGCTCCCATCCGTGTTGGGTGACGCCCACTCATAGGGATCTTCCAATTAGTGCTCACCGATCATGACCTTACCGCCTACCGCCTGACCGAAATAAATACGACAAGTGCTAACTAAACGAAACTACATTGGCCACTATGACCGAAAAACCTGTGTCTAAATGGACCTTAAATCCGACATACTTTAATCACCAACTTGTAACATTATACCAATCTTTATTACACATTAAATATCAACATAACACCAAAACAACCTGGAAACGAAATATAATAACTGATCAACTTTATTAAAACAACTAGCTGTCCCCAGGGGCTGGCGGGTGGGTCAAAATTGGCTCTTCGTTCCGTCTCGAGCTCACGTGCAGCGGGGAGGTGCAGCTTCAGAGCACAGGAACAAGAGGATGTCTTCTGGTCTTGCGTCTCTTTTTATCCATCTTCAGGGTGGGCGTAAACCCGCCCCTGCCTGCCCCGAGGGCGTGGTCGGCGGCGTCCGTGTCTAGGCCAGCCCACTCAAGGGCGGGAAAAAGCGTGCCCCGGCTACGCCGCTTCGGGCATACCAGCCGAGACGCGCCTCCCGCCCAAAAATGTCTTCCCGGGGGGATCGAGGCACTCTGCCATACGTTCGGGGGGACCGAGTGGTCGCCCCTTTCCATATGGCTGAGATACCCGCCACCCCCTCTCAACACAATCCCCAAATGAGGGAAACCGGAAACGGTTCTTGAAGTTTTTGGAAGTGGGAGGGAGTGACCCTCCCGGCCGTATTTATTAAAAACAAAAAATTAGAACATTTAAACATTAATGTACAATTTCATACCACACTGCGATGTTTGGCTAACCTTAACAGATTCTCTAATACAGAGGTTCTCCTAGCCGATCTAACATCCTACAAAACATTTACTTGAAATATTGAAATTGTACATCCTAACGTTTAAGGGCCAACGGCAAGGTCGTAACCGGTGTCAAGATCCCTAACCAGACATACCCCCCCCACTTGGGAGGGGCGACAGCACTGAGGCGTACTCACGTGCAACTACTACAATTTCCCTTGTCTTGACGGGGGCACTTATCAACTCGACGCCAGTTAAAGGTCGTTCGAAGACTCGTGTGAGGTATCTAGAAGGTATCGTAGACCTCCCCCCAACCCCACACAACTTACCGCATCTGCCGTCGCAGATGTCACTGGCCCCGGGAAATTCCCCAGGAGGGGGCTGTAACCCCTCCTACACAGGAAGGGGCCTTGACCGCCTTTCCTCTTCTTCCGGCGACCCATCCTTAGAAGGGACCGCCTCCCCGTTGAGGGGCCAAAGGCCACCTCCCCCGAGCGCTCCCATCCGTGTTGGGTGACGCCCACTCATAGGGATCTTCCAATTAGTGCTCACCGATCATGACCTTACCGCCACAGGCCGGATAGTTGACCGGCTATCCGGACCCCCCACAAAACTCCTACCTAAAGGTCATGTTTCAAAGATTTCAACCATGCTAAGAAGTCTCCTAAGAACAACTCATTCCCCTCCCAAGACAAATGCACACCATCCCCCGAATACATCCTGTCATCATTAATACAGCTATGAGAAATAGAATGCAATGTCCTGGAATGGAACAACCTACTCACTTTATTGTTAAGCTTCCTAACAGAGTGATTCAAAGCAGGTATAGAGATAGCCCCCCGCCACGCCTTTCGTGGAATCAAATGGGACCATGCAATCGTGCACCCCGGAACTCTCCTCGCCAACCAACTTACCGTGGAAAGCATTGCCTCCAGGAGTAGTCGTCTACCGATGGTGACCAAATCATTGCCCCCAACATGCACTATAACTATAGACGGCGGTGACCTTGTCCGCCCTAACAAACCCTCAAAAAATGTTTGAAACTGGTCAATACAGAGACCGCCCCTTCCGTAGAAGGACATCCTGTACCCGTATTCCCCAGCTACGTGAATCATGTCACCTGCTTTGAATACGTCTGCGGCACGCCTCACGTATGAGTGGCCCACGACCCACACCTCCTTTTTCACAGCCGGTGATGTCTGACCGCTGGCCCGGTGTAAGGTCGACTGAATAGTCCGCCCCGCCTCGTAGGCTTGCGTAACTGAAACCAAACAAAAACAAGAAGCGTGAGTACAGAGTACATAATTACAGCTTCACAACATGTGCAACCGCACATATCTTTTATAACAATTGGAGGACCAACGCCCCATTCGTTTCACTTGCTCCACATTAAGACCCCTGGCTGTAGCTTCCGTAGCAGCCCCTATCCGAAAGGAATGGGTCCCAAATTCGCCCGGGTTCAAGCCCGCAGCGGCAACTGACATCGCAAGCACCCGCTGAAACTGAAATTTCGTCAGTGGGGTGGCGTCCGCGTGTCTTAACAAAGTCCCCCCCCATGATGCCACCCTTCGTGCTAGGTAATCCTCTAAACACTTTACCGGACATATGGAGGACCCTGGAATCCTGCGTATGATGACGCAGTCACCCATCCCATCCTGGTCAGTCTTAGACCTTACAAAGGAGACAGTCATTGTTTCTCCCCTGATCTGAACGTGTTCCCGGCACAAACCCCCCGCCACATCCAGTTTGTTCCTTGCAACTAGTTCGCCTACCCGCATTGCTCCGTGAAATGCTAGCGTAAACGCGGCTCGGAACAGCACTGCCTCAAACTGAGATGAACATGTGGCAGGAAGTGTAGCCAACAACTGGGACAATCTATCCAAACCTATCGGGCGCCTTTCATCTACTCTGCGACCCTCAAGGCGTTGCCACCCACGCAGCGCTTTCTGTACAACGAAGGACGCTGTTGGGTCCTGGATAGCGTGTGCTCTGGCAACAAAGGAAATGGCAGCACGATGCCTCTGGGCCGTAGCCACCGATTTCCCAGCCCTACGTAAGGACATCAGGAAATTCACCACCCATTCCTCATGACCCCAAAGTCGCTCTCTATCACTCCCCAAAAAGGCTAAATAGGCCCGAAACGCCCCTTCATATGCCTTCCTCGTCCTTGGTGCTAGACTCTCTCCCACGAGGTGACGAAGTTCGGGGCACCGAGAGACCAGAGAGCTTCGGTAAAGGGTGCCGGCTCCGGGTCCGCTGAGGGAAGGAAACCCGAAAAAGCCTGCATTTGAAAACGAGACAGTGCGTCAGCTGCCTGATTCATCACCCCTGGCACGTGTTTTGCTCTGAATAGCACGTTCAATTGCATACATAGTAAAACAATTTCTTTAAGCAGTCTTAAGATCAGTTTACAACGTGCTGCCTGACTATTGATGCACTCGACCACAGTCATATTGTCCGACCAAAATATGACCGAGTGATTTTTGAACCCATCGGGCCATGTTCTCAAGGCCACCAAGATGGGAAACAGTTCGAGGAAAGCAATATTACTCGTCAGACCCTTCTCATGCCACCAAGTCGGCCATCTTTGTGCCGACCATTTTGTGCCGAAAATGGCGCCAAAACCTATGCTTCCCGCCGAATCTGTCCATAGCCCCAGCTCCTCAGAAGAGACGGCTGGTTTGTTCCAGACGATTCTACCATTGAAATCCGCCAGGAATGCTAACCAAATACGCATGTCCTGGCGGATCTCGGCCGATAGTCTCGTGCGATGATGGCCTTCTTTAAGGCCGACCATCGCTTGGGCAATTGAACGGGAAAAGGGGCGGGCCATTGGTATCACCCTCAGGGCAAAATTCAACTGTCCCACCACTTGCTGTAATTGTTGCAGCGTAACTTTTGATGCATTTATACACAGTTGCAGCGCAGCCCTGAACTTCAACACTTTCTCGGCTGGCAAACGGAAACACCCCTCAATGGAGTCCAACTCGATCCCCAGAAACTCGAGGCAAGTCGTAGGACCCACTGTTTTACCCGGCGCCAATGGCACGCCTAACTGTTTCATTAACACACAAAATTCGGCCAAGGCCCGGCCACATTCAAAACCCCCGGCTGCCCCCAGAAATAAGAAATCATCAAGGTAGTGCATTACATCTTGGAAACCCGTTTTCTTTGTGAAAACCCATTGTAGAAAACAACTGAATTTCTTGAAATAAGCACAGGATATAGAACACCCCATTGGCATACACCTATCCATGAAATAACAACCCTGAAACATGAAACCTAGGAGACGCTGGTCGTCTGGGTGTACCGGGAGCAATCGGAACGCTGACTCGATATCTGACTTTGCCATCAGCGCCCCGGGCCCCAGGCGATTCAAAATGGCTACGGCCTCATCGAAGGATGCGTACCGCACCGAACACACTTCTGGATCGATTGCCTCATTTACGGAAAGACCTCGTGGAGCTGATAAGTTATGAATTAATCGGAACTCTCCAGGTTCTTTCTTGGGGACTACCCCTAAGGGAGAACAAACAAAATTCTGGACTGGGGGTACACTAAACGGGCCAGCGACCCAACCTCGAGTCACCTCTTTTCGGATCTTTTCCTGTACTATGGTTGTATGCTGCAGGACGGAAAGTTGGTTTTTACTCTTATCCACGCCCTGAAAGTCCCCTACCGGGATGCGGAAACCATACGAAAAACCGTTTCGCAGCACCCCAGCAGAAGTACGATCCGGGTAGTCACTGAGCCAAGGGATCATTGCCAGGGTATCAATGGGAGTGGGTAAAGGCGCCCCTCGGACTATATTAGACCTGTTTGGCACCTCCTCTCCCCCCGTTATCACCCGTTCTGGCTCTGCACGAGGCCTCAGGATGGGACGACCCACAACCACTACATTCATGTTTGAATTTACACGATCCCTGCGGTCTCGTACATTTTCCTCTGTTGTAATTAAAACAGAAACCCTTTCTTCCGGTATTGCCGGTAGGTTTCGAGTGATCGTCGGCCCCCGAACCTGACCGAAAGGGCGTCCCCGCATATTGTCGGGAGGATTCACCCACATTACTTCCCACCAATTGCATTTTTAACATCCCTGACTCCTTCATTTTATCCCAGGTCAAGGCATCATAACAATCCCAGGTTAAACTTTTATTATGCTCCTTTTCCTTTCTGAACATATTATCGTAACAAAACCAATGATTCCCCTGATGCGATGTCGAGTACCCCATGATTCGTGATTGGTAGATTGGGAACTCGGAAAGCAACTCAGGCCTACGTTCGCCCAGGATTGATGTAAAGATTCCCCAGGCATTGCCCCAATTGGCGATATTCTCATTCACTTTAAAGGCGGCCATTTTTGCGCGCCAAACACTCGGATGCATTAAGTCCTTCTGACTCTTTACATGCTCCACCTCATAATGATCAACAAGTAACGAAAAAATGTTCACATACTCCCCCGCCCAAATCTTTTCCTTAATTGCCAAAGGAACATGTTGCCCCAACTTTTCTCTCCGAGAGGGTGTTGACTCATCCCTCGCAATCGGCAATGGCCGCTTACCTGCACCTGACGCTGCCTCTGTGGTCGCAACCGTCCCTGGTGTCTTGTCGCCCACTGCAGCCGGCACGGGCACCTTGGCTGCTTCCCGCTTCTCACGCAATTGCTTAACCAGCTCCTGCGCTTCGACAGCCGTGGCGCCCTCGTTACCTTTTCCCAACCACGCTGCCAATTGTGCTGCCAACTCGGGCGGCATATCATCCTCGGACACGGGGGTGATCGGATTCCCCTCCTCTGGCACGGGAGTTGGAGCCTCGAGCGGGGCACTGGGACCCGCTGCCCCCCTCCTGGGCCTCTTGTTTTTCCCTCCCGGGGCTGCTCCCGCCAAAGGACGTTTTGGACCCCTTTCCTCATTCATGTCGACCCGCTTCCTTAGCTCGGACATCTCCTTCATGAGAACACGCAGCATCTGGTCGGTATTCATGCGCTTTTCAACCTTCTTCGGCATTCTCCAACAAAATAACTGAAAAACAAACAAGAACGATTAAAACGCTCAAAATTGGCTCTTCGTTCCGTCTCGAGCTCACGTGCAGCGGGGAGGTGCAGCTTCAGAGCACAGGAACAAGAGGATGTCTTCTGGTCTTGCGTCTCTTTTTATCCATCTTCAGGGTGGGCGTAAACCCGCCCCTGCCTGCCCCGAGGGCGTGGCCGGCGGCGTCCGTGTCTAGGCCAGCCCACTCAAGGGCGGGAAAAAGCGCGCCCCGGCTACGCCGCTTCGGGCATACCAGCCGAGACGCGCCTCCCGCCCAAAAATGTCTTCCCGGGGGGATCGAGGCACTCTGCCATACGTTCGGGGGGACCGAGTGGTCGCCCCTTTCCATAATTCACATCCAACAGTCATTTACAGTCAAAAGATTAAATGTTAAAATTTTATCCATATTGACCATTTTGGGATCGTTCGACATGTCCGGAGTCATCGTTTTTCATCCGAAAATTGATTTTTTGGACTGTACCAAAAATGATTCAAAATGTCAATTGGATCATGCCTCATGTTGAATAACCACTTTTTAAACCCTCACAGTGACCAAAATTGCCATTTTTACAGAGTTTTGATTACTCAAAAGCTTCAATTTTTACCCCTTAGAGGCACAGAAATGACTTTAAACACACTTATTTTAGTTGACAAAGTCATAATTCACATCCAACAGTCATTTACAGTCAAAAGATTAAATGTTAAAATTTCATCCATATTGACCATTTTGGGATCGTTCTACATGTCCGGAGTCATCGTTTTATATCCGAAAATTGATTTTTTGAACTGTACCAAAAATGATTCAAAATGTCAATTGGATCGTGCCTCATGTTGAATAACCACTTTTTAAACCCTCACAGTGACCAAAATTGCCAATTTTACACAGTTTTGCTTACTCAAAAGCTTCAATTTTGACCCATTTCAGGCACAGAAATGACTTTAAACACACTTATTTTAGTTGACAAAGCCATAATTCACATCCAACAGTCATTTAGAGTCAAAAGATTAAATGTTAACATTTCATCATTATAGACCATTTTGGGAATGTTCGACAGGTCCAAAGTCATTGTTTTTCGTCTAAAAATTGATTTTTTTGGACTGTACCAAAAATGATTCAAAATGTCAATTGGATCGTGCCTCATGTTGAATAACCACTTTTTAAACCCTCACAGTGACCAAAATTGCCATTTTTACAGAGTTTTGATTACTCAAAAGCTTCAATTTTGACCCATTTCAGGCACAGAAATGACTTTAAACACACTTATTTTAGTTGACAAAGTCATAATTCACATCCAACAGTCATTTACAGTCAAAAGATTAAATGTTAAAATTTCATCCATATTGACCATTTTGGGATCGTTCGACATGTCCGGAGTCATCGTTTTTCATCCGAAAATTGATTTTTTGGACTGTACCAAAAATGATTCAAAATGTCAATTGGATCGTGCCTCATGTTGAATAACCACTTTTTAAACCCTCACAGTGACCACAATTGCCATTTTTACAGAGTTTTGCTTACTCAAAAGCTTCAATTTTGACCCATTTCAGGCACAGAAATGACTTTAAACACACTTATTTTAGTTGACAAAGTCATAATTCACATCCAACAGTCATTTACAGTCAAAAGATTAAATGTTAAAATTTCATCCATATTGACCATTTTGGGATCGTGCGACATGTCCGGAGTCATCGTTTTTCATCCGAAAATTGATTTTTTGGACTGTACCAAAAATTATTCAAAATGTCAATTGGATAGTGCCTCATGTTGAATAACCACTTTTTAAACCCTCACAGTGACCAAAATTGCCATTTTTACACAGTTTTGCTTACTCAAAAGCTTCAATTTTGACCCATTTCAGGCACAGAAATGACTTTAAACACACTTATTTTAGTTGACAAAGTCATAATTCACATCCAACAGTCATTTACAGTCAAAAGATTAAATGTTAAAATTTCATCCATATTGACCATTTTGGGATCGTTCGACATGTCCGGAGTCATCGTTTTTCATTCGAAAATTGATTTTTTGGACTGTACCAAAAATGATTCAAAATGTCAATTGGATCATGCCTCATGTTGAATAACCACTTTTTAAACCCTCACAGTGACCAAAATTGCCATTTTTACAGAGTTTTGATTACTCAAAAGCTTCAATTTTTACCCCTTTGAGGCACAGAAATGACTTTAAACACACTTATTTTAGTTGACAAAGTCATAATTCACATCCAACAGTCATTTACAGTCAAAAGATTAAATGTTAAAATTTCATCCATATTGACCATTTTGGGATCGTTCTACATGTCCGGAGTCATCGTTTTATATCCAAAAATTGATTTTTTGAACTGTACCAAAAATGATTCAAAATGTCAATTGGATCGTGCCTCATGTTGAATAACCACTTTTTAAACCCTCACAGTGACCAAAATTGCCAATTTTACACAGTTTTGCTTACTCAAAAGCTTCAATTTTGACCCATTTCAGGCACAGAAATGACTTTAAACACACTTATTTTAGTTGACAAAGCCATAATTCACATCCAACAGTCATTTAGAGTCAAAAGATTAAATGTTAAAATTTCATCCATATTGACCATTTTGGGATCGTTCGACATGTCCGGAGTCATCGTTTTTCATCCGAAAATTGATTTTTTGGACTGTACCAAAAATGATTCAAAATGTCAATTGGATCGTGCCTCATGTTGAATAACCACTTTTTAAACCCTCACAGTGACCAAAATTGCCATTTTTACAGAGTTTTGATTACTCAAAAGCTTCAATTTTGACCCATTTCAGGCACAGAAATGACTTTAAACACACTTATTTTAGTTGACAAAGTCATAATTCACATCCAACAGTCATTTACAGTCAAAAGATTAAATGTTAAAATTTCATCCATATTGACCATTTTGGGATCGTTCGACATGTCCGGAGTCATCGTTTTTCATCCGAAAATTGATTTTTTGGACTGTACCAAAAATGATTCAAAATGTCAATTGGATCGTGCCTCATGTTGAATAACCACTTTTTAAACCCTCACAGTGACCAAAATTGCCATTTTTACAGAGTTTTGATTACTCAAAAGCTTCAATTTTGACCCATTTCAGGCACAGAAATGACTTTAAACACACTTATTTTAGTTGACAAAGTCATAATTCACATCCAACAGTCATTTACAGTCAAAAGATTAAATGTTAAAATTTCATCCATATTGACCATTTTGGGATCGTGCGACATGTCCGGAGTCATCGTTTTTCATCCGAAAATTGATTTTTTGGACTGTACCAAAAATGATTCAAAATGTCAATTGGATCGTGCCTCATGTTGAATAACCACTTTTTAAACCCTCACAGTGACCAAAATTGCCATTTTTACAGAGTTTTGCTTACTCAAAAGCTTCAATTTTGACCCATTTCAGGCACAGAAATGACTTTAAACACACTTATTTTAGTTGACAAAGTCATAATTCACATCCAACAGTCATTTACAGTCAAAAGATTAAATGTTAAAATTTCATCCATATTGACCATTTTGGGATCGTTCGACATGTCCGGAGTCATCGTTTTTCATCCGAAAATTGATTTTTTGGACTGTACCAAAAATGATTCAAAATGTCAATTGGATCATGCCTCATGTTGAATAACCACTTTTTAAACCCTCACAGTGACCAAAATTGCCATTTTTACAGAGTTTTGATTACTCAAAAGCTTCAATTTTTACCCCTTTGAGGCACAGAAATGACTTTAAACACACTTATTTTAGTTGACAAAGTCATAATTCACATCCAACAGTCATTTACAGTCAAAAGATTAAATGTTAAAATTTCATCCATATTGACCATTTTGGGATCGTTCTACATGTCCGGAGTCATCGTTTTATATCCGAAAATTGATTTTTTGAACTGTACCAAAAATGATTCAAAATGTCAATTGGATCGTGCCTCATGTTGAATAACCACTTTTTAAACCCTCACAGTGACCAAAATTGCCATTTTTACAGAGTTTTGATTACTCAAAAGCTTCAATTTTGACCCATTTCAGGCACAGAAATGACTTTAAACACACTTATTTTAGTTGACAAAGTCATAATTCACATCCAACAGTCATTTACAGTCAAAAGATTAAATGTTAAAATTTCATCCATATTGACCATTTTGGGATCGTTCGACATGTCCGGAGTCCTCGTTTTTCATCCGAAAATTGATTTTTTGGACTGTACCAAAAATGATTCAAAATGTCAATTGGATCGTGCCTCATGTTGAATAACCACTTTTTAAACCCTCACAGTGACCAAAATTGCCATTTTTACAGAGTTTTGCTTACTCAAAAGCTTCAATTTTGACCCATTTCAGGCACAGAAATGACTTTAAACACACTTATTTTAGTTGACAAAGTCATAATTCACATCCAACAGTCATTTACAGTCAAAAGATTAAATGTTAAAATTTCATCCATATTGACCATTTTGGGATCGTGCGACATGTCCGGAGTCATCGTTTTTCATCCGAAAATTGATTTTTTGGACTGTACCAAAAATTATTCAAAATGTCAATTGGATCGTGCCTCATGTTGAATAACCACTTTTTAAACCCTCACAGTGACCAAAATTGCCATTTTTACAGAGTTTTGCTTACTCAAAAGCTTCAATTTTGACCCATTTCAGGCACAGAAATGACTTTAAACACACTTATTTTAGTTGACAAAGTCATAATTCACATCCAACAGTCATTTACAGTCAAAAGATTAAATGTTAAAATTTCATCCATATTGACCATTTTGGGATCGTTCGACATGTCCGAAGTCATCGTTTTTCATCCGAAAATTGATTTTTTGGACTGTACCAAAAATGATTCAAAATGTCAATTGGATCATGCCTCATGTTGAATAACCACTTTTTAAACCCTCACAGTGACCAAAATTGCCATTTTTACAGAGTTTTGATTACTCAAAAGCTTCAATTTTTACCCCTTTGAGGCACAGAAATGACTTTAAACACACTTATTTTAGTTGACAAAGTCATAATTCACATCCAACAGTCATTTACAGTCAAAAGATTAAATGTTAAAATTTCATCCATATTGACCATTTTGGGATCGTTCTACATGTCCGGAGTCATCGTTTTATATCCAAAAAATTTATTTTTTGAACTGTACCAAAAATGATTCAAAATGTCAATTGGATCGTGCCTCATGTTGAATAACCACTTTTTAAACCCTCACAGTGACCAAAATTGCCAATTTTACACAGTTTTGCTTACTCAAAAGCTTCAATTTTGACCCATTTCAGGCACAGAAATGACTTTAAACACACTTATTTTAGTTGACAAAGCCATAATTCACATCCAACAGTCATTTAGAGTCAAAAGATTAAATGTTAACATTTGGTCATTATAGACCATTTTGGGAACGTTCGACAGGTCCGAAGTCATCGTTTTTCGTCTAAAAATTGATTTTTTTGGACTGTACCAAAAATGATTCAAAATGTCAATTGGATCGTGCCTCATGTTGAATAACCACTTTTTAAACCCTCAGAGTGACCAAAATTGCCATTTTTACAGAGTTTTGATTACTCAAAAGCTTCAATTTTTACCCCTTTGAGGCACAGAAATGACTTTAAACACACTTATTTTAGTTGACAAAGTCATAATTCACATCCAACAGTCATTTACAGTCAAAAGATTAAATGTTAAAATTTCATCCATATTGACCATTTTGGGATCGTTCGACATGTCCGGAGTCATCGTTTTTCATCCGAAAATTGATTTTTTGGACTGTACCAAAAATGATTCAAAATGTCAATTGGATCGTGCCTCATGTTGAATAACCACTTTTTAAACCCTCACAGTGACCAAAATTGCCATTTTTACAGAGTTTTGATTACTCAAAAGCTTCAATTTTGACCCATTTCAGGCACAGAAATGACTTTAAACACACTTATTTTAGTTGACAAAGTCATAATTCACATCCAACAGTCATTTACAGTCAAAAGATTAAATGTTAAAATTTCATCCATATTGACCATTTTGGGATCGTTCGACATGTCCGGAGTCATCGTTTTTCATCCGAAAATTGATTTTTTGGACTGTACCAAAAATGATTCAAAATGTCAATTGGATCGTGCCTCATTTTGAATAACCACTTTTTAAACCCTCACAGTGACCAAAATTGCCAATTTTACAGAGTTTTGCTTACACAAAAGCTTCAATTTTGACCCGTTTCAGGCACAGAAATGACTTTAAACACACTTATTTTAGTTGACAAAGTCATTATTCACATCCAACAGTCATTTACAGTCAAAAGATTAAATGTTAAAATTTCATCCATATTGACCATTTTGGGATCGTTCGACATGTCCGGAGTCATCGTTTTTCATCCGAAAATTGATTTTTTGGACTGTACCAAAAATGATTCAAAATGTCAATTGGATCGTGCCTCATGTTGAATAACCACTTTTTAAACCCTCACAGTGACCAAAATTGCCATTTTTACAGAGTTTTGCTTACTCAAAAGCTTCAATTTTGACCCATTTCAGGCACAGAAATGACTTTAAACACACTTATTTTAGTTGACAAAGGTAAAATTCACATCCAACAGTCATTTACAGTTAAAAGATTAAATGTTAAAATTTCATCCATATTGACCATTTTGGGATCGTTCGACATGTCCGGAGTCATCGTTTTTCATCCGAAAATTGATTTTTTGGACTGTACCAAAAATGATTCAAAATGTCAATTGGATCGTGCCTCATGTTGAATAACCACTTTTTAAACCCTCACAGTGACCAAAATTGCCATTTTTACAGAGTTTTGCTTACTCAAAAGCTTCAATTTTGACCCATTTCAGGCACAGAAATGACTTTAAACACACTTATTTTAGTTGACAAAGTCATAATTCACATCCAACAGTCATTTACAGTCAAAAGATTAAATGTTAAAATTTCATCCATATTGACCATTTTGGGATCGTTCGACATGTCCGGAGTCATCGTTTTTCATCCGAAAATTGATTTTTTGAACTGTACCAAAAATGATTCAAAATGTCAATTGGCCCGTGCCTCATGTTGAATAACCACTTTTTAAACCCTCACAGTGACCAAAATTGCCATTTTTACAGAGTTTTGCTTACTCAAAAGCTTCAATTTTGACCCATTTTAGGCACAGAAATGACTTTAAACACACTTATTTAAGTTGACAAAGTCATAATTCACATCCAACAGTCATTTACAGTCAAAAGATTAAATGTTAAAATTTCATCCATATTGACCATTTTGGGATCGTTCGACATGTCCGGAGTCATCGTTTTTCATCCGAAAATTGATTTTTTGGACTGTACCAAAAATGATTCAAAATGTCTTGGATCATGCCTCATGTTGAATAACCACTTTTTAAACCCTCACAGTGACCAAAATTGCCATTTTTACAGAGTTTTGATTACTCAAAAGCTTCAATTTTTACCCCTTTGAGGCACAGAAATGACTTTAAACACACTTATTTTAGTTGACAAAGTCATAATTCACATCCAACAGTCATTTACAGTCAAAAGATTAAATGTTAAAATTTCATCCATATTGACCATTTTGGGATCGTTCGACATGTCCGGAGTCATCGTTTTATATCCGAAAATTGATTTTTTGAACTGTACCAAAAATGATTCAAAATGTCAATTGGATCGTGCCTCATGTTGAATAACCACTTTTTAAACCCTCACAGTGACCAAAATTGCCAATTTTACACAGTTTTGCTTACTCAAAAGCTTCAATTTTGACCCATTTCAGGCACAGAAATGACTTTAAACACACTTATTTTAGTTGACAAAGCCATAATTCACATCCAACAGTCATTTAGAGTCAAAAGATTAAATGTTAAAATTTCATCATTATAGACCATTTTGGGAACGTTCGACAGGTCCGAAGTCATCGTTTTTCGTCTAAAAATTTATTTTTTTGGACTGTACCAAAAATGATTCAAAATGTCAATTGGATCGTGCCTCATGTTGAATAACCACTTTTTAAACCCTCAGAGTGACCAAAATTGCCATTTTTACAGAGTTTTGATTACTCAAAAGCTTCAATTTTTACCCCTTTGAGGCACAGAAATGACTTTAAACACACTTATTTTAGTTGACAAAGTCATAATTCACATCCAACAGTCATTTACAGTCAAAAGATTAAATGTTAAAATTTCATCCATATTGACCATTTTGGGATCGTTCGACATGTCCGGAGTCATCGTTTTTCATCCGAAAATTGATTTTTTGGACTGTACCAAAAATGATTCAAAATGTCAATTGGATCGTGCCTCATGTTGAATAACCACTTTTTAAACCCTCACAGTGACCAAAATTGCCATTTTTACAGAGTTTTGATTACTCAAAAGCTTCAATTTTGACCCATTTCAGGCACAGAAATGACTTTAAACACACTTATTTTAGTTGACAAAGTCATAATTCACATCCAACAGTCATTTACAGTCAAAAGATTAAATGTTAAAATTTCATCCATATTGACCATTTTGGGATCGTTCGACATGTCCGGAGTCATCGTTTTTCATCCGAAAATTGATTTTTTGGACTGTACCAAAAATGATTCAAAATGTCAATTGGATCGTGCCTCATTTTGAATAACCACTTTTTAAACCCTCACAGTGACCAAAATTGCCAATTTTACAGAATTTTGCTTACACAAAAGCTTCAATTTTGACCCGTTTCAGGCACAGAAATGACTTTAAACACACTTATTTTAGTTGACAAAGTCATTATTCACATCCAACAGTCATTTAGAGTCAAAAGATTAAATGTTAAAATTTCATCCATATTGACCATTTTGGGATCGTTCGACATGTCCGGAGTAATCGTTTTTCATCCGAAAATTGATTTTTTGGACTGTACCAAAAATGATTCAAAATGTCAATTGGATCGTGCCTCATGTTGAATAACCTCTTTTTAAACCCTCACAGTGACCAAAATTGCCATTTTTACAGAGTTTTGATTACTCAAAAGCTTCAATTTTGACCCATTTCAGGCACAGAAATGACTTTAAACACACTTATTTTAGTTGACAAAGTCCTAATTCACATCCAACAGTCATTTACAGTCAAAAGATTAAATGTTAAAATTTCATCCATATTGACCATTTTGGGATCGTTCGACATGTCCGGAGTCATTGTTTTTCATCCGAAAATTGATTTTTTGGACTGTACCAAAAATGATTCAAAATGTCAATTGGATCGTGCCTCATGTTGAATAACCACTTTTTAAACCCTCACAGTGACCAAAATTGCCATTTTTACAGAGTTTTGCTTACTCAAAAGCTTCAATTTTGACCCATTTCAGGCACAGAAATGACTTTAAACACACTTATTTTAGTTGACAAAGTCATAATTCACATCCAACAGTCATTTACAGTCAAAAGATTAAATGTTAAAATTTCATCCATATTGACCATTTTGGGATCGTTCGACATGTCCGGAGTCATCGTTTTTCATCCGAAAATTGATTTTTTGAACTGTGCCAAAAATGATTCAAAATGTCAATTGGATCCTGCCTCATGTTGAATAACCACTTTTTAAACCCTCACAGTGACCAAAATTGCCAATTTTACACAGTTTTGCTTACTCAAAAGCTTCAATTTTGACCCATTTCAGGCACAGAAATGACTTTAAACACACTTATTTTAGTTGACAAAGCCATAATTCACATCCAACAGTCATTTAGAGTCAAAAGATTAAATGTTAAAATTTCATCATTATAGACCATTTTGGGAACGTTCGACAGGTCCGGAGTCATCGTTTTTCGTCTGAAAATTGATTTTTTGGACTGTACCAAAAATGATTCAAAATGTCAATTGGATCGTGCCTCATGTTGAATAACCACTTTTTAAACCCTCAGAGTGACCAAAATTGCCATTTTTACAGAGTTTTGATTACTCAAAAGCTTTAATTTTTACTCCTTTGAGGCACAGAAATGACTTTAAACACACCTATTTTAGTTGACAAAGTCATAATTCACATCCAACAGTCATTTACAGTCAAAAGATTAAATGTTAAAATTTCATCCATATTGACCATTTTGGGATCGTTCGACATGTCCGGAGTCATCATTTTTCATTCGAAAATTGATTTTTTGGACTGTACCAAAAATGATTCAAAATGTCAATTGGATCGTGCCTCATGTTGAATAACCACTTTTTAAACCCTCACAGTGACCAAAATTGCCATTTTTACAGAGTTTTGATTACTCAAAAGCTTCACTTTTGACCCATTTCAGGCACAGAAATGACTTTAAACACACTTATTTTAGTTGACAAAGTCATAATTCACATCCAACAGTCATTTACAGTCAAAAGATTAAATGTTAAAATTTCATCCATATTGACCATTTTGGGATCGTTCGACATGTCCGGAGTCATCGTTTTTCATCCGAAAATTGATTTTTTGGACTGTACCAAAAATGATTCAAAATGTCAATTGGATCGTGCCTCATTTTGAATAACCACTTTTTAAACCCTCACAGTGACCAAAATTGCCAATTTTACAGAGTTTTGCTTACACAAAAGCTTCAATTTTGACCCGTTTCAGGCACAGAAATGACTTTAAACACACTTATTTTAGTTGACAAAGTCATTATTCACATCCAACAGTCATTTAGAGTCAAAAGATTAAATGTTAAAATTTCATCCATATTGAACATTTTGGGATCGTTCGACATGTCCGGAGTCATTGTTTTTCATCCGAAAATTGATTTTTTGGACTGTACCAAAAATGATTCAAAATGTCAATTGGATCGTGACTCATGTTGAATAACCACTTTTTAAACCCTCACAGTGACCAAAATTGCCATTTTTACAGAGTTTTGATTACTCAAAAGCTTCAATTTTGACCCATTTCAGGCACAGAAATGACTTTAAACACACTTATTTCAGTTGACAAAGTCATAATTCACATCCAACAGTCATTTACAGTCAAAAGATTAAATGTTAAAATTTCATCCATATTGACCATTTTGGGATCGTTCGACATGTCCGGAGTCATCGTTTTTCATCCGAAAATTGATTTTTTGAACTGTACCAAAAATGATTCAAAATGTCAATTGGATCGTGCCTCATGTTGAATAACCACTTTTTAAACCCTCACAGTGACCAAAATTGCCAATTTTACACAGTTTTGCTTACTCAAAAGCTTCAATTTTGACCCATTTCAGGCACAGAAATGACTTTAAACACACTTATTTTAGTTGACAAAGCCATAATTCACATCCAACAGTCATTTAGAGTCAAAAGATTAAATGTTAAAATGTCATCATTATAGACCATTTTGGGAACGTTCGACAGGTCCGGAGTCATCGATTTTCGTCTGAAAATTGATTTTTTGGACTGTACCCAAAATGATTCAAAATGTCAATTGGATCGTGCCTCATGTTGAATAACCACTTTTTAAACCCTCAGAGTGACCAAAATTGCCATTTTTACAGAGTTTTGATTACTCAAAAGCTTCAATTTTTACCCCTTTGAGGCACAGAAATGACTTTAAACACACTTATTTTAGTTGACAAAGTCATAATTCACATCCTACAGTCATTTACAGTCAAAAGATTAAATTTTAAAATTTCATCCATATTGACCATTTTGGGATCGTTCGACATGTCCGGAGTCATCGTTTTTCATCCGAAAATTGATTTTTTGGACTGTACCAAAAATGATTCAAAATGTCAATTGGATCGTGCCTCATGTTGAATAACCACTTTTTAAACCCTCACAGTGACCAAAATTGCCATTTTTACAGAGTTTTGATTACTCAAAAGCTTCAATTTTGACCCATTTCAGGCACAGAAATGACTTTAAACACACTTATTTTAGTTGACAAAGTCATAATTCACATCCAACAGTCATTTACAGTCAAAAGATTAAATGTTAAAATTTCATCCATATTGACCATTTTGGGATCGTTCGACATGTCCGGAGTCATCGTTTTTCATCCGAAAATTGATTTTTTGGACTGTACCAAAAATGATTCAAAATGTCAATTGGATCGTGCCTCATGTTGAATAACCACTTTTTAAACCCTCACAGTGACCAAAATTGCCATTTTTACAGAGTTTTGCTTACTCAAAAGCTTCAATTTTGACCCATTTCAGGCACAGAAATGACTTTAAACACACTTATTTTAGTTGACAAAGTCATAATTCACATCCAACAGTCATTTACAGTCAAAAGATTAAATGTTAAAATTTTATCCATATTGACCATTTTGGGATCGTTCGACATGTCCGGAGTCATCGTTTTTCATCCGAAAATTGATTTTTTGGACTGTACCAAAAATGATTCAAAATGTCAATTGGATCATGCCTCATGTTGAATAACCACTTTTTAAACCCTCACAGTGACCAAAATTGCCATTTTTACAGAGTTTTGATTACTCAAAAGCTTCAATTTTTACCCCTTTGAGGCACAGAAATGACTTTAAACACACTTATTTTAGTTGACAAAGTCATAATTCACATCCAACAGTCATTTACAGTCAAAAGATTAAATGTTAAAATTTCATCCATATTGACCATTTTGGGATCGTTCGACATGTCCTGAGTCATCGTTTTTCATCCGAAAATTGATTTTTTGGACTGTACCAAAAATGATTCAAAATGTCAATTGGATCGTGCCTCATGTTGAATAACCACTTTTTAAACCCTCACAGTGACCAAAATTGCCATTTTTACAGAGTTTTGATTACTCAAAAGCTTCAATTTTGACCCATTTCAGGCACAGAAATGACTTTAAACACACTTATTTTAGTTGACAAAGTCATAATTCACATCCAACAGTCATTTACAGTCAAAAGATTAAATGTTAAAATTTCATCCATATTGACCATTTTGGGATCGTTCGACATGTCCGGAGTCATCGTTTTTCATCCGAAAATTGATTTTTTGGACTGTACCAAAAATGATTCAAAATGTCAATTGGATCGTGCCTCATTTTGAATAACCACTTTTTAAACCCTCACAGTGACCAAAATTGCCAATTTTACAGAGTTTTGCTTACACAAAAGCTTCAATTTTGACCCGTTTCAGGCACAGAAATGACTTTAAACACACTTATTTTAGTTGACAAAGTCATTATTCACATCCAACAGTCATTTAGAGTCAAAAGATTAAATGTTAAAATTTCATCCATATTGACCATTTTGAGATCGTTCGACATGTCCGGAGTCATCGTTTTTCATCCGAAAATTGATTTTTTGGACTGTACCAAAAATGATTCAAAATGTCAATTGGATCGTGCCTCATGTTGAATAACCACTTTTTAAACCCTCACAGTGACCAAAATTGCCATTTTTACAGAGTTTTGATTACTCAAAAGCTTCAATTTTGACCCATTTCAGGCACAGAAATGACTTTAAACACACTTATTTTAGTTGACAAAGTCCTAATTCACATCCAACAGTCATTTACAGTCAAAAGATTAAATGTTAAAATTTCATCCATATTGACCATTTTGGGATCGTTCGACATGTCCGGAGTCATTGTTTTTCATCCGAAAATTGATTTTTTGGACTGTACCAAAAATGATTCAAAATGTCAATTGGATCGTGCCTCATGTTGAATAACCACTTTTTAAACCCTTACAGTGACCAAAATTGCCATTTTTACAGAGTTTTGCTTACTCAAAAGCTTCAATTTTGACCCATTTCAGGCACAGAAATGACTTTAAACACACTTATTTTAGTTGACAAAGTCATAATTCACATCCAACAGTCATTTACAGTCAAAAGATTAAATGTTAAAATTTCATCCATATTGACCATTTTGGGATCGTTCGACATGTCCGGAGTCATCGTTTTTCATCCGAAAATTGATTTTTTGAACTGTACCAAAAATGATTCAAAATGTCAATTGGATCCTGCCTCATGTTGAATAACCACTTTTTAAACCCTCACAGTGACCAAAATTGCCAATTTTACACAGTTTTGCTTACTCAAAAGCTTCAATTTTGACCCATTTCAGGCACAGAAATGACTTTAAACACACTTATTTTAGTTGACAAAGCCATAATTCACATCCAACAGTCATTTAGAGTCAAAAGATTAAATGTTAAAATTTCATCATTATAGACCATTTTGGGAACGTTCGACAGGTCCGGAGTCATCGTTTTTCGTCTGAAAATTGATTTTTTGGACTGTACCAAAAATGATTCAAAATGTCAATTGGATCGTGCCTCATGTTGAATAACCACTTTTTAAACCCTCAGAGTGACCAAAATTGCCATTTTTACAGAGTTTTGATTACTCAAAAGCTTTAATTTTTACCCCTTTGAGGCACAGAAATGACTTTAAACACACCTATTTTAGTTGACAAAGTCATAATTCACATCCAACAGTCATTTACAGTCAAAAGATTAAATGTTAAAATTTCATCCATATTGACCATTTTGGGATCGTTCGACATGTCCGGAGTCATCATTTTTCATTCGAAAATTGATTTTTTGGACTGTACCAAAAATGATTCAAAATGTCAATTGGATCGTGCCTCATGTTGAATAACCACTTTTTAAACCCTCACAGTGACCAAAATTGCCATTTTTACAGAGTTTTGATTACTCAAAAGCTTCACTTTTGACCCATTTCAGGCACAGAAATGACTTTAAACACACTTATTTTAGTTGACAAAGTCATAATTCACATCCAACAGTCATTTACAGTCAAAAGATTAAATGTTAAAATTTCATCCATATTGACCATTTTGGGATCGTTCGACATGTCCGGAGTCATCGTTTTTCATCCGAAAATTGATTTTTTGGACTGTACCAAAAATGATTCAAAATGTCAATTGGATCGTGCCTCATTTTGAATAACCACTTTTTAAACCCTCACAGTGACCAAAATTGCCAATTTTACAGAGTTTTGCTTACATAAAAGCTTCAATTTTGACCAGTTTCAGGCACAGAAATGACTTTAAACACACTTATTTTAGTTGACAAAGTCATTATTCACATCCAACAGTCATTTAGAGTCAAAAGATTAAATGTTAAAATTTCATCCATATTGACCATTTTGGGATCGTTCGACATGTCCGGAGTCATTGTTTTTCATCCGAAAATTGATTTTTTGGACTGTACCAAAAATGATTCAAAATGTCAATTGGATCGTGACTCATGTTGAATAACCACTTTTTAAACCCTCACAGTGACCAAAATTGCCAATTTTACAGAGTTTTGCTTACTCAAAAGCTTCAATTTTGACCCATTTCAGGCACAGAAATGACTTTAAACACACTTATTTCAGTTGACAAAGTCATAATTCACATCCAACAGTCATTTACAGTCAAAAGATTAAATGTTAAAATTTCATCCATATTGACCATTTTGGGATCGTTCGACATGTCCGGAGTCATCGTTTTTCATCCGAAAATTGATTTTTTGAACTGTACCAAAAATGATTCAAAATGTCAATTGGATCGTGCCTCATGTTGAATAACCACTTTTTAAACCCTCACAGTGACCAAAATTGCCAATTTTACACAGTTTTGCTTACTCAAAAGCTTCAATTTTGACCCATTTCAGGCACAGAAATGACTTTAAACACACTTATTTTAGTTGACAAAGCCATAATTCACATCCAACAGTCATTTAGAGTCAAAAGATTAAATGTTAAAATGTCATCATTATAGACCATTTTGGGAACGTTCGACAGGTCCGGAGTCATCGATTTTCGTCTGAAAATTGATTTTTTGGACTGTACCCAAAATGATTCAAAATGTCAATTGGATCGTGCCTCATGTTGAATAACCACTTTTTAAACCCTCAGAGTGACCAAAATTGCCATTTTTACAGAGTTTTGATTACTCAAAAGCTTCAATTTTTACCCCTTTGAGGCACAGAAATGACTTTAAACACACTTATTTTAGTTGACAAAGTCATAATTCACATCCTACAGTCATTTACAGTCAAAAGATTAAATTTTAAAATTTCATCCATATTGACCATTTTGGGATCGTTCGACATGTCCGGAGTCATCGTTTTTCATCCGAAAATTGATTTTTTGGACTGTACCAAAAATGATTCAAAATGTCAATTGGATCGTGCCTCATGTTGAATAACCACTTTTTAAACCCTCACAGTGACCAAAATTGCCAATTTTACACAGTTTTGCTTACTCAAAAGCTTCAATTTTGACCCATTTCAGGCACAGAAATGACTTTAAACACACTTATTTTAGTTGACAAAGCCATAATTCACATCCAACAGTCATTTAGAGTCAAAAGATTAAATGTTAAAATGTCATCATTATAGACCATTTTGGGAACGTTCGACAGGTCCGGAGTCATCGATTTTCGTCTGAAAATTGATTTTTTGGACTGTACCCAAAATGATTCAAAATGTCAATTGGATCGTGCCTCATGTTGAATAACCACTTTTTAAACCCTCAGAGTGACCAAAATTGCCATTTTTACAGAGTTTTGATTACTCAAAAGCTTCAATTTTTACCCCTTTGAGGCACAGAAATGACTTTAAACACACTTATTTTAGTTGACAAAGTCATAATTCACATCCTACAGTCATTTACAGTCAAAAGATTAAATTTTAAAATTTCATCCATATTGACCATTTTGGGATCGTTCGACATGTCCGGAGTCATCGTTTTTCATCCGAAAATTGATTTTTTGGACTGTACCAAAAATGATTCAAAATGTCAATTGGATCGTGCCTCATGTTGAATAACCACTTTTTAAACCCTCACAGTGACCAAAATTGCCATTTTTACAGAGTTTTGATTACTCAAAAGCTTCAATTTTGACCCATTTCAGGCACAGAAATGACTTTAAACACACTTATTTTAGTTGACAAAGTCATAATTCACATCCAACAGTCATTTACAGTCAAAAGATTAAATGTTAAAATTTCATCCATATTGACCATTTTGGGATCGTTCGACATGTCCGGAGTCATCGTTTTTCATCCGAAAATTGATTTTTTGGACTGTACCAAAAATGATTCAAAATGTCAATTGGATCGTGCCTCATGTTGAATAACCACTTTTTAAACCCTCACAGTGACCAAAATTGCCATTTTTACAGAGTTTTGCTTACTCAAAAGCTTCAATTTTGACCCATTTCAGGCACAGAAATGACTTTAAACACACTTAATTTAGTTGACAAAGTCATAATTCACATCCAACAGTCATTTACAGTCAAAAGATTAAATGTTAAAATTTTATCCATATTGACCATTTTGGGATCGTTCGACATGTCCGGAGTCATCGTTTTTCATCCGAAAATTGATTTTTTGGACTGTACCAAAAATGATTCAAAATGTCAATTGGATCATGCCTCATGTTGAATAACCACTTTTTAAACCCTCACAGTGACCAAAATTGCCATTTTTACAGAGTTTTGATTACTCAAAAGCTTCAATTTTGACCCATTTCAGGCACAGAAATGACTTTAAACACACTTATTTTAGTTGACAAAGTCATAATTCACATCCAACAGTCATTTACAGTCAAAAGATTAAATGTTAAAATTTCATCCATATTGACCATTTTGGGATCGTGCGACATGTCCGGAGTCATCGTTTTTCATCCGAAAATTGATTTTTTGGACTGTACCAAAAATTATTCAAAATGTCAATTGGATCGTGCCTCATGTTGAATAACCACTTTTTAAACCCTCACAGTGACCAAAATTGCCATTTTTACAGAGTTTTGATTACTCAAAAGCTTCAATTTTTACCCCTTTGAGGCACAGAAATGACTTTAAACACACTTATTTTAGTTGACAAAGTCATAATTCACATCCAACAGTCATTTACAGTCAAAAGATTAAATGTTAAAATTTCATCCATATTGACCATTTTGGGATCGTTCTACATGTCCGGAGTCATCGTTTTATATCCGAAAATTGATTTTTTGAACTGTACCAAAAATGATTCAAAATGTCAATTGGATCGTGCCTCATGTTGAATAACCACTTTTTAAACCCTCACAGTGACCAAAATTGCCAATTTTACACAGTTTTGCTTACTCAAAAGCTTCAATTTTGACCCATTTCAGGCACAGAAATGACTTTAAACACACTTATTTTAGTTGACAAAGCCATAATTCACATCCAACAGTCATTTAGAGTCAAAAGATTAAATGTTAACATTTCATCATTATAGACCATTTTGGGAACGTTCGACAGGTCCAAAGTCATTGTTTTTCGTCTAAAAATTGATTTTTTTGGACTGTACCAAAAATGATTCAAAATGTCAATTGGATCGTGCCTCATGTTGAATAACCACTTTTTAAACCCTCACAGTGACCAAAATTGCCATTTTTACAGAGTTTTGATTACTCAAAAGCTTCAATTTTGACCCATTTCAGGCACAGAAATGACTTTAAACACACTTATTTTAGTTGACAAAGTCATAATTCACATCCAACAGTCATTTACAGTCAAAAGATTAAATGTTAAAATTTCATCCATATTGACCATTTTGGGATCGTTCGACATGTCCGGAGTCATCGTTTTTCATCCGAAAATTGATTTTTTGGACTGTACCAAAAATGATTCAAAATGTCAATTGGATCGTGCCTCATGTTGAATAACCACTTTTTAAACCCTCACAGTGACCAAAATTGCCATTTTTACAGAGTTTTGCTTACTCAAAAGCTTCAATGTTGACCCATTTCAGGCACAGAAATGACTTTAAACACACTTATTTTAGTTGACAAAGTCATAATTCACATCCAACAGTCATTTACAGTCAAAAGATTAAATGTTAAAATTTCATCCATATTGACCATTTTGGGATCATTCGACATGTCCGGAGTCATCGTTTTTCATCCGAAAATTGATTTTTTGGACTGTACCAAAAATTATTCAAAATGTCAATTGGATAGTGCCTCATGTTGAATAACCACTTTTTAAACCCTCACAGTGACCAAAATTGCCATTTTTACACAGTTTTGCTTACTCAAAAGCTTCAATTTTGACCCATTTCAGGCACAGAAATGACTTTAAACACACTTATTTTAGTTGACAAAGTCATAATTCACATCCAACAGTCATTTACAGTCAAAAGATTAAATGTTAAAATTTCATCCATATTGACCATTTTGGGATCGTTCGACATGTCCGGAGTCATCGTTTTTCATCCGAAAATTGATTTTTTGGACTGTACCAAAAATGATTCAAAATGTCAATTGGATCATGCCTCATGTTGAATAACCACTTTTTAAACCCTCACAGTGACCAAAATTGCCATTTTTACAGAGTTTTGATTACTCAAAAGCTTCAATTTTTACCCCTTTGAGGCACAGAAATGACTTTAAACACACTTATTTTAGTTGACAAAGTCATAATTCACATCCAACAGTCATTTACAGTCAAAAGATTAAATGTTAAAATTTCATCCATATTGACCATTTTGGGATCGTTCTACATGTCCGGAGTCATCGTTTTATATCCAAAAATTGATTTTTTGAACTGTACCAAAAATGATTCAAAATGTCAATTGGATCGTGCCTCATGTTGAATAACCACTTTTTAAACCCTCACAGTGACCAAAATTGCCAATTTTACACACTTTTGCTTACTCAAAAGCTTCAATTTTGACCCATTTCAGGCACAGAAATGACTTTAAACACACTTATTTTAGTTGACAAAGCCATAATTCACATCCAACAGTCATTTAGAGTCAAAAGATTAAATGTTAAAATTTCATCCATATTGACCATTTTGGGATCGTTCGACATGTCCGGAGTCATCGTTTTTCATCCGAAAATTGATTTTTTGGACTGTACCAAAAATGATTCAAAATGTCAATTGGATCGTGCCTCATGTTGAATAACCACTTTTTAAACCCTCACAGTGACCAAAATTGCCATTTTTACAGAGTTTTGATTACTCAAAAGCTTCAATTTTGACCCATTTCAGGCACAGAAATGACTTTAAACACACTTATTTTAGTTGACAAAGTCATAATTCACATCCAACAGTCATTTACAGTCAAAAGATTAAATGTTAAAATTTCATCCATATTGACCATTTTGGGATCGTTCGACATGTCCGGAGTCATCGTTTTTCATCCGAAAATTGATTTTTTGGACTGTACCAAAAATGATTCAAAATGTCAATTGGATCGTGCCTCATGTTGAATAACCACTTTTTAAACCCTCACAGTGACCAAAATTGCCATTTTTACAGAGTTTTGATTACTCAAAAGCTTCAATTTTGACCCATTTCAGGCACAGAAATGACTTTAAACACACTTATTTTAGTTGACAAAGTCATAATTCACATCCAACAGTCATTTACAGTCAAAAGATTAAATGTTAAAATTTCATCCATATTGACCATTTTGGGATCGTGCGACATGTCCGGAGTCATCGTTTTTCATCCGAAAATTGATTTTTTGGACTGTACCAAAAATGATTCAAAATGTCAATTGGATCGTGCCTCATGTTGAATAACCACTTTTTAAACCCTCACAGTGACCAAAATTGCCATTTTTACAGAGTTTTGCTTACTCAAAAGCTTCAATTTTGACCCATTTCAGGCACAGAAATGACTTTAAACACACTTATTTTAGTTGACAAAGTCATAATTCACATCCAACAGTCATTTACAGTCAAAAGATTAAATGTTAAAATTTCATCCATATTGACCATTTTGGGATCGTTCGACATGTCCGGAGTCATCGTTTTATATCCGAAAATTGATTTTTTGAACTGTACCAAAAATGATTCAAAATGTCAATTGGATCGTGCCTCATGTTGAATAACCACTTTTTAAACCCTCACAGTGACCAAAATTGCCAATTTTACACAGTTTTGCTTACTCAAAAGCTTCAATTTTGACCCATTTCAGGCACAGAAATGACTTTAAACACACTTATTTTAGTTGACAAAGCCATAATTCACATCCAACAGTCATTTAGAGTCAAAAGATTAAATGTTAACATTTCATCATTATAGACCATTTTGGGAACGTTCGACAGGTCCAAAGTCATTGTTTTTCGTCTAAAAATTGATTTTTTTGGACTGTACCAAAAATGATTCAAAATGTCAATTGGATCGTGCCTCATGTTGAATAACCACTTTTTAAACCCTCACAGTGACCAAAATTGCCATTTTTACAGAGTTTTGATTACTCAAAAGCTTCAATTTTGACCCATTTCAGGCACAGAAATGACTTTAAACACACTTATTTTAGTTGACAAAGTCATAATTCACATCCAACAGTCATTTACAGTCAAAAGATTAAATGTTAAAATTTCATCCATATTGACCATTTTGGGATCGTTCGACATGTCCGGAGTCATCGTTTTTCATCCGAAAATTGATTTTTTGGACTGTACCAAAAATGATTCAAAATGTCAATTGGATCGTGCCTCATGTTGAATAACCACTTTTTAAACCCTCACAGTGACCAAAATTGCCATTTTTACAGAGTTTTGCTTACTCAAAAGCTTCAATTTTGACCCATTTCAGGCACAGAAATGACTTTAAACACACTTATTTTAGTTGACAAAGTCATAATTCACATCCAACAGTCATTTACAGTCAAAAGATTAAATGTTAAAATTTCATCCATATTGACCATTTTGGGATCATTCGACATGTCCGGAGTCATCGTTTTTCATCCGAAAATTGATTTTTTGGACTGTACCAAAAATTATTCAAAATGTCAATTGGATAGTGCCTCATGTTGAATAACCACTTTTTAAACCCTCACAGTGACCAAAATTGCCATTTTTACACAGTTTTGCTTACTCAAAAGCTTCAATTTTGACCCATTTCAGGCACAGAAATGACTTTAAACACACTTATTTTAGTTGACAAAGTCATAATTCACATCCAACAGTCATTTACAGTCAAAAGATTAAATGTTAAAATTTCATCCATATTGACCATTTTGGGATCGTTCGACATGTCCGGAGTCATCGTTTTTCATCCGAAAATTGATTTTTTGGACTGTACCAAAAATGATTCAAAATGTCAATTGGATCATGCCTCATGTTGAATAACCACTTTTTAAACCCTCACAGTGACCAAAATTGCCATTTTTACAGAGTTTTGATTACTCAAAAGCTTCAATTTTTACCCCTTTGAGGCACAGAAATGACTTTAAACACACTTATTTTAGTTGACAAAGTCATAATTCACATCCAACAGTCATTTACAGTCAAAAGATTAAATGTTAAAATTTCATCCATATTGACCATTTTGGGATCGTTCTACATGTCCGGAGTCATCGTTTTATATCCAAAAATTGATTTTTTGAACTGTACCAAAAATGATTCAAAATGTCAATTGGATCGTGCCTCATGTTGAATAACCACTTTTTAAACCCTCACAGTGACCAAAATTGCCAATTTTACACACTTTTGCTTACTCAAAAGCTTCAATTTTGACCCATTTCAGGCACAGAAATGACTTTAAACACACTTATTTTAGTTGACAAAGCCATAATTCACATCCAACAGTCATTTAGAGTCAAAAGATTAAATGTTAAAATTTCATCCATATTGACCATTTTGGGATCGTTCGACATGTCCGGAGTCATCGTTTTTCATCCGAAAATTGATTTTTTGGACTGTACCAAAAATGATTCAAAATGTCAATTGGATCGTGCCTCATGTTGAATAACCACTTTTTAAACCCTCACAGTGACCAAAATTGCCATTTTTACAGAGTTTTGATTACTCAAAAGCTTCAATTTTGACCCATTTCAGGCACAGAAATGACTTTAAACACACTTATTTTAGTTGACAAAGCCATAATTCACATCCAACAGTCATTTAGAGTCAAAAGATTAAATGTTAAAATTTCATCCATATTGACCATTTTGGGATCGTTCGACATGTCCGGAGTCATCGTTTTTCATCCGAAAATTGATTTTTTGGACTGTACCAAAAATGATTCAAAATGTCAATTGGATCGTGCCTCATGTTGAATAACCACTTTTTAAACCCTCACAGTGACCAAAATTGCCATTTTTACAGAGTTTTGATTACTCAAAAGCTTCAATTTTGACCCATTTCAGGCACAGAAATGACTTTAAACACACTTATTTTAGTTGACAAAGTCATAATTCACATCCAACAGTCATTTACAGTCAAAAGATTAAATGTTAAAATTTCATCCATATTGACCATTTTGGGATCGTTCGACATGTCCGGAGTCATCGTTTTTCATCCGAAAATTGATTTTTTGGACTGTACCAAAAATGATTCAAAATGTCAATTGGATCGTGCCTCATGTTGAATAACCACTTTTTAAACCCTCACAGTGACCAAAATTGCCATTTTTACAGAGTTTTGATTACTCAAAAGCTTCAATTTTGACCCATTTCAGGCACAGAAATGACTTTAAACACACTTATTTTAGTTGACAAAGTCATAATTCACATCCAACAGTCATTTACAGTCAAAAGATTAAATGTTAAAATTTCATCCATATTGACCATTTTGGGATCGTGCGACATGTCCGGAGTCATCGTTTTTCATCCGAAAATTGATTTTTTGGACTGTACCAAAAATGATTCAAAATGTCAATTGGATCGTGCCTCATGTTGAATAACCACTTTTTAAACCCTCACAGTGACCAAAATTGCCATTTTTACAGAGTTTTGCTTACTCAAAAGCTTCAATTTTGACCCATTTCAGGCACAGAAATGACTTTAAACACACTTATTTTAGTTGACAAAGTCATAATTCACATCCAACAGTCATTTACAGTCAAAAGATTAAATGTTAAAATTTCATCCATATTGACAATTTTGGGATCGTTCGACATGTCCGGAGTCATCGTTTTTCATCCGAAAATTGATTTTTTGGACTGTACCAAAAATGATTCAAAATGTCAATTGGATCATGCCTCATGTTGAATAACCACTTTTTAAACCCTCACAGTGACCAAAATTGCCATTTTTACAGAGTTTTGATTACTCAAAAGCTTCAATTTTTACCCCTTTGAGGCACAGAAATGACTTTAAACACACTTATTTTAGTTGACAAAGTCATAATTCACATCCAACAGTCATTTACAGTCAAAAGATTAAATGTTAAAATTTCATCCATATTGACCATTTTGGGATCGTTCTACATGTCCGGAGTCATCGTTTTATATCCGAAAATTGATTTTTTGAACTGTACCAAAAATGATTCAAAATGTCAATTGGATCGTGCCTCATGTTGAATAACCACTTTTTAAACCCTCACAGTGACCAAAATTGCCATTTTTACAGAGTTTTGATTACTCAAAAGCTTCAATTTTGACCCATTTCAGGCACAGAAATGACTTTAAACACACTTATTTTAGTTGACAAAGTCATAATTCACATCCAACAGTCATTTACAGTCAAAAGATTAAATGTTAAAATTTCATCCATATTGACCATTTTGGGATCGTTCGACATGTCCGGAGTCCTCGTTTTTCATCCGAAAATTGATTTTTTGGACTGTACCAAAAATGATTCAAAATGTCAATTGGATCGTGCCTCATGTTGAATAACCACTTTTTAAACCCTCACAGTGACCAAAATTGCCATTTTTACAGAGTTTTGCTTACTCAAAAGCTTCAATTTTGACCCATTTCAGGCACAGAAATGACTTTAAACACACTTATTTTAGTTGACAAAGTCATAATTCACATCCAACAGTCATTTACAGTCAAAAGATTAAATGTTAAAATTTCATCCATATTGACCATTTTGGGATCGTTCGACATGTCCGGAGTCATCGTTTTTCATCCGAAAATTGATTTTTTGGACTGTACCAAAAATGATTCAAAATGTCAATTGGATCATGCCTCATGTTGAATAACCACTTTTTAAACCCTCACAGTGACCAAAATTGCCATTTTTACAGAGTTTTGATTACTCAAAAGCTTCAATTTTTACCCCTTTGAGGCACAGAAATGACTTTAAACACACTTATTTTAGTTGACAAAGTCATAATTCACATCCAACAGTCATTTACAGTCAAAAGATTAAATGTTAAAATTTCATCCATATTGACCATTTTGGGATCGTTCGACATGTCCGGAGTCATCGTTTTTCATCCGAAAATTGATTTTTTGAACTGTACCAAAAATGATTCAAAATGTCAATTGGATCCTGCCTCATGTTGAATAACCACTTTTTAAACCCTCACAGTGACCAAAATTGCCAATTTTACACAGTTTTGCTTACTCAAAAGCTTCAATTTTGACCCATTTCAGGCACAGAAATGACTTTAAACACACTTATTTTAGTTGACAAAGCCATAATTCACATCCAACAGTCATTTAGAGTCAAAAGATTAAATGTTAAAATTTCATCATTATAGACCATTTTGGGAACGTTCGACAGGTCCGGGGTCATCGTTTTTCGTCTGAAAATTGATTTTTTGGACTGTACCAAAAATGATTCAAAATGTCAATTGGATCGTGCCTCATGTTGAATAACCACTTTTTAAACCCTCAGAGTGACCAAAATTGCCATTTTTACAGAGTTTTGATTACTCAAAAGCTTTAATTTTTACCCCTTTGAGGCACAGAAATGACTTTAAACACACCTATTTTAGTTGACAAAGTCATAATTCACATCCAACAGTCATTTACAGTCAAAAGATTAAATGTTAAAATTTCATCCATATTGACCATTTTGGGATCGTTCGACATGTCCGGAGTCATCATTTTTCATTCGAAAATTGATTTTTTGGACTGTACCAAAAATGATTCAAAATGTCAATTGGATCGTGCCTCATGTTGAATAACCACTTTTTAAACCCTCACAGTGACCAAAATTGCCATTTTTACAGAGTTTTGATTACTCAAAAGCTTCACTTTTGACCCATTTCAGGCACAGAAATGACTTTAAACACCCTTATTTTAGTTGACAAAGTCATAATTCACATCCAACAGTCATTTACAGTCAAAAGATTAAATGTTAAAATTTCATCCATATTGACCATTTTGGGATCGTTCGACATGTCCGGAGTCATCGTTTTTCATCCGAAAATTGATTTTTTGGACTGTACCAAAAATGATTCAAAATGTCAATTGGATCGTGCCTCATTTTGAATAACAACTTTTTAAACCCTCACAGTGACCAAAATTGCCAATTTTACAGAGTTTTGCTTACATAAAAGCTTCAATTTTGACCAGTTTCAGGCACAGAAATGACTTTAAACACACTTATTTTAGTTGACAAAGTCATTATTCACATCCAACAGTCATTTAGAGTCAAAAGATTAAATGTTAAAATTTCATCCATATTGACCATTTTGGGATCGTTCGACATGTCCGGAGTCATTGTTTTTCATCCGAAAATTGATTTTTTGGACTGTACCAAAAATGATTCAAAATGTCAATTGGATCGTGACTCATGTTGAATAACCACTTTTTAAACCCTCACAGTGACCAAAATTGCCAATTTTACAGAGTTTTGCTTACTCAAAAGCTTCAATTTTGACCCATTTCAGGCACAGAAATGACTTTAAACACACTTATTTCAGTTGACAAAGTCATAATTCACATCCAACAGTCATTTACAGTCAAAAGATTAAATGTTAAAATTTCATCCATATTGACCATTTTGGGATCGTTCGACATGTCCGGAGTCATCGTTTTTCATCCGAAAATTGATTTTTTGAACTGTACCAAAAATGATTCAAAATGTCAATTGGATCGTGCCTCATGTTGAATAACCACTTTTTAAACCCTCACAGTGACCAAAATTGCCAATTTTACACAGTTTTGCTTACTCAAAAGCTTCAATTTTGACCCATTTCAGGCACAGAAATGACTTTAAACACACTTATTTTAGTTGACAAAGCCATAATTCACATCCAACAGTCATTTAGAGTCAAAAGATTAAATGTTAAAATGTCATCATTATAGACCATTTTGGGAACGTTCGACAGGTCCGGAGTCATCGATTTTCGTCTGAAAATTGATTTTTTGGACTGTACCCAAAATGATTCAAAATGTCAATTGGATCGTGCCTCATGTTGAATAACCACTTTTTAAACCCTCAGAGTGACCAAAATTGCCATTTTTACAGAGTTTTGATTACTCAAAAGCTTCAATTTTTACCCCTTTGAGGCACAGAAATGACTTTAAACACACTTATTTTAGTTGACAAAGTCATAATTCACATCCTACAGTCATTTACAGTCAAAAGATTAAATTTTAAAATTTCATCCATATTGACCATTTTGGGATCGTTCGACATGTCCGGAGTCATCGTTTTTCATCCGAAAATTGATTTTTTGGACTGTACCAAAAATGATTCAAAATGTCAATTGGATCGTGCCTCATGTTGAATAACCACTTTTTAAACCCTCACAGTGACCAAAATTGCCATTTTTACAGAGTTTTGATTACTCAAAAGCTTCAATTTTGACCCATTTCAGGCACAGAAATGACTTTAAACACACTTATTTTAGTTGACAAAGTCATAATTCACATCCAACAGTCATTTACAGTCAAAAGATTAAATGTTAAAATTTCATCCATATTGACCATTTTGGGATCGTTCGACATGTCCGGAGTCATCGTTTTTCATCCGAAAATTGATTTTTTGGACTGTACCAAAAATGATTCAAAATGTCAATTGGATCGTGCCTCATGTTGAATAACCACTTTTTAAACCCTCACAGTGACCAAAATTGCCATTTTTACAGAGTTTTGCTTACTCAAAAGCTTCAATTTTGACCCATTTCAGGCACAGAAATGACTTTAAACACACTTAATTTAGTTGACAAAGTCATAATTCACATCCAACAGTCATTTACAGTCAAAAGATTAAATGTTAAAATTTTATCCATATTGACCATTTTGGGATCGTTCGACATGTCCGGAGTCATCGTTTTTCATCCGAAAATTGATTTTTTGGACTGTACCAAAAATGATTCAAAATGTCAATTGGATCATGCCTCATGTTGAATAACCACTTTTTAAACCCTCACAGTGACCAAAATTGCCATTTTTACAGAGTTTTGATTACTCAAAAGCTTCAATTTTGACCCATTTCAGGCACAGAAATGACTTTAAACACACTTATTTTAGTTGACAAAGTCATAATTCACATCCAACAGTCATTTACAGTCAAAAGATTAAATGTTAAAATTTCATCCATATTGACCATTTTGGGATCGTGCGACATGTCCGGAGTCATCGTTTTTCATCCGAAAATTGATTTTTTGGACTGTACCAAAAATTATTCAAAATGTCAATTGGATCGTGCCTCATGTTGAATAACCACTTTTTAAACCCTCACAGTGACCAAAATTGCCATTTTTACAGAGTTTTGATTACTCAAAAGCTTCAATTTTTACCCCTTTGAGGCACAGAAATGACTTTAAACACACTTATTTTAGTTGACAAAGTCATAATTCACATCCAACAGTCATTTACAGTCAAAAGATTAAATGTTAAAATTTCATCCATATTGACCATTTTGGGATCGTTCTACATGTCCGGAGTCATCGTTTTATATCCGAAAATTGATTTTTTGAACTGTACCAAAAATGATTCAAAATGTCAATTGGATCGTGCCTCATGTTGAATAACCACTTTTTAAACCCTCACAGTGACCAAAATTGCCAATTTTACACAGTTTTGCTAACTCAAAAGCTTCAATTTTGACCCATTTCAGGCACAGAAATGACTTTAAACACACTTATTTTAGTTGACAAAGCCATAATTCACATCCAACAGTCATTTAGAGTCAAAAGATTAAATGTTAACATTTCATCATTATAGACCATTTTGGGAACGTTCGACAGGTCCAAAGTCATTGTTTTTCGTCTAAAAATTGATTTTTTTGGACTGTACCAAAAATGATTCAAAATGTCAATTGGATCGTGCCTCATGTTGAATAACCACTTTTTAAACCCTCACAGTGACCAAAATTGCCATTTTTACAGAGTTTTGATTACTCAAAAGCTTCAATTTTGACCCATTTCAGGCACAGAAATGACTTTAAACACACTTATTTTAGTTGACAAAGTCATAATTCACATCCAACAGTCATTTACAGTCAAAAGATTAAATGTTAAAATTTCATCCATATTGACCATTTTGGGATCGTTCGACATGTCCGGAGTCATCGTTTTTCATCCGAAAATTGATTTTTTGGACTGTACCAAAAATGATTCAAAATGTCAATTGGATCGTGCCTCATGTTGAATAACCACTTTTTAAACCCTCACAGTGACCAAAATTGCCATTTTTACAGAGTTTTGCTTACTCAAAAGCTTCAATTTTGACCCATTTCAGGCACAGAAATGACTTTAAACACACTTATTTTAGTTGACAAAGTCATAATTCACATCCAACAGTCATTTACAGTCAAAAGATTAAATGTTAAAATTTCATCCATATTGACCATTTTGGGATCATTCGACATGTCCGGAGTCATCGTTTTTCATCCGAAAATTGATTTTTTGGACTGTACCAAAAATTATTCAAAATGTCAATTGGATAGTGCCTCATGTTGAATAACCACTTTTTAAACCCTCACAGTGACCAAAATTGCCATTTTTACACAGTTTTGCTTACTCAAAAGCTTCAATTTTGACCCATTTCAGGCACAGAAATGACTTTAAACACACTTATTTTAGTTGACAAAGTCATAATTCACATCCAACAGTCATTTACAGTCAAAAGATTAAATGTTAAAATTTCATCCATATTGACCATTTTGGGATCGTTCGACATGTCCGGAGTCATCGTTTTTCATCCGAAAATTGATTTTTTGGACTGTACCAAAAATGATTCAAAATGTCAATTGGATCATGCCTCATGTTGAATAACCACTTTTTAAACCCTCACAGTGACCAAAATTGCCATTTTTACAGAGTTTTGATTACTCAAAAGCTTCAATTTTTACCCCTTTGAGGCACAGAAATGACTTTAAACACACTTATTTTAGTTGACAAAGTCATAATTCACATCCAACAGTCATTTACAGTCAAAAGATTAAATGTTAAAATTTCATCCATATTGACCATTTTGGGATCGTTCTACATGTCCGGAGTCATCGTTTTATATCCAAAAATTGATTTTTTGAACTGTACCAAAAATGATTCAAAATGTCAATTGGATCGTGCCTCATGTTGAATAACCACTTTTTAAACCCTCACAGTGACCAAAATTGCCAATTTTACACACTTTTGCTTACTCAAAAGCTTCAATTTTGACCCATTTCAGGCACAGAAATGACTTTAAACACACTTATTTTAGTTGACAAAGCCATAATTCACATCCAACAGTCATTTAGAGTCAAAAGATTAAATGTTAAAATTTCATCCATATTGACCATTTTGGGATCGTTCGACATGTCCGGAGTCATCGTTTTTCATCCGAAAATTGATTTTTTGGACTGTACCAAAAATGATTCAAAATGTCAATTGGATCGTGCCTCATGTTGAATAACCACTTTTTAAACCCTCACAGTGACCAAAATTGCCATTTTTACAGAGTTTTGATTACTCAAAAGCTTCAATTTTGACCCATTTCAGGCACAGAAATGACTTTAAACACACTTATTTTAGTTGACAAAGTCATAATTCACATCCAACAGTCATTTACAGTCAAAAGATTAAATGTTAAAATTTCATCCATATTGACCATTTTGGGATCGTTCGACATGTCCGGAGTCATCGTTTTTCATCCGAAAATTGATTTTTTGGACTGTACCAAAAATGATTCAAAATGTCAATTGGATCGTGCCTCATGTTGAATAACCACTTTTTAAACCCTCACAGTGACCAAAATTGCCATTTTTACAGAGTTTTGATTACTCAAAAGCTTCAATTTTGACCCATTTCAGGCACAGAAATGACTTTAAACACACTTATTTTAGTTGACAAAGTCATAATTCACATCCAACAGTCATTTACAGTCAAAAGATTAAATGTTAAAATTTCATCCATATTGACCATTTTGGGATCGTGCGACATGTCCGGAGTCATCGTTTTTCATCCGAAAATTGATTTTTTGGACTGTACCAAAAATGATTCAAAATGTCAATTGGATCGTGCCTCATGTTGAATAACCACTTTTTAAACCCTCACAGTGACCAAAATTGCCATTTTTACAGAGTTTTGCTTACTCAAAAGCTTCAATTTTGACCCATTTCAGGCACAGAAATGACTTTAAACACACTTATTTTAGTTGACAAAGTCATAATTCACATCCAACAGTCATTTACAGTCAAAAGATTAAATGTTAAAATTTCATCCATATTGACCATTTTGGGATCGTTCGACATGTCCGGAGTCATCGTTTTATATCCGAAAATTGATTTTTTGAACTGTACCAAAAATGATTCAAAATGTCAATTGGATCGTGCCTCATGTTGAATAACCACTTTTTAAACCCTCACAGTGACCAAAATTGCCAATTTTACACAGTTTTGCTTACTCAAAAGCTTCAATTTTGACCCATTTCAGGCACAGAAATGACTTTAAACACACTTATTTTAGTTGACAAAGCCATAATTCACAACCAACAGTCATTTAGAGTCAAAAGATTAAATGTTAACATTTCATCATTATAGACCATTTTGGGAACGTTCGACAGGTCCAAAGTCATTGTTTTTCGTCTAAAAATTGATTTTTTTGGACTGTACCAAAAATGATTCAAAATGTCAATTGGATCGTGCCTCATGTTGAATAACCACTTTTTAAACCCTCACAGTGACCAAAATTGCCATTTTTACAGAGTTTTGATTACTCAAAAGCTTCAATTTTGACCCATTTCAGGCACAGAAATGACTTTAAACACACTTATTTTAGTTGACAAAGTCATAATTCACATCCAACAGTCATTTACAGTCAAAAGATTAAATGTTAAAATTTCATCCATATTGACCATTTTGGGATCGTTCGACATGTCCGGAGTCATCGTTTTTCATCCGAAAATTGATTTTTTGGACTGTACCAAAAATGATTCAAAATGTCAATTGGATCGTGCCTCATGTTGAATAACCACTTTTTAAACCCTCACAGTGACCAAAATTGCCATTTTTACAGAGTTTTGCTTACTCAAAAGCTTCAATTTTGACCCATTTCAGGCACAGAAATGACTTTAAACACACTTATTTTAGTTGACAAAGTCATAATTCACATCCAACAGTCATTTACAGTCAAAAGATTAAATGTTAAAATTTCATCCATATTGACCATTTTGGGATCATTCGACATGTCCGGAGTCATCGTTTTTCATCCGAAAATTGATTTTTTGGACTGTACCAAAAATGATTCAAAATGTCAATTGGATCGTGCCTCATGTTGAATAACCACTTTTTAAACCCTCACAGTGACCAAAATTGCCATTTTTACAGAGTTTTGCTTACTCAAAAGCTTCAATTTTGACCCATTTCAGGCACAGAAATGACTTTAAACACACTTATTTTAGTTGACAAAGTCATAATTCACATCCAACAGTCATTTACAGTCAAAAGATTAAATGTTAAAATTTCATCCATATTGACCATTTTGGGATCGTTCGACATGTCCGGAGTCATCGTTTTTCATCCGAAAATTGATTTTTTGGACTGTACCAAAAATGATTCAAAATGTCAATTGGATCATGCCTCATGTTGAATAACCACTTTTTAAACCCTCACAGTGACCAAAATTGCCATTTTTACAGAGTTTTGATTACTCAAAAGCTTCAATTTTTACCCCTTTGAGGCACAGAAATGACTTTAAACACACTTATTTTAGTTGACAAAGTCATAATTCACATCCAACAGTCATTTACAGTCAAAAGATTAAATGTTAAAATTTCATCCATATTGACCATTTTGGGATCGTTCTACATGTCCGGAGTCATCGTTTTATATCCAAAAATTGATTTTTTGAACTGTACCAAAAATGATTCAAAATGTCAATTGGATCGTGCCTCATGTTGAATAACCACTTTTTAAACCCTCACAGTGACCAAAATTGCCAATTTTACACACTTTTGCTTACTCAAAAGCTTCAATTTTGACCCATTTCAGGCACAGAAATGACTTTAAACACACTTATTTTAGTTGACAGAGCCATAATTCACATCCAACAGTCATTTAGAGTCAAAAGATTAAATGTTAAAATTTCATCCATATTGACCATTTTGGGATCGTTCGACATGTCCGGAGTCATCGTTTTTCATCCGAAAATTGATTTTTTGGACTGTACCAAAAATGATTCAAAATGTCAATTGGATCGTGCCTCATGTTGAATAACCACTTTTTAAACCCTCACAGTGACCAAAATTGCCATTTTTACAGAGTTTTGATTACTCAAAAGCTTCAATTTTGACCCATTTCAGGCACAGAAATGACTTTAAACACACTTATTTTAGTTGACAAAGCCATAATTCACATCCAACAGTCATTTAGAGTCAAAAGATTAAATGTTAAAATTTCATCCATATTGACCATTTTGGGATCGTTCGACATGTCCGGAGTCATCGTTTTTCATCCGAAAATTGATTTTTTGGACTGTACCAAAAATGATTCAAAATGTCAATTGGATCGTGCCTCATGTTGAATAACCACTTTTTAAACCCTCACAGTGACCAAAATTGCCATTTTTACAGAGTTTTGATTACTCAAAAGCTTCAATTTTGACCCATTTCAGGCACAGAAATGACTTTAAACACACTTATTTTAGTTGACAAAGTCATAATTCACATCCAACAGTCATTTACAGTCAAAAGATTAAATGTTAAAATTTCATCCATATTGACCATTTTGGGATCGTTCGACATGTCCGGAGTCATCGTTTTTCATCCGAAAATTGATTTTTTGGACTGTACCAAAAATGATTCAAAATGTCAATTGGATCGTGCCTCATGTTGAATAACCACTTTTTAAACCCTCACAGTGACCAAAGTTGCCATTTTTACAGAGTTTTGCTTACTCAAAAGCTTCAATTTTGACCCATTTCAGGCACAGAAATGACTTTAAACACACTTATTTTAGTTGACAAAGTCATAATTCACATCCAACAGTCATTTACAGTCAAAAGATTAAATGTTAAAATTTCATCCATATTGACAATTTTGGGATCGTTCGACATGTCCGGAGTCATCGTTTTTCATCCGAAAATTGATTTTTTGGACTGTACCAAAAATGATTCAAAATGTCAATTGGATCATGCCTCATGTTGAATAACCACTTTTTAAACCCTCACAGTGACCAAAATTGCCATTTTTACAGAGTTTTGATTACTCAAAAGCTTCAATTTTTACCCCTTTGAGGCACAGAAATGACTTTAAACACACTTATTTTAGTTGACAAAGTCATAATTCACATCCAACAGTCATTTACAGTCAAAAGATTAAATGTTAAAATTTCATCCATATTGACCATTTTGGGATCGTTCTACATGTCCGGAGTCATCGTTTTATATCCGAAAATTGATTTTTTGAACTGTACCAAAAATGATTCAAAATGTCAATTGGATCGTGCCTCATGTTGAATAACCACTTTTTAAACCCTCACAGTGACCAAAATTGCCATTTTTACAGAGTTTTGATTACTCAAAAGCTTCAATTTTGACCCATTTCAGGCACAGAAATGACTTTAAACACACTTATTTTAGTTGACAAAGTCATAATTCACATCCAACAGTCATTTACAGTCAAAAGATTAAATGTTAAAATTTCATCCATATTGACCATTTTGGGATCGTTCGACATGTCCGGAGTCCTCGTTTTTCATCCGAAAATTGATTTTTTGGACTGTACCAAAAATGATTCAAAATGTCAATTGGATCGTGCCTCATGTTGAATAACCACTTTTTAAACCCTCACAGTGACCAAAATTGCCATTTTTACAGAGTTTTGCTTACTCAAAAGCTTCAATTTTGACCCATTTCAGGCACAGAAATGACTTTAAACACACTTATTTTAGTTGACAAAGTCATAATTCACATCCAACAGTCATTTACAGTCAAAAGATTAAATGTTAAAATTTCATCCATATTGACCATTTTGGGATCGTTCGACATGTCCGGAGTCATCGTTTTTCATCCGAAAATTGATTTTTTGGACTGTACCAAAAATGATTCAAAATGTCAATTGGATTATGCCTCATGTTGAATAACCACTTTTTAAACCCTCACAGTGACCAAAATTGCCATTTTTACAGAGTTTTGATTACTCAAAAGCTTCAATTTTTACCCCTTTGAGGCACAGAAATGACTTTAAACACACTTATTTTAGTTGACAAAGTCATAATTCACATCCAACAGTCATTTACAGTCAAAAGATTAAATGTTAAAATTTCATCCATATTGACCATTTTGGGATCGTTCTACATGTCCGGAGTCATCGTTTTATATCCGAAAATTGATTTTTTGAACTGTACCAAAAATGATTCAAAATGTCAATTGGATCGTGCCTCATGTTGAATAACCACTTTTTAAACCCTCACAGTGACCAAAATTGCCATTTTTACAGAGTTTTGATTACTCAAAAGCTTCAATTTTGACCCATTTCAGGCACAGAAATGACTTTAAACACACTTATTTTAGTTGACAAAGTCATAATTCACATCCAACAGTCATTTACAGTCAAAAGATTAAATGTTAAAATTTCATCCATATTGACCATTTTGGGATCGTTCGACATGTCCGGAGTCCTCGTTTTTCATCCGAAAATTGATTTTTTGGACTGTACCAAAAATGATTCAAAATGTCAATTGGATCGTGCCTCATGTTGAATAACCACTTTTTAAACCCTCACAGTGACCAAAATTGCCATTTTTACAGAGTTTTGCTTACTCAAAAGCTTCAATTTTGACCCATTTCAGGCACAGAAATGACTTTAAACACACTTATTTTAGTTGACAAAGTCATAATTCACATCCAACAGTCATTTACAGTCAAAAGATTAAATGTTAAAATTTCATCCATATTGACCATTTTGGGATCGTGCGACATGTCCGGAGTCATCGTTTTTCATCCGAAAATTGATTTTTTGGACTGTACCAAAAATTATTCAAAATGTCAATTGGATCGTGCCTCATGTTGAATAACCACTTTTTAAACCCTCACAGTGACCAAAATTGCCATTTTTACAGAGTTTTGCTTACTCAAAAGCTTCAATTTTGACCCATTTCAGGCACAGAAATGACTTTAAACACACTTATTTTAGTTGACAAAGTCATAATTCACATCCAACAGTCATTTACAGTCAAAAGATTAAATGTTAAAATTTCATCCATATTGACCATTTTGGGATCGTTCGACATGTCCGGAGTCATCGTTTTTCATCCGAAAATTGATTTTTTGGACTGTACCAAAAATGATTCAAAATGTCAATTGGATCATGCCTCATGTTGAATAACCACTTTTTAAACCCTCACAGTGACCAAAATTGCCATTTTTACAGAGTTTTGATTACTCAAAAGCTTCAACTTTTTACCCCTTTGAGGCACAGAAATGACTTTAAACACACTTATTTTAGTTGACAAAGTCATAATTCACATCCAACAGTCATTTACAGTCAAAAGATTAAATGTTAAAATTTCATCCATATTGACCATTTTGGGATCGTTCTACATGTCCGGAGTCATCGTTTTATATCCAAAAAATTTATTTTTTGAACTGTACCAAAAATGATTCAAAATGTCAATTGGATCGTGCCTCATGTTGAATAACCACTTTTTAAACCCTCACAGTGACCAAAATTGCCAATTTTACACAGTTTTGCTTACTCAAAAGCTTCAATTTTGACCCATTTCAGGCACAGAAATGACTTTAAACACACTTATGTTAGTTGACAAAGCCATAATTCACATCCAACAGTCATTTAGAGTCAAAAGATTAAATGTTAACATTTCATCATTATAGACCATTTTGGGAACGTTCGACAGGTCCGAAGTCATCGTTTTTCGTCTAAAAATTGATTTTTTTGGACTGTACCAAAAATGATTCAAAATGTCAATTGGATCGTGCCTCATGTTGAATAACCACTTTTTAAACCCTCAGAGTGACCAAAATTGCCATTTTTACAGAGTTTTGATTACTCAAAAGCTTCAATTTTTACCCCTTTGAGGCACAGAAATGACTTTAAACACACTTATTTTAGTTGACAAAGTCATAATTCACATCCAACAGTCATTTACCGTCAAAAGATTAAATGTTAAAATTTCATCCATATTGACCATTTTGGGATCGTTCGACATGTCCGGAGTCATCGTTTTTCATCCGAAAATTGATTTTTTGGACTGTACCAAAAATGATTCAAAATGTCAATTGGATCGTGCCTCATGTTGAATAACCACTTTTTAAACCCTCACAGTGACCAAAATTGCCATTTTTACAGAGTTTTGATTACTCAAAAGCTTCAATTTTGACCCATTTCAGGCACAGAAATGACTTTAAACACACTTATTTTAGTTGACAAAGTCATAATTCACATCCAACAGTCATTTACAGTCAAAAGATTAAATGTTAAAATTTCATCCATATTGACCATTTTGGGATCGTTCGACATGTCCGGAGTCATCGTTTTTCATCCGAAAATTGATTTTTTGGACTGTACCAAAAATGATTCAAAATGTCAATTGGATCGTGCCTCATTTTGAATAACCACTTTTTAAACCCTCACAGTGACCAAAATTGCCAATTTTACAGAGTTTTGCTTACACAAAAGCTTCAATTTTGACCCGTTTCAGGCACAGAAATGACTTTAAACACACTTATTTTAGTTGACAAAGTCATTATTCACATCCAACAGTCATTTACAGTCAAAAGATTAAATGTTAAAATTTCATCCATATTGACCATTTTGGGATCGTTCGACATGTCCGGAGTCATCGTTTTTCATCCGAAAATTGATTTTTTGGACTGTACCAAAAATGATTCAAAATGTCAATTGGATCGTGCCTCATGTTGAATAACCACTTTTTAAACCCTCACAGTGACCAAAATTGCCATTTTTACAGAGTTTTGCTTACTCAAAAGCTTCAATTTTGACCCATTTCAGGCACAGAAATGACTTTAAACACACTTATTTTAGTTGACAAAGGTAAAATTCACATCCAACAGTCATTTACAGTTAAAAGATTAAATGTTAAAATTTCATCCATATTGACCATTTTGGGATCGTTCGACATGTCCGGAGTCATCGTTTTTCATCCGAAAATTGATTTTTTGGACTGTACCAAAAATGATTCAAAATGTCAATTGGATCGTGCCTCATGTTGAATAACCACTTTTTAAACCCTCACAGTGACCAAAATTGCCATTTTTACAGAGTTTTGCTTACTCAAAAGCTTCAATTTTGACCCATTTCAGGCACAGAAATGACTTTAAACACACTTATTTTAGTTGACAAAGTCATAATTCACATCCAACAGTCATTTACAGTCAAAAGATTAAATGTTAAAATTTCATCCATATTGACCATTTTGGGATCGTTCGACATGTCCGGAGTCATCGTTTTTCATCCGAAAATTGATTTTTTGAACTGTACCAAAAATGTTTCAAAATGTCAATTGGCCCGTGCCTCATGTTGAATAACCACTTTTTAAACCCTCACAGTGACCAAAATTGCCATTTTTACAGAGTTTTGCTTACTCAAAAGCTTCAATTTTGACCCATTTTAGGCACAGAAATGACTTTAAACACACTTATTTTAGTTGACAAAGTCATAATTCACATCCAACAGTCATTTACAGTCAAAAGATTAAATGTTAAAATTTCATCCATATTGACCATTTTGGGATCGTTCGACATGTCCGGAGTCATCGTTTTTCATCCGAAAATTGATTTTTTGGACTGTACCAAAAATGATTCAAAATGTCAATTGGATCATGCCTCATGTTGAATAACCACTTTTTAAACCCTCACAGTGACCAAAATTGCCATTTTTACAGAGTTTTGATTACTCAAAAGCTTCAATTTTTACCCCTTTGAGGCACAGAAATGACTTTAAACACACTTATTTTAGTTGACAAAGTCATAATTCACATCCAACAGTCATTTACAGTCAAAAGATTAAATGTTAAAATTTCATCCATATTGACCATTTTGGGATCGTTCGACATGTCCGGAGTCATCGTTTTATATCCGAAAATTGATTTTTTGAACTGTACCAAAAATGATTCAAAATGTCAATTGGATCGTGCCTCATGTTGAATAACCACTTTTTAAACCCTCACAGTGACCAAAATTGCCAATTTTACACAGTTTTGCTTACTCAAAAGCTTCAATTTTGACCCATTTCAGGCACAGAAATGACTTTAAACACACTTATGTTAGTTGACAAAGCCATAATTCACATCCAACAGTCATTTAGAGTCAAAAGATTAAATGTTAACATTTCATCATTATAGACCATTTTGGGAACGTTCGACAGGTCCGAAGTCATCGTTTTTCGTCTAAAAATTGATTTTTTTGGACTGTACCAAAAATGATTCAAAATGTCAATTGGATCGTGCCTCATGTTGAATAACCACTTTTTAAACCCTCAGAGTGACCAAAATTGCCATTTTTACAGAGTTTTGATTACTCAAAAGCTTCAATTTTTACCCCTTTGAGGCACAGAAATGACTTTAAACACACTTATTTTAGTTGACAAAGTCATAATTCACATCCAACAGTCATTTACCGTCAAAAGATTAAATGTTAAAATTTCATCCATATTGACCATTTTGGGATCGTTCGACATGTCCGGAGTCATCGTTTTTCATCCGAAAATTGATTTTTTGGACTGTACCAAAAATGATTCAAAATGTCAATTGGATCGTGCCTCATGTTGAATAACCACTTTTTAAACCCTCACAGTGACCAAAATTGCCATTTTTACAGAGTTTTGATTACTCAAAAGCTTCAATTTTGACCCATTTCAGGCACAGAAATGACTTTAAACACACTTATTTTAGTTGACAAAGTCATAATTCACATCCAACAGTCATTTACAGTCAAAAGATTAAATGTTAAAATTTCATCCATATTGACCATTTTGGGATCGTTCGACATGTCCGGAGTCATCGTTTTTCATCCGAAAATTGATTTTTTGGACTGTACCAAAAATGATTCAAAATGTCAATTGGATCGTGCCTCATTTTGAATAACCACTTTTTAAACCCTCACAGTGACCAAAATTGCCAATTTTACAGAGTTTTGCTTACACAAAAGCTTCAATTTTGACCCGTTTCAGGCACAGAAATGACTTTAAACACACTTATTTTAGTTGACAAAGTCATTATTCACATCCAACAGTCATTTACAGTCAAAAGATTAAATGTTAAAATTTCATCCATATTGACCATTTTGGGATCGTTCGACATGTCCGGAGTCATCGTTTTTCATCCGAAAATTGATTTTTTGGACTGTACCAAAAATGATTCAAAATGTCAATTGGATCGTGCCTCATGTTGAATAACCACTTTTTAAACCCTCACAGTGACCAAAATTGCCATTTTTACAGAGTTTTGCTTACTCAAAAGCTTCAATTTTGACCCATTTCAGGCACAGAAATGACTTTAAACACACTTATTTTAGTTGACAAAGGTAAAATTCACATCCAACAGTCATTTACAGTTAAAAGATTAAATGTTAAAATTTCATCCATATTGACCATTTTGGGATCGTTCGACATGTCCGGAGTCATCGTTTTTCATCCGAAAATTGATTTTTTGGACTGTACCAAAAATGATTCAAAATGTCAATTGGATCGTGCCTCATGTTGAATAACCACTTTTTAAACCCTCACAGTGACCAAAATTGCCATTTTTACAGAGTTTTGCTTACTCAAAAGCTTCAATTTTGACCCATTTCAGGCACAGAAATGACTTTAAACACACTTATTTTAGTTGACAAAGTCATAATTCACATCCAACAGTCATTTACAGTCAAAAGATTAAATGTTAAAATTTCATCCATATTGACCATTTTGGGATCGTTCGACATGTCCGGAGTCATCGTTTTTCATCCGAAAATTGATTTTTTGAACTGTACCAAAAATGATTCAAAATGTCAATTGGCCCGTGCCTCATGTTGAATAACCACTTTTTAAACCCTCACAGTGACCAAAATTGCCATTTTTACAGAGTTTTGCTTACTCAAAAGCTTCAATTTTGACCCATTTTAGGCACAGAAATGACTTTAAACACACTTATTTTAGTTGACAAAGTCATAATTCACATCCAACAGTCATTTACAGTCAAAAGATTAAATGTTAAAATTTCATCCATATTGACCATTTTGGGATCGTTCGACATGTCCGGAGTCATCGTTTTTCATCCGAAAATTGATTTTTTGGACTGTACCAAAAATGATTCAAAATGTCAATTGGATCATGCCTCATGTTGAATAACCACTTTTTAAACCCTCACAGTGACCAAAATTGCCATTTTTACAGAGTTTTGATTACTCAAAAGCTTCAATTTTTACCCCTTTGAGGCACAGAAATGACTTTAAACACACTTATTTTAGTTGACAAAGTCATAATTCACATCCAACAGTCATTTACAGTCAAAAGATTAAATGTTAAAATTTCATCCATATTGACCATTTTGGGATCGTTCGACATGTCCGGAGTCATCGTTTTATATCCGAAAATTGATTTTTTGAACTGTACCAAAAATGATTCAAAATGTCAATTGGATCGTGCCTCATGTTGAATAACCACTTTTTAAACCCTCACAGTGACCAAAATTGCCAATTTTACACAGTTTTGCTTACTCAAAAGCTTCAATTTTGACCCATTTCAGGCACAGAAATGACTTTAAACACACTTATTTTAGTTGACAAAGCCATAATTCACATCCAACAGTCATTTAGAGTCAAAAGATTAAATGTTAAAATTTCATCATTATAGACCATTTTGGGAACATTCGACAGGTCCGAAGTCATCGTTTTTCGTCTAAAAATTGATTTTTTTGGACTGTACCAAAAATGATTCAAAATGTCAATTGGATCGTGCCTCATGTTGAATAACCACTTTTTAAACCCTCAGAGTGACCAAAATTGCCATTTTTACAGAGTTTTGATTACTCAAAAGCTTCAATTTTTACCCCTTTGAGGCACAGAAATGACTTTAAACACACTTATTTTAGTTGACAAAGTCATAATTCACATCCAACAGTCATTTACAGTCAAAAGATTAAATGTTAAAATTTCATCCATATTGACCATTTTGGGATCGTTCGACATGTCCGGAGTCATCGTTTTTCATCCGAAAATTGATTTTTTGGACTGTACCAAAAACGATTCAAAATGTCAATTGGATCGTGCCTCATGTTGAATAACCACTTTTTAAACCCTCACAGTGACCAAAATTGCCATTTTTACAGAGTTTTGATTACTCAAAAGCTTCAATTTTGACCCATTTCAGGCACAGAAATGACTTTAAACACACTTATTTTAGTTGACAAAGTCATAATTCACATCCAACAGTCATTTACAGTCAAAAGATTAAATGTTAAAATTTCATCCATATTGACCATTTTGGGATCGTTCGACATGTCCGGAGTCATCGTTTTTCATCCGAAAATTGATTTTTTGGACTGTACCAAAAATGATTCAAAATGTCAATTGGATCGTGCCTCATTTTGAATAACCACTTTTTAAACCCTCACAGTGACCAAAATTGCCAATTTTACAGAGTTTTGCTTACACAAAAGCTTCAATTTTGACCCGTTTCAGGCACAGAAATGACTTTAAACACACTTATTTTAGTTGACAAAGTCATTATTCACATCCAACAGTCATTTAGAGTCAAAAGATTAAATGTTAAAATTTCATCCATATTGACCATTTTGGGATCGTTCGACATGTCCGGAGTCATCGTTTTTCATCCGAAAATTGATTTTTTGGACTGTACCAAAAATGATTCAAAATGTCAATTGGATCGTGCCTCATGTTGAATAACCACTTTTTAAACCCTCACAGTGACCAAAATTGCCATTTTTACAGAGTTTTGATTACTCAAAAGCTTCAATTTTGACCCATTTCAGGCACAGAAATGACTTTAAACACACTTATTTTAGTTGACAAAGTCCTAATTCACATCCAACAGTCATTTACAGTCAAAAGATTAAATGTTAAAATTTCATCCATATTGACCATTTTGGGATCGTTCGACATGTCCGGAGTCATTGGTTTTCATCCGAAAATTGATTTTTTGGACTGTACCAAAAATGATTCAAAATGTCAATTGGATCGTGCCTCATGTTGAATAACCACTTTTTAAACCCTCACAGTGACCAAAATTGCCATTTTTACAGAGTTTTGCTTACTCAAAAGCTTCAATTTTGACCCATTTCAGGCACAGAAATGACTTTAAACACACTTATTTTAGTTGACAAAGTCATAATTCACATCCAACAGTCATTTACAGTCAAAAGATTAAATGTTAAAATTTCATCCATATTGACCATTTTGGGATCGTTCGACATGTCCGGAGTCATCGTTTTTCATCCGAAAATTGATTTTTTGAACTGTACCAAAAATGATTCAAAATGTCAATTGGATCCTGCCTCATGTTGAATAACCACTTTTTAAACCCTCACAGTGACCAAAATTGCCAATTTTACACAGTTTTGCTTACTCAAAAGCTTCAATTTTGACCCATTTCAGGCACAGAAATGACTTTAAACACACTTATTTTAGTTGACAAAGCCATAATTCACATCCAACAGTCATTTAGAGTCAAAAGATTAAATGTTAAAATTTCATCATTATAGACCATTTTGGGAACGTTCGACAGGTCCGGAGTCATCGTTTTTCGTCTGAAAATTGATTTTTTGGACTGTACCAAAAATGATTCAAAATGTCAATTGGATCGTGCCTCATGTTGAATAACCACTTTTTAAACCCTCAGAGTGACCAAAATTGCCATTTTTACAGAGTTTTGATTACTCAAAAGCTTTAATTTTTACCCCTTTGAGGCACAGAAATGACTTTAAACACACCTATTTTAGTTGACAAAGTCATAATTCACATCCAACAGTCATTTACAGTCAAAAGATTAAATGTTAAAATTTCATCCATATTGACCATTTTGGGATCGTTCGACATGTCCGGAGTCATCATTTTTCATCCGAAAATTGATTTTTTGGACTGTACCAAAAATGATTCAAAATGTCAATTGGATCGTGCCTCATGTTGAATAACCACTTTTTAAACCCTCACAGTGACCAAAATTGCCATTTTTACAGAGTTTTGATTACTCAAAAGCTTCACTTTTGACCCATTTCAGGCACAGAAATGACTTTAAACACACTTATTTTAGTTGACAAAGTCATAATTCACATCCAACAGTCATTTACAGTCAAAAGATTAAATGTTAAAATTTCATCCATATTGACCATTTTGGGATCGTTCGACATGTCCGGAGTCATTGTTTTTCATCCGAAAATTGATTTTTTTGGACTGTACCAAAAATGATTCAAAATGTCAATTGGATCGTGACTCATGTTGAATAACCACTTTTTAAACCCTCACAGTGACCAAAATTGCCATTTTTACAGAGTTTTGATTACTCAAAAGCTTCAATTTTGACCCATTTCAGGCACAGAAATGACTTTAAACACACTTATTTCAGTTGACAAAGTCATAATTCACATCCAACAGTCATTTACAGTCAAAAGATTAAATGTTAAAATTTCATCCATATTGACCATTTTGGGATCGTTCGACATGTCCGGAGTCATCGTTTTTCATCCGAAAATTGATTTTTTGAACTGTACCAAAAATGATTCAAAATGTCAATTGGATCGTGCCTCATGTTGAATAACCACTTTTTAAACCCTCACAGTGACCAAAATTGCCAATTTTACACAGTTTTGCTTACTCAAAAGCTTCAATTTTGACCCATTTCAGGCACAGAAATGACTTTAAACACACTTATTTTAGTTGACAAAGCCATAATTCACATCCAACAGTCATTTAGAGTCAAAAGATTAAATGTTAAAATGTCATCATTATAGACCATTTTGGGAACGTTCGACAGGTCCGGAGTCATCGATTTTCGTCTGAAAATTGATTTTTTGGACTGTACCCAAAATGATTCAAAATGTCAATTGGATCGTGCCTCATGTTGAATAACCACTTTTTAAACCCTCAGAGTGACCAAAATTGCCATTTTTACAGAGTTTTGATTACTCAAAAGCTTCAATTTTTACCCCTTTGAGGCACAGAAATGACTTTAAACACACTTATTTTAGTTGACAAAGTCATAATTCACATCCTACAGTCATTTACAGTCAAAAGATTAAATTTTAAAATTTCATCCATATTGACCATTTTGGGATCGTTCGACATGTCCGGAGTCATCGTTTTTCATCCGAAAATTGATTTTTTGGACTGTACCAAAAATGATTCAAAATGTCAATTGGATCGTGCCTCATGTTGAATAACCACTTTTTAAACCCTCACAGTGACCAAAATTGCCATTTTTACAGAGTTTTGATTACTCAAAAGCTTCAATTTTGACACATTTCAGGCACAGAAATGACTTTAAACACACTTATTTTAGTTGACAAAGTCATAATTCACATCCAACAGTCATTTACAGTCAAAAGATTAAATGTTAAAATTTCATCCATATTGACCATTTTGGGATCGTTCGACATGTCCGGAGTCATCGTTTTTCATCCGAAAATTGATTTTTTGGACTGTACCAAAAATGATTCAAAATGTCAATTGGATCGTGCCTCATGTTGAATAACCACTTTTTAAACCCTCACAGTGACCAAAATTGCCATTTTTACAGAGTTTTGCTTACTCAAAAGCTTCAATTTTGACCCATTTCAGGCACAGAAATGACTTTAAACACACTTATTTTAGTTGACAAAGTCATAATTCACATCCAACAGTCATTTACAGTCAAAAGATTAAATGTTAAAATTTTATCCATATTGACCATTTTGGGATCGTTCGACATGTCCGGAGTCATCGTTTTTCATCCGAAAATTGATTTTTTGGACTGTACCAAAAATGATTCAAAATGTCAATTGGATCATGCCTCATGTTGAATAACCACTTTTTAAACCCTCACAGTGACCAAAATTGCCATTTTTACAGAGTTTTGATTACTCAAAAGCTTCAATTTTTACCCCTTTGAGGCACAGAAATGACTTTAAACACACTTATTTTAGTTGACAAAGTCATAATTCACATCCAACAGTCATTTACAGTCAAAAGATTAAATGTTAAAATTTCATCCATATTGACCATTTTGGGATCGTTCTACATGTCCGGAGTCATCGTTTTATATCCGAAAATTGATTTTTTGAACTGTACCAAAAATGATTCAAAATGTCAATTGGATCGTGCCTCATGTTGAATAACCACTTTTTAAACCCTCACAGTGACCAAAATTGCCAATTTTACACAGTTTTGCTTACTCAAAAGCTTCAATTTTGACCCATTTCAGGCACAGAAATGACTTTAAACACACTTATTTTAGTTGACAAAGCCATAATTCACATCCAACAGTCATTTAGAGTCAAAAGATTAAATGTTAACATTTCATCATTATAGACCATTTTGGGAACGTTCGACAGGTCCGAAGTCATCGTTTTTCGTCTAAAAATTGATTTTTTTGGACTGTACCAAAAATGATTCAAAATGTCAATTGGATCGTGCCTCATGTTGAATAACCACTTTTTAAACCCTCAGAGTGACCAAAATTGCCATTTTTACAGAGTTTTGATTACTCAAAAGCTTCAATTTTTACCCCTTTGAGGCACAGAAATGACTTTAAACACACTTATTTTAGTTGACAAAGCCATAATTCACATCCAACAGTCATTTAGAGTCAAAAGATTAAATGTTAACATTTCATCATTATAGACCATTTTGGGAACGTTCGACAGGTCCGAAGTCATCGTTTTTCGTCTAAAAATTGATTTTTTTGGACTGTACCAAAAATGATTCAAAATGTCAATTGGATCGTGCCTCATGTTGAATAACCACTTTTTAAACCCTCAGAGTGACCAAAATTGCCAATTTTACACAGTTTTGCTTACTCAAAAGCTTCAATTTTGACCCATTTCAGGCACAGAAATGACTTTAAACACACTTATTTTAGTTGACAAAGCCATAATTCACATCCAACAGTCATTTAGAGTCAAAAGATTAAATGTTAAAATTTCATCATTATAGACCATTTTGGGAATGTTCGACAGGTCCGGAGTCATCGTTTTTCATCCGAAAATTGATTTTTTGGACTGTACCAAAAATGATTCAAAATGTCAATTGGATCGTGCCTCATGTTGAATAACCACTTTTTAAACCCTCACAGTGACCAAAATTGCCATTTTTACAGAGTTTTGCTTACTCAAAAGCTTCAATTTTGACCCATTTCAGGCACAGAAATGACTTTAAACACACTTATTTTAGTTGACAAAGTCATAATTCACATCCAACAGTCATTTACAGTCAAAAGATTAAATGTTAAAATTTCATCCATATTGACCATTTTGGGATCGTTCGACATGTCCGGAGTCATCGTTTTTCATCCGAAAATTGATTTTTTGGACTGTACCAAAAATGATTCAAAATGTCAATTGGATCATGCCTCATGTTGAATAACCACTTTTTAAACCCTCACAGTGACCAAAATTGCCATTTTTACAGAGTTTTGAATACTCAAAAGCTTCAATTTTTACCCCTTTGAGGCACAGAAATGACTTTAAACACACTTATTTTAGTTGACAAAGTCATAATTCACATCCAACAGTCATTTACAGTCAAAAGATTAAATGTTAAAATTTCATCCATATTGACCATTTTGGGATCGTTCGACATGTCCGGAGTCATCGTTTTTCATCCGAAAATTGATTTTTTGGACTGTACCAAAAATGATTCAAAATGTCAATTGGATCATGCCTCATGTTGAATAACCACTTTTTAAACCCTCACAGTGACCAAAATTGCCATTTTTACAGAGTTTTGAATACTCAAAAGCTTCAATTTTTACCCCTTTGAGGCACAGAAATGACTTTAAACACACTTATTTTAGTTGACAAAGTCATAATTCACATCCAACAGTCATTTAGAGTCAAAAGATTAAATGTTAAAATTTCATCCATATTGACCATTTTGGGATCGTTCGACATGTCCGGAGTCATCGTTTTTCATCCGAAATTGATTTTTTGGACTGTACCAAAAATGATTCAAAATGTCAATTGGATCGTGCCTCATGTTGAATAACCACTTTTTAAACCCTCACAGTGACCAAAATTGCCATTTTTACAGAGTTTTGCTTACTCAAAAGCTTCAATTTTGACCCATTTCAGGCACAGAAATGACTTTAAACACACTTATTTTAGTTGACAAAGTCATAATTCACATCCAACAGTCATTTACAGTCAAAAGATTAAATGTTAAAATTTCATCCATATTGACCATTTTGGGATCGTTCGACATGTCCGGAGTCATCGTTTTTCATCCGAAAATTGATTTTTTGGACTGTACCAAAAATGATTCAAAATGTCAATTGGATCGTGCCTCATGTTGAATAACCACTTTTTAAACCCTCACAGTGACCAAAATTGCCATTTTTACAGAGTTTTGCTTACTCAAAAGCTTCAATTTTGACCCATTTCAGGCACAGAAATGACTTTAAACACACTTATTTTAGTTGACAAAGTCATAATTCACATCCAACAGTCATTTACAGTCAAAAGATTAAATGTTAAAATTTCATCCATATTGACCATTTTGGGATCGTTCGACATGTCCGGAGTCATCGTTTTTCATCCGAAAATTGATTTTTTGGACTGTACCAAAAATGATTCAAAATGTCAATTGGATCATGCCTCATGTTGAATAACAACTTTTTAAACCCTCACAGTGACCAAAATTGCCATTTTTACAGAGTTTTGATTACTCAAAAGCTTCAATTTTTACCCCTTTGAGGCACAGAAATGACTTTAAACACACTTATTTTAGTTGACAAAGTCATAATTCACATCCAACAGTCATTTACAGTCAAAAGATTAAATGTTAAAATTTCATCCATATTGACCATTTTGGGATCGTTCGACATGTCCGGAGTCATCGTTTTTCATCCGAAAATTGATTTTTTGGACTGTACCAAAAATGATTCAAAATGTCAATTGGATCGTGCCTCATGTTGAATAACCACTTTTTAAACCCTCACAGTGACCAAAATTGCCATTTTTACAGAGTTTTGCTTACTCAAAAGCTTCAATTTTTACCCCTTTGAGGCACAGAAATGACTTTAAACACACTTATTTTAGTTGACAAAGTCATAATTCACATCCAACAGTCATTTACAGTCAAAAGATTAAATGTTAAAATTTCATCCATATTGACCATTTTGGGATCGTTCGACATGTCCGGAGTCATCGTTTTTCATCCGAAAATTGATTTTTTGGACTGTACCAAAAATGATTCAAAATGTCAATTGGATCGTGCCTCATGTTGAATAACCACTTTTTAAACCCTCACAGTGACCAAAATTGCCATTTTTACAGAGTTTTGCTTACTCAAAAGCTTCAATTTTGACCCATTTCAGGCACAGAAATGACTTTAAACACACTTATTTTAGTTGACAAAGTCATAATTCACATCCAACAGTCATTTACAGTCAAAAGATTAAATGTTAAAATTTCATCCATATTGACCATTTTGGGATCGTTCGACATGTCCGGAGTCATCGTTTTTCATCCGAAAATTGATTTTTTGGACTGTACCAAAAATGATTCAAAATGTCAATTGGATCGTGCCTCATGTTGGATAACCACTTTTTAAACCCTCACAGTGACCAAAATTGCCATTTTTACAGAGTTTTGCTTACTCAAAAGCTTCAATTTTGACCCATTTCAGGCACAGAAATGACTTTAAACACACTTATTTTAGTTGACAAAGTCATAATTCACATCCAACAGTCATTTACAGTCAAAAGATTAAATGTTAAAATTTCATCCATATTGACCATTTTGGGATCGTTCGACATGTCCGGAGTCATCGTTTTTCATCCGAAAATTGATTTTTTGGACTGTACCAAAAATGATTCAAAATGTCAATTGGATCATGCCTCATTTTGAATAACCACTTTTTAAACCCTCACAGTGACCAAAATTGCCAATTTTACAGAGTTTTGCTTACACAAAAGCTTCAATTTTGACCCGTTTCAGGCACAGAAATGACTTTAAACACACTTATTTTAGTTGACAAAGTCATTATTCACATCCAACAGTCATTTAGAGTCAAAAGATTAAATGTTAAAATTTCATCCATATTGACCATTTTGGGATCGTTCGACATGTCCGAAGTCATTGTTTTTCATCCGAAAATTGATTTTTTGGACTGTACCAAAAATGATTCAAAATGTCAATTGGATCGTGCCTCATGTTGAATAACCACTTTTTAAACCCTCACAGTGACCAAAATTGCCATTTTTACAGAGTTTTGATTACTCAAAAGCTTCAATTTTGACCCATTTAAGGCACAGAAATGACTTTAAACACACTTATTTCAGTTGACAAAGTCATAATTCACATCCAACAGTCATTTACAGTCAAAAGATTAAATGTTAAAATTTCATCCATATTGACCATTTTGGGATCGTTCGACATGTCCGGAGTCATCGTTTTTCATCCGAAAATTGATTTTTTGGACTGTACCAAAAATGATTCAAAATGTCAATTGGATCGTGCCTCATGTTGAATAACCACTTTTTAAACCCTCACAGTGACCAAAATTGCCATTTTTACAGAGTTTTGCTTACTCAAAAGCTTCAATTTTTACCCCTTTGAGGCACAGAAATGATTTTAAACACACTTATTTTAGTTGACAAAGTCATAATTCACATCCAACAGTCATTTACAGTCAAAAGATTAAATGTTAAAATTTCATCCATATTGACCATTTTGGGATCGTTCGACATGTCCGGAGTCATCGTTTTTCATCCGAAAATTGATTTTTTGGACTGTACCAAAAATGATTCAAAATGTCAATTGGATCGTGCCTCATGTTGAATAACCACTTTTTAAACCCTCACAGTGACCAAAATTGCCATTTTTACAGAGTTTTGCTTACTCAAAAGCTTCAATTTTGACCCATTTCAGGCACAGAAATGACTTTAAACACACTTATTTTAGTTGACAAAGTCATAATTCACATCCAACAGTCATTTACAGTCAAAAGATTAAATGTTAAAATTTCATCCATATTGACCATTTTGGGATCGTTCGACATGTCCGGAGTCATCGTTTTTCATCCGAAAATTGATTTTTTGGACTGTACCAAAAATGATTCAAAATGTCAATTGGATCGTGCCTCATGTTGAATAACCACTTTTTAAACCCTCACAGTGACCAAAATTGCCATTTTTACAGAGTTTTGCTTACTCAAAAGCTTCAATTTTGACCCATTTCAGGCACAGAAATGACTTTAAACACACTTATTTTAGTTGACAAAGTCATAATTCACATCCAACAGTCATTTACAGTCAAAAGATTAAATGTTAAAATTTCATCCATATTGACCATTTTGGGATCGTGCGACATGTCCGGAGTCATCGTTTTTCATCCGAAAATTGATTTTTTGGACTGTACCAAAAATTATTCAAAATGTCAATTGGATCGTGCCTCATGTTGAATAACCACTTTTTAAACCCTCACAGTGACCAAAATTGCCATTTTTACAGAGTTTTGCTTACTCAAAAGATTCACTTTTGACCCATTTCAGGCACAGAAATGACTTTAAACACACTTATTTTAGTTGACAAAGTCATAATTCACATCCAACAGTCATTTAGAGTCAAAAGATTAAATGTTAAAATTTCATCCATATTGACCATTTTGGGATCGTTCAACATGTCCGGAGTCATCGTTTTTCATCCGAAAATTGATTTTTTGGACTGTACCAAAAATGATTCAAAATGTCAATTGGATCGTGCCTCATGTTGAAAAACCACTTTTTAAACCCTCACAGTGACCAAAATTGCCATTTTTACACAGTTTTGCTTACTCAAAAGCTTCAATTTTGACCCATTTCAGGCACAGAAATGACTTTAAACACACTTATTTTAGTTGACAAAGCCATAATTCACATCCAACAGTCATTTAGAGTCAAAAGATTAAATGTTAAAATTTCATCATTATAGACCATTTTGGGAATGTTCGACAGGTCCGGAGTCATCGTTTTTCGTCAGAAAATTGATTTTTTGGACTGTACCCAAAATGATTCAAAATGTCAATTGGATCGTGCCTCATGTTGAATAACCACTTTTTAAACCCTCAGAGTGACCAAAATTGCCATTTTTACAGAGTTTTGATTACTCAAAAGCTTCAATTTTGACCCATTTCAGGCACAGAAATGACTTTAAACACACTTATTTTAGTTGACAAAGTCATAATTCACATCCAACAGTCATTTACAGTCAAAAGATTAAATGTTAAAATTTCATCCATATTGACCATTTTGGGATCGTTCGACATGTCCGGAGTCATCGTTTTTCATCCGAAAATTGATTTTTTGGACTGTACCAAAAATGATTCAAAATGTCAATTGGATCGTGCCTCATGTTGAATAACCACTTTTTAAACCCTCACAGTGACCAAAATTGCCATTTTTACAGAGTTTTGCTTACTCAAAAGCTTCAATTTTGACCCATTTCAGGCACAGAAATGACTTTAAACACACTTATTTTAGTTGACAAAGTCATAATTCACATCCAACAGTCATTTACAGTCAAAAGATTAAATGTTAAAATTTCATCCATATTGACCATTTTGGGATCGTTCGACATGTCCGGAGTCATCGTTTTTCATCCGAAAATTGATTTTTTGGACTGTACCAAAAATGATTCAAAATGTCAATTGGATCATGCCTCATGTTGAATAACCACTTTTTAAACCCTCACAGTGACCAAAATTGCCATTTTTACAGAGTTTTGATTACTCAAAAGCTTCAATTTTTACCCCTTTGAGGCACAGAAATGACTTTAAACACACTTATTTTAGTTGACAAAGTCATAATTCACATCCAACAGTCATTTAGAGTCAAAAGATTAAATGTTAAAATTTCATCCATATTGACCATTTTGGGATCGTTCGACATGTCCGGAGTCATCGTTTTTCATCCGAAAATTGATTTTTTGGACTGTACCAAAAATGATTCAAAATGTCAATTGGATCGTGCCTCATGTTGAATAACCACTTTTTAAACCCTCACAGTGACCAAAATTGCCATTTTTACAGAGTTTTGATTACTCAAAAGCTTCACTTTTGACCCATTTCAGGCACAGAAATGACTTTAAACACACTTATTTTAGTTGACAAAGTCATAATTCACATCCAACAGTCATTTACAGTCAAAAGATTAAATGTTAAAATTTCATCCATATTGACCATTTTGGGATCGTTCGACATGTCCGGAGTCATCGTTTTTCATCCGAAAATTGATTTTTTGGACTGTACCAAAAATGATTCAAAATGTCAATTGGATCATGCCTCATTTTGAATAACCACTTTTTAAACCCTCACAGTGACCAAAATTGCCAATTTTACAGAGTTTTGCTTACACAAAAGCTTCAATTTTGACCCGTTTCAGGCACAGAAATGACTTTAAACACACTTATTTTAGTTGACAAAGTCATTATTCACATCCAACAGTCATTTAGAGTCAAAAGATTAAATGTTAAAATTTCATCCATATTGACCATTTTGGGATCGTTCGACATGTCCGAAGTCATTGTTTTTCATCCGAAAATTGATTTTTTGGACTGTACCAAAAATGATTCAAAATGTCAATTGGATCGTGCCTCATGTTGAATAACCACTTTTTAAACCCTCACAGTGACCAAAATTGCCATTTTTACAGAGTTTTGATTACTCAAAAGCTTCAATTTTGACCCATTTCAGGCACAGAAATGACTTTAAACACACTTATTTCAGTTGACAAAGTCATAATTCACATCCAACAGTCATTTACAGTCAAAAGATTAAATGTTAAAATTTCATCCATATTGACCATTTTGGGATCGTTCGACATGTCCGGAGTCATCGTTTTTCATCCGAAAATTGATTTTTTGGACTGTACCAAAAATGATTCAAAATGTCAATTGGATCGTGCCTCATGTTGAATAACCACTTTTTAAACCCTCACAGTGACCAAAATTGCCATTTTTACAGAGTTTTGCTTACTCAAAAGCTTCAATTTTTACCCCTTTGAGGCACAGAAATGACTTTAAACACACTTATTTTAGTTGACAAAGTCATAATTCACATCCAACAGTCATTTACAGTCAAAAGATTAAATGTTAAAATTTCATCCATATTGACCATTTTGGGATCGTTCGACATGTCCGGAGTCATCGTTTTTCATCCGAAAATTGATTTTTTGGACTGTACCAAAAATGATTCAAAATGTCAATTGGATCGTGCCTCATGTTGAATAATCACTTTTTAAACCCTCACAGTGACCAAAATTGCCATTTTTACAGAGTTTTGCTTACTCAAAAGCTTCAATTTTGACCCATTTCAGGCACAGAAATGACTTTAAACACACTTATTTTAGTTGACAAAGTCATAATTCACATCCAACAGTCATTTACAGTCAAAAGATTAAATGTTAAAATTTCATCCATATTGACCATTTTGGGATCGTTCGACATGTCCGGAGTCATCGTTTTTCATCCGAAAATTGATTTTTTGGACTGTACCAAAAATGATTCAAAATGTCAATTGGATCATGCCTCATGTTGAATAACCACTTTTTAAACCCTCACAGTGACCAAAATTGCCATTTTTACAGAGTTTTGATTACTCAAAAGCTTCAATTTTTACCCCTTTGAGGCACAGAAATGACTTTAAACACACTTATTTTAGTTGACAAAGTCATAATTCACATCCAACAGTCATTTAGAGTCAAAAGATTAAATGTTAAAATTTCATCCATATTGACCATTTTGGGATCGTTCGACATGTCCGGAGTCATCGTTTTTCATCCGAAAATTGATTTTTTGGACTGTACCAAAAATGATTCAAAATGTCAATTGGATCGTGCCTCATGTTGAATAACCACTTTTTAAACCCTCACAGTGACCAAAATTGCCATTTTTACAGAGTTTTGATTACTCAAAAGCTTCACTTTTGACCCATTTCAGGCACAGAAATGACTTTAAACACACTTATTTTAGTTGACAAAGTCATAATTCACATCCAACAGTCATTTACAGTCAAAAGATTAAATGTTAAAATTTCATCCATATTGACCATTTTGGGATCGTTCGACATGTCCGGAGTCATCGTTTTTCATCCGAAAATTGATTTTTTTGGCTGTACCAAAAATGATTCAAAATGTCAATTGGATCATGCCTCATTTTGAATAACCACTTTTTAAACCCTCACAGTGACCAAAATTGCCAATTTTACAGAGTTTTGCTTACACAAAAGCTTCAATTTTGACCCGTTTCAGGCACAGAAATGACTTTAAACACACTTATTTTAGTTGACAAAGTCATTATTCACATCCAACAGTCATTTAGAGTCAAAAGATTAAATGTTAAAATTTCATCCATATTGACCATTTTGGGATCGTTCGACATGTCCGAAGTCATTGTTTTTCATCCGAAAATTGATTTTTTGGACTGTACCAAAAATGATTCAAAATGTCAATTGGATCGTGCCTCATGTTGAATAACCACTTTTTAAACCCTCACAGTGACCAAAATTGCCATTTTTACAGAGTTTTGATTACTCAAAAGCTTCAATTTTGACCCATTTCAGGCACAGAAATGACTTTAAACACACTTATTTCAGTTGACAAAGTCATAATTCACATCCAACAGTCAGTTACAGTCAAAAGATTAAATGTTAAAATTTCATCCATATTGACCATTTTGGGATCGTTCGACATGTCCGGAGTCATCGTTTTTCATCCGAAAATTGATTTTTTGGACTGTACCAAAAATGATTCAAAATGTCAATTGGATCGTGCCTCATGTTGAATAACCACTTTTTAAACCCTCACAGTGACCAAAATTGCCATTTTTACAGAGTTTTGCTTACTCAAAAGCTTCAATTTTTACCCCTTTGAGGCACAGAAATGACTTTAAACACACTTATTTTAGTTGACAAAGTCATAATTCACATCCAACAGTCATTTACAGTCAAAAGATTAAATGTTAAAATTTCATCCATATTGACCATTTTGGGATCGTTCGACATGTCCGGAGTCATCGTTTTTCATCCGAAAATTGATTTTTTGGACTGTACCAAAAATGATTCAAAATGTCAATTGGATCGTGCCTCATGTTGAATAACCACTTTTTAAACCCTCACAGTGACCGAAATTGCCAATTTTACAGAGTTTTGCTTACTCAAAAGCTTCAATTTTGACCCATTTCAGGCACAGAAATGACTTTAAACACACTTATTTTAGTTGACAAAGTCATAATTCACATCCAACAGTCATTTACAGTCAAAAGATTAAATGTTAAAATTTCATCCATATTGACCATTTTGGGATCGTTCGACATGTCCGGAGTCATCGTTTTTCATCCGAAAATTGATTTTTTGGACTGTACCAAAAATGATTCAAAATGTCAATTGGATCGTGCCTCATGTTGAATAACCACTTTTTAAACCCTCACAGTGACCAAAATTGCCATTTTTACAGAGTTTTGCTTACTCAAAAGCTTCAATTTTTACCCCTTTGAGGCACAGAAATGACTTTAAACACACTTATTTTAGTTGACAAAGTCATAATTCACATCCAACAGTCATTTACAGTCAAAAGATTAAATGTTAAAATTTCATCCATATTGACCATTTTGGGATCGTTCGACATGTCCGGAGTCATCGTTTTTCATCCGAAAATTGATTTTTTGGACTGTACCAAAAATGATTCAAAATGTCAATTGGATCGTGCCTCATGTTGAATAACCACTTTTTAAACCCTCACAGTGACCAAAATTGCCATTTTTACAGAGTTTTGCTTACTCAAAAGCTTCAATTTTGACCCATTTCAGGCACAGAAATGACTTTAAACACACTTATTTTAGTTGACAAAGTCATATTTCACATCCAACAGTCATTTACAGTCAAAAGATTAAATGTTAAAATTTCATCCATATTGACCATTTTGGGATCGTTCGACATGTCCGGAGTCATCGTTTTTCATCCGAAAATTGATTTTTTGGACTGTACCAAAAATGATTCAAAATGTCAATTGGATCGTGCCTCATGTTGGATAACCACTTTTTAAACCCTCACAGTGACCAAAATTGCCATTTTTACAGAGTTTTGATTACTCAAAAGCTTCAATTTTGACCCATTTCAGGCACAGAAATGACTTTAAACACACTTATTTTAGTTGACAAAGTCATAATTCACATCCAACAGTCATTTACAGTCAAAAGATTAAATGTTAAAATTTCATCCATATTGACCATTTTGGGATCGTTCGACATGTCCGGAGTCATCGTTTTTCATCCGAAAATTGATTTTTTGGACTGTACCAAAAATGATTCAAAATGTCAATTGGATCATGCCTCATGTTGAATAACCACTTTTTAAACCCTCACAGTGACCAAAATTGCCATTTTTACAGAGTTTTGATTACTCAAAAGCTTCAATTTTTACCCCTTTGAGGCACAGAAATGACTTTAAACACACTTATTTTAGTTGACAAAGTCATAATTCACATCCAACAGTCATTTACAGTCAAAAGATTAAATGTTAAAATTTCATCCATATTGACCATTTTGGGATCGTTCGACATGTCCGGAGTCATCGTTTTATATCCGAAAATTGATTTTTTGAACTGTACCAAAAATGATTCAAAATGTCAATTGGATCGTGCCTCATGTTGAATAACCACTTTTTAAACCCTCACAGTGACCAAAATTGCCAATTTTACACAGTTTTGCTTACTCAAAAGCTTCAATTTTGACCCATTTCAGGCACAGAAATGACTTTAAACACACTCATTTTAGTTGACAAAGCCATAATTCACATCCAACAGTCATTTAGAGTCAAAAGATTAAATGTTAAAATTTCATCATTATAGACCATTTTGGGAACGTTCGACAGGTCCGAAGTCATCGTTTTTCGTCTAAAAATTGATTTTTTTGGACTGTACCAAAAAGGATTCAAAATGTCAATTGGATCGTGCCTCATGTTGAATAACCACTTTTTAAACCCTCAGAGTGACCAAAATTGCCATTTTTACAGAGTTTTGATTACTCAAAAGCTTCAATTTTTACCCCTTTGAGGCACAGAAATGACTTTAAACACACTTATTTTAGTTGACAAAGTCATAATTCACATCCAACAGTCATTTACAGTCAAAAGATTAAATGTTAAAATTTCATCCATATTGACCATTTTGGGATCGTTCGACATGTCCGGAGTCATCGTTTTTCATCCGAAAATTGATTTTTTGAACTGTACCAAAAATGATTCAAAATGTCAATTGGATCGTGCCTCATTTTGAATAACCACTTTTTAAACCCTCACAGTGACCAAAATTGCCAATTTTACACAGTTTTGCTTACTCAAAAGCTTCAATTTTGACCCATTTCAGGCACAGAAATGACTTTAAACACACTTATTTTAGTTGACAAAGCCATAATTCACATCCAACAGTCATTTAGAGTCAAAAGTTTAAATGTTAAAATTTCATCATTATAGACCATTTTGGGAACGTTCGACAGGTCCGGAGTCATCGTTTTTCGTCTGAAAATTGATTTTTTGGACTGTACCAAAAATGATTCAAAATGTCAATTGGATCGTGCCTCATGTTGAATAACCACTTTTTAAACCCTCAGAGTGACCAAAATTGCCATTTTTACAGAGTTTTGATTACTCAAAAGCTTCAATTTTTACCCCTTTGAGGCACAGAAATGACTTTAAACACACCTATTTTAGTTGACAAAGTCATAATTCACATCCAACAGTCATTTACAGTCAAAAGATTAAATGTTAAAATTTCATCCATATTGACCATTTTGGGATCGTTCGACATGTCCGGAGTCATCATTTTTCATCCGAAAATTGATTTTTTGGACTGTACCAAAAATGATTCAAAATGTCAATTGGATCGTGCCTCATGTTGAATAACCACTTTTTAAACCCTCACAGTGACCAAAATTGCCATTTTTACAGAGTTTTGATTACTCAAAAGCTTCACTTTTGACCCATTTCAGGCACAGAAATGACTTTAAACACACTTATTTTAGTTGACAAAGTCATAATTCACATCCAACAGTCATTTACAGTCAAAAGATTAAATGTTAAAATTTCATCCATATTGACCATTTTGGGATCGTTCGACATGTCCGGAGTCATCGTTTTTCATCCGAAAATTGATTTTTTGGACTGTACCAAAAATGATTCAAAATGTCAATTGGATCGTGCCTCATTTTGAATAACCACTTTTTAAACCCTCACAGTGACCAAAATTGCCAATTTTACAGAGTTTTGCATACACAAAAGCTTCAATTTTGACCCGTTTCAGGCACAGAAATGACTTTAAACACACTTATTTTAGTTGACAAAGTCATTATTCACATCCAACAGTCATTTAGAGTCAAAAGATTAAATGTTAAAATTTCATCCATATTGACCATTTTGGGATCGTTCGACATGTCCGGAGTCATTGTTTTTCATCCGAAAATTGATTTTTTGGACTGTACCAAAAATGATTCAAAATGTCAATTGGATCGTGCCTCATTTTGAATAACCACTTTTTAAACCCTCACAGTGACCAAAATTGCCATTTTTACAGAGTTTTGATTACTCAAAAGCTTCACTTTTGACCCATTTCAGGCACAGAAATGACTTTAAACACACCTATTTTAGTTGACAAAATCATAATTCACATCCAACAGTCATTTACAGTCAAAAGATTAAATGTTAAAATTTCATCCATATTGACCATTTTGGGATCGTTCGACATGTCCGGAGTCATCATTTTTCATCCGAAAATTGATTTTTTGGACTGTACCAAAAATGATTCAAAATGTCAATTGGATCGTGCCTCATGTTGAATAACCACTTTTTAAACCCTCACAGTGACCAAAATTGCCAATTTTACAGAGTTTTGCATACACAAAAGCTTCAATTTTGACCCGTTTCAGGCACAGAAATGACTTTAAACACACTTATTTTAGTTGACAAAGTCATTATTCACATCCAACAGTCATTTAGAGTCAAAAGATTAAATGTTAAAATTTCATCCATATTGACCATTTTGGGATCGTTCGACATGTCCGGAGTCATTGTTTTTCATCCGAAAATTGATTTTTTGGACTGTACCAAAAATGATTCAAAATGTCAATTGGATCGTGCCTCATGTTGAATAACCACTTTTTAAACCCTCACAGTGACCAAAATTGCCATTTTTACAGAGTTTTGATTACTCAAAAGCTTCAATTTTGACCCATTTCAGGCACAGAAATGACTTTAAACACACTTATTTCAGTTGACAAAGTCATAATTCACATCCAACAGTCATTTACAGTCAAAAGATTAAATGTTAAAATTTCATCCATATTGACCATTTTGGGATCGTTCGGCATGTCCGGAGTCATCGTTTTTCATCCGAAAATTGATTTTTTGGACTGTACCAAAAATGATTCAAAATGTCAATTGGATCGTGCCTCATGTTGAATAACCACTTTTTAAACCCTCACAGTGACCAAAATTGCCATTTTTACAGAGTTTTGCTTACTCAAAAGCTTCAATTTTGACCCATTTCAGGCACAGAAATGACTTTAAACACACTTATTTTAGTTGACAAAGTCATAATTCACATCCAACAGTCATTTACAGTCAAAAGATTAAATGTTAAAATGTCATCCATATTGACCATTTTGGGATCGTTCGACATGTCCGGTGTCATCGTTTTTCATCCGAAAATTGATTTTTTGAACTGTACCAAAAATGATTCAAAATGTCAATTGGATCGTGCCTCATGTTGAATAACCACTTTTTAAACCCTCACAGTGACCAAAATTACCAATTTTACACAGTTTTGCTTACTCAAAAGCTTCAATTTTGACCCATTTCAGGCACAGAAATGACTTTAAACACACTTATTTTAGTTGACAAAGCCATAATTCACATCCAACAGTCATTTAGAGTCAAAAGATTAAATGTTAAAATTTCATCATTATAGACCATTTTGGGAACGTTCGACAGGTCCGGAGTCATCGATTTTCGTCTGAAAATTGATTTTTTGGACTGTACCCAAAATGATTCAAAATGTCAATTGGATCGTGCCTCATGTTGAATAACCACTTTTTAAACCCTCAGAGTGACCAAAATTGCCATTTTTACAGAGTTTTGATTACTCAAAAGCTTCAATTTTTACCCCTTTGAGGCACAGAAATGACTTTAAACACACTTATTTTAGTTGACAAAGTCATAATTCACATCCTACAGTCATTTACAGTCAAAAGATTAAATGTTAAAATTTCATCCATATTGACCATTTTGGGATCGTTCGACATGTCCGGAGTCATCGTTTTTCATCCGAAAATTGATTTTTTGGACTGTACCAAAAATGATTCAAAATGTCAATTGGATCGTGCCTCATGTTGAATAACCACTTTTTAAACCCTCACAGTGACCAAAATTGCCATTTTTACAGAGTTTTGATTACTCAAAAGCTTCAATTTTGACCCATTTCAGGCACAGAAATGACTTTAAACACACTTATTTTAGTTGACAAAGTCATAATTCACATCCAACAGTCATTTACAGTCAAAAGATTAAATGTTAAAATTTCATCCATATTGACCATTTTGGGATCGTTCGACATGTCCGGAGTCATCGTTTTTCATCCGAAAATTGATTTTTTTGGACTGTACCAAAACTGATTCAAAATGTCAATTGGATCGTGCCTCATGTTGAATAACCACTTTTTAAACCCTCACAGTGACCAAAATTGCCATTTTTACAGAGTTTTGATTACTCAAAAGCTTCAATTTTGACCCATTTCAGGCACAGAAATGACTTTAAACACACTTATTTTAGTTGACAAAGTCATAATTCACATCCAACAGTCATTTACAGTCAAAAGATTAAATGTTACAATTTCATCCATATTGACCATTTTGGGATCGTTCGACATGTCCGGAATCATCGTTTTTCATCCGAAAATTGATTTTTTGAACTGTACCAAAAATGATTCAAAATGTCAATTGGATCCTGCCTCATGTTGAATAACCACTTTTTAAACCCTCACAGTGACCAAAATTGCCAATTTTACACAGTTTTGCTTACTCAAAAGCTTCAATTTTGACCCATTTCAGGCACAGAAATGACTTTAAACACACTTATTTTAGTTGACAAAGCCATAATTCACATCCAACAGTCATTTAGAGTCAAAAGTTTAAATGTTAAAATTTCATCATTATAGACCATTTTGGGAACGTTCGACAGGTCCGGAGTCATCGTTTTTCGTCTGAAAATTGATTTTTTGGACTGTACCAAAAATGATTCAAAATGTCAATTGGATCGTGCCTCATGTTGAATAACCACTTTTTAAACCCTCAGAGTGACCAAAATTGCCATTTTTACAGAGTTTTGATTACTCAAAAGCTTCAATTTTTACCCCTTTGAGGCACAGAAATGACTTTAAACACACCTATTTTAGTTGACAAAGTCATAATTCACATCCAACAGTCATTTACAGTCAAAAGATTAAATGTTAAAATTTCATCCATATTGACCATTTTGGGATCGTTCGACATGTCCGGAGTCATCATTTTTCATCCGAAAATTGATTTTTTGGACTGTACCAAAAATGATTCAAAATGTCAATTGGATCGTGCCTCATGTTGAATAACCACTTTTTAAACCCTCACAGTGACCAAAATTGCCATTTTTACAGAGTTTTGATTACTCAAAAGCTTCACTTTTGACCCATTTCAGGCACAGAAATGACTTTAAACACACTTATTTTAGTTGACAAAGTCATAATTCACATCCAACAGTCATTTACAGTCAAAAGATTAAATGTTAAAATTTCATCCATATTGACCATTTTGGGATCGTTCGACATGTCCGGAGTCATCGTTTTTCATCCGAAAATTGATTTTTTGGACTGTACCAAAAATGATTCAAAATGTCAATTGGATCGTGCCTCATTTTGAATAACCACTTTTTAAACCCTCACAGTGACCAAAATTGCCAATTTTACAGAGTTTTGCATACACAAAAGCTTCAATTTTGACCCGTTTCAGGCACAGAAATGACTTTAAACACACTTATTTTAGTTGACAAAGTCATTATTCACATCCAACAGTCATTTAGAGTCAAAAGATTAAATGTTAAAATTTCATCCATATTGACCATTTTGGGATCGTTCGACATGTCCGGAGTCATTGTTTTTCATCCGAAAATTGATTTTTTGGACTGTACCAAAAATGATTCAAAATGTCAATTGGATCGTGCCTCATGTTGAATAACCACTTTTTAAACCCTCACAGTGACCAAAATTGCCATTTTTACAGAGTTTTGCTTACTCAAAAGCTTCAATTTTGACCCATTTCAGGCACAGAAATGACTTTAAACACACTTATTTTAGTTGACAAAGTCATAATTCACATCCAACAGTCATTTACAGTCAAAAGATTAAATGTTAAAATTTCATCCATATTGACCATTTTGGGATCGTTCGACATGTCCGGTGTCATCGTTTTTCATCCGAAAATTGATTTTTTGAACTGTACCAAAAATGATTCAAAATGTCAATTGGATCGTGCCTCATGTTGAATAACCACTTTTTAAACCCTCACAGTGACCAAAATTACCAATTTTACACAGTTTTGCTTACTCAAAAGCTTCAATTTTGACCCATTTCAGGCACAGAAATGACTTTAAACACACTTATTTTAGTTGACAAAGCCATAATTCACATCCAACAGTCATTTAGAGTCAAAAGATTAAATGTTAAAATTTCATCATTATAGACCATTTTGGGAACGTTCGACAGGTCCGGAGTCATCGATTTTCGTCTGAAAATTGATTTTTTGGACTGTACCCAAAATGATTCAAAATGTCAATTGGATCGTGCCTCATGTTGAATAACCACTTTTTAAACCCTCAGAGTGACCAAAATTGCCATTTTTACAGAGTTTTGATTACTCAAAAGCTTCAATTTTTACCCCTTTGAGGCACAGAAATGACTTTAAACACACTTATTTTAGTTGACAAAGTCATAATTCACATCCTACAGTCATTTACAGTCAAAAGATTAAATGTTAAAATTTCATCCATATTGACCATTTTGGGATCGTTCGACATGTCCGGAGTCATCGTTTTTCATCCGAAAATTGATTTTTTGGACTGTACCAAAAATGATTCAAAATGTCAATTGGATCGTGCCTCATGTTGAATAACCACTTTTTAAACCCTCACAGTGACCAAAATTGCCATTTTTACAGAGTTTTGATTACTCAAAAGCTTCAATTTTGACCCATTTCAGGCACAGAAATGACTTTAAACACACTTATTTTAGTTGACAAAGTCATAATTCACATCCAACAGTCATTTACAGTCAAAAGATTAAATGTTAAAATTTCATCCATATTGACCATTTTGGGATCGTTCGACATGTCCGGAGTCATCGTTTTTCATCCGAAAATTGATTTTTTTGGACTGTACCAAAACTGATTCAAAATGTCAATTGGATCGTGCCTCATGTTGAATAACCACTTTTTAAACCCTCACAGTGACCAAAATTGCCATTTTTACAGAGTTTTGATTACTCAAAAGCTTCAATTTTGACCCATTTCAGGCACAGAAATGACTTTAAACACACTTATTTTAGTTGACAAAGTCATAATTCACATCCAACAGTCATTTACAGTCAAAAGATTAAATGTTAAAATTTCATCCATATTGACCATTTTGGGATCGTTCGACATGTCCGGAGTCATCGTTTTTCATCCGAAAATTGATTTTTTGGACTGTACCAAAAATGATTCAAAATGTCAATTGGATCGTGCCTCATGTTGAATAACCACTTTTTAAACCCTCACAGTGACCAAAATTGCCATTTTTACAGAGTTTTGCTTACTCAAAAGCTTCAATTTTGACCCATTTCAGGCACAGAAATGACTTTAAACACACTTATTTTAGTTGACAAAGTCATAATTCACATCCAACAGTCATTTACAGTCAAAAGATTAAATGTTAAAATTTCATCCATATTGACCATTTTGGGATCGTGCGACATGTCCGGAGTCATCGTTTTTCATCCGAAAATTGATTTTTTGGACTGTACCAAAAATGATTCAAAATGTCAATTGGATCGTGCCTCATGTTGAATAACCACTTTTTAAACCCTCACAGTGACCAAAATTGCCATTTTTACAGAGTTTTGCTTACTCAAAAGATTCACTTTTGACCCATTTCAGGCACAGAAATGACTTTAAACGCACTTATTTTAGTTGACAAAGTCATAATTCACATCCAACAGTCATTTAGAGTCAAAAGATTAAATGTTAAAATTTCATCCATATTGACCATTTTGGGATCGTTCAACATGTCCGGAGTCATCGTTTTTCATCCGAAAATTGATTTTTTGGACTGTACCAAAAATGATTCAAAATGTCAATTGGATCGTGCCTCATGTTGAATAACCACTTTTTAAACCCTCACAGTGACCAAAATTGCCATTTTTACAGAGTTTTGATTACTCAAAAGCTTCACTTTTGACCCATTTCAGGCACAGAAATGACTTTAAACACACTTATTTTAGTTGACAAAGTCATAATTCACATCCAACGGTCATTTACAGTCAAAAGATTAAATGTTAAAATTTCATCCATATTGACCATTTTGGGATCGTTCGACATGTCCGGAGTCATCGTTTTTCATCCGAAAATTGATTTTTTGGACTGTACCAAAAATGATTCAAAATGTCAATTGGATCGTGCCTCATGTTGAATAACCACTTTTTAAACCCTCACAGTGACCAAAATTGCCATTTTTACAGAGTTTTGATTACTCAAAAGCTTCAATTTTGACCCATTTCAGGCACAGAAATGACTTTAAACACACTTATTTTAGTTGACATAGTCATAATTCACATCCAACAGTCATTTACAGTCAAAAGATTAAATGTTAAAATTTCATCCATATTGACCATTTTGGGATCGTTCGACATGTCCGGAGTCATCGTTTTTCATCCGAAAATTGATTTTTTGGACTGTACCAAAAATGATTCAAAATGTCAATTGGATCGTGCCTCATGTTGAATAACCACTTTTTAAACCCTCACAGTGACCAAAATTGCCATTTTTACAGAGTTTTGCTTACTCAAAAGCTTCAATTTTGACCCATTTCAGGCACAGAAATGACTTTAAACACACTTATTTTAGTTGACAAAGTCATAATTCACATCCAACAGTCATTTACAGTCAAAAGATTAAATGTTAAAATTTCATCCATATTGACCATTTTGGGATCGTGCGACATGTCCGGAGTCATCGTTTTTCATCCGAAAATTGATTTTTTGGACTGTACCAAAAATGATTCAAAATGTCAATTGGATCGTGCCTCATGTTGAATAACCACTTTTTAAACCCTCACAGTGACCAAAATTGCCATTTTTACAGAGTTTTGATTACTCAAAAGCTTCACTTTTGACCCATTTCAGGCACAGAAATGACTTTAAACACACTTATTTTAGTTGACAAAGTCATAATTCACATCCAACAGTCATTTACAGTCAAAAGATTAAATGTTAAAATTTCATCGATATTGACCATTTTGGGATCGTTCGACATGTCCGGAGTCATCGTTTTTCATCCGAAAATTGATTTTTTGGACTGTACCAAAAATGATTCAAAATGTCAATTGGATCATGCCTCATTTTGAATAACCACTTTTTAAACCCTCACAGTGACCAAAATTGCCAATTTTACAGAGTTTTGCTTACACAAAAGCTTCAATTTTGACCCGTTTCAGGCACAGAAATGACTTTAAACACACTTATTTTAGTTGACAAAGTCATTATTCACATCCAACAGTCATTTAGAGTCAAAAGATTAAATGTTAAAATTTCATCCATATTGACCATTTTGGGATCGTTCGACATGTCCGAAGTCATTGTTTTTCATCCGAAAATTGATTTTTTGGACTGTACCAAAAATGATTCAAAATGTCAATTGGATCGTGCCTCATGTTGAATAACCACTTTTTAAACCCTCACAGTGACCAAAATTGCCATTTTTACAGAGTTTTGATTACTCAAAAGCTTCAATTTTGACCCATTTCAGGCACAGAAATGACTTTAAACACACTTATTTCAGTTGACAAAGTCATAATTCACATCCAACAGTCATTTACAGTCAAAAGATTAAATGTTAAAATTTCATCCATATTGACCATTTTGGGATCGTTCGACATGTCCGGAGTCATCGTTTTTCATCCGAAAATTGATTTTTTGGACTGTACCAAAAATGATTCAAAATGTCAATTGGATCGTGCCTCATGTTGAATAACCACTTTTTAAACCCTCACAGTGACCAAAATTGCCATTTTTACAGAGTTTTGCTTACTCAAAAGCTTCAATTTTGACCCATTTCAGGCACAGAAATGACTTTAAACACACTTATTTTAGTTGACAAAGTCATAATTCACATCCAACAGTCATTTACAGTTAAAAGATTAAATGTTAAAATTTCATCCATATTGACCATTTTGGGATCGTTCGACATGTCCGGAGTCATCGTTTTTCATCCGAAAATTGATTTTTTGGACTGTACCAAAAATGATTCAAAATGTCAATTGGATCGTGCCTCATGTTGAATAACCACTTTTTAAACCCTCACAGTGACCAAAATTGCCATTTTTACAGAGTTTTGCTTACTCAAAAGCTTCAATTTTGACCCATTTCAGGCACAGAAATGACTTTAAACACACTTATTTTAGTTGACAAAGTCATAATTCACATCCAACAGTCATTTACAGTCAAAAGATTAAATGTTAAAATTTCATCCATATTGACCATTTTGGGATCGTTCGACAGGTCCGGAGTCATCGTTTTTCATCTGAAAATTGATTTTTTGGACTGTACCCAAAATAATTCAAAATGTCAATTGGATCGTGCCTCATGTTGAATACCCACTTTTTAAACCCTAAAAGTGACCAAAATTGCCATTTTTACAGAGTTTTGATTACTCAAAAGCTTCAATTTTTACCCCTTTGAGGCACAGAAATGACTTTAAACACACTTATTTTAGTTGACAAAGTCATAATTCACATCCAACAGTCATTTACAGTCAAAAGATTAAATGTTAAAATTTCATCCATATTGACCATTTTGGGATCGTTCGACATGTCCGGAGTCATCGTTTTTCATCCGAAAATTGATTTTTTGGACTGTACCAAAAATGATTCAAAATGTCAATTGGATCGTGCCCATGTTGAATAACCACTTTTTAAACCCTCACAGTGACCAAAATTGCCATTTTTACAGAGTTTTGATTACTCAAAAGCTTCAATTTTGACCAATTTCAGGCACAGAAATGACTTTAAACACACTTATTTTAGTTGACAAAGTCATAATTCACATCCAACAGTCATTTACAGTCAAAAGATTAAATGTTAAAATTTCATCCATATTGACCATTTTGGGATCGTTCGACATGTCCGGAGTCATCGTTTTTCATCCGAAAATTGATTTTTTGGACTGTACCAAAAATGATTCAAAATGTCAATTGGATCGTGCCTCATGTTGAATAACCACTTTTTAAACCCTCACAGTGACCAAAATTGCCATTTTTACAGAGTTTTGCTTACTCAAAAGCTTCAATTTTGACCCATTTCAGGCACAGAAATGACTTTAAACACACTTATTTTAGTTGACAAAGTCATAATTCACATCCAACAGTCATTTACAGTCAAAAGATTAAATGTTAACATTTCATCCATATTGACCATTTTGGGATCGTGCGACATGTCCGGAGTCATCGTTTTTCATCCGAAAATTGATTTTTTGGACTGTACCAAAAATGATTCAAAATGTCAATTGGATCGTGCCTCATGTTGAATAACCACTTTTTAAACCCTCACAGTGACCAAAATTGCCATTTTTACAGAGTTTTGCTTACTCAAAAGCTTCAATTTTGACCCATTTCAGGCACAGAAATGACTTTAAACACACTTATTTTAGTTGACAAAGTCATAATTCACATCCAACAGTCATTTACAGTCAAAAGATTAAATGTTAAAATTTCATCCATATTGACCATTTTGGGATCGTTCGACATGTCCGGAGTCATCGTTTTTCATCCGAAAATTGATTTTTTGGACTGTACCAAAAATGATTCAAAATGTCAATTGGATCATGCCTCATGTTGAATAACCACTTTTTAAACCCTCACAGTGACCAAAATTGCCATTTTTACAGAGTTTTGATTACTCAAAAGCTTCAATTTTTACCCCTTTGAGGCACAGAAATGACTTTAAACACTCTTATTTTAGTTGACAAAGTCATAATTCACATCCAACAGTCATTTACAGTCAAAAGATTAAATGTTAAAATTTCATCCATATTGACCATTTTGGGATCGTTCTACATGTCCGGAGTCATCGTTTTATATCCGAAAATTGATTTTTTGAACTGTACCAAAAATGATTCAAAATGTCAATTGGATCGTGCCTCATGTTGAATAACCACTTTTTAAACCCTCACAGTGACCAAAATTGCCAATTTTACACAGTTTTGCTTACTCAAAAGCTTCAATTTTGACCCATTTCAGGCACAGAAATGACTTTAAACACACTTATTTTAGTTGACAAAGTCATAATTCACATCCAACAGTCATTTACAGTCAAAAGATTAAATGTTAACATTTCATCATTATAGACCATTTTGGGAACGTTCGACAGGTCCGAAGTCATCGTTTTTCGTATAAAAATTGATTTTTTTGGACTGTACCAAAAATGATTCAAAATGTCAATTGGATCGTGCCTCATGTTGAATAACCACTTTTTAAACCCTCAGAGTGACCAAAATTGCCATTTTTACAGAGTTTTGATTACTCAAAAGCTTCAATTTTGACCCATTTCAGGCACAGAAATGACTTTAAACACACTTATTTTAGTTGACAAAGTCATAATTCACATCCAACAGTCATTTACAGTCAAAAGATTAAATGTTAAAATTTCATACATATTGACCATTTTGGGATCGTTCGACATGTCCGGAGTCATCGTTTTTCATCCGAAAATTGATTTTTTGGACTGTACCAAAAATGATTCAAAATGTCAATTGGATCGTGCCTCATGTTGAATAACAACTTTTTAAACCCTCACAGTGACCAAAATTGCCATTTTTACAGAGTTTTGCTTACTCAAAAGATTCAATTTTGACCCATTTCAGGCACAGAAATGACTTTAAACACACTTATTTTAGTTGACAAAGTCATAATTCACATCCAACAGTCATTTACAGTCAAAAGATTAAATGTTAACATTTCATCCATATTGACCATTTTGGGATCGTGCGACATGTCCGGAGTCATCGTTTTTCATCCGAAAATTGATTTTTTGGACTGTACCAAAAATGATTCAAAATGTCAATTGGATCGTGCCTCATGTTGAATAACCACTTTTTAAACCCTCACAGTGACCAAAATTGCCATTTTTACAGAGTTTTGCTTACTCAAAAGCTTCAATTTTGACCCATTTCAGGCACAGAAATGACTTTAAACACACTTATTTTAATTGACAAAGCCATAATTCACATCCAACAGTCATTTAGAGTCAAAAGATTAAATGTTAAAATTTCATCATTATAGACCATTTTGGGAACGTTCGACAGGTCCGGAGTCATCGTTTTTCGTCTGAAAATTGATTTTTTGGACTGTACCAAAAATGATTCAAAATGTCAATTGGATCGTGCCTCATGTTGAATAACCACTTTTTAAACCCTCACAGTGACCAAAATTGCCAATTTTACACAGTTTTGCTTACTCAAAAGCTTCAATTTTGACCCATTTCAGGCACAGAAATGACTTTAAACACACTTATTTTAGTTGACAAAGCCATAATTCACATACAACAGTCATTTAGAGTCAAAAGATTAAATATTAAAATTTCATCCATATTGACCATTTTGGGATCGTTCGACATGTCCGGAGTCATCGTTTTTCATCCGAAAATTGATTTTTTGGACTGTACCAAAAATGATTCAAAATGTCAATTGGATCGTGCCTCATGTTGAATAACCACTTTTTAAACCCTCACAGTGACCAAAATTGCCATTTTTACAGAGTTTTGATTACTCAAAAGCTTCAATTTTGACCCATTTCAGGCACAGAAATGACTTTAAACACACTTATTTTAGTTGACAAAGTCATAATTCACATCCAACAGTCATTTACAGTCAAAAGATTAAATGTTAAAATTTCATCCATATTGACCATTTTGGGATCGTTCGACATGTCCGGAGTCATCGTTTTTCATCCGAAAATTGATTTTTTGAACTGTACCAAAAATGATTCAAAATGTCAATTGGATCGTGCCTCATGTTGAATAACCACTTTTTAAACCCTCACAGTGACAAAAATTGCCAATTTTACACAGTTTTGCTTACTCAAAAGCTTCAATTTTGACCCATTTCAGGCACAGAAATGACTTTAAACACACTTATTTTAGTTGACAAAGCCATAATTCACATCCAACAGTCATTTAGAGTCAAAAGATTAAATGTTAAAATTTCATCATTATAGACCATTTTGGGAACGTTCGACAGGTCCGGAGTCATCGTTTTTCGTCTGAAAATTGATTTTTTGGACTGTACCCAAAATGATTCAAAATGTCAATTGGATCGTGCCTCATGTTGAATAACCACTTTTTAAACCCTCAGAGTGACCAAAATTGCCATTTTTACAGAGTTTTGATTACTCAAAAGCTTCAATTTTTACCCCTTTGAGGCACAGAAATGACTTTAAACACACTTATTTTAGTTGACAAAGTCATAATTCACATCCAACAGTCATTTACAGTCAAAAGATTAAATGTTAAAATTTCATCCATATTGACCATTTTGGGATCGTTCGACATATCCGGAGTCATCGTTTTTCATCCGAAAATTGATTTTTTGGACTGTACCAAAAATGATTCAAAATGTCAATTGGATCGTGCCTCATGTTGAATAACCACTTTTTAAACCCTCACAGTGACCAAAATTGCCATTTTTACAGAGTTTTGATTACTCAAAAGCTTCAATTTTGACCCATTTCAGGCACAGAAATGACTTTAAACACACTTATTTTAGTTGACAAAGTCATAATTCACATCCAACAGTCATTTACAGTCAAAATAATTAAATGTTAAAATTTCATCCATATTGACCATTTTGGGATCGTTCGACATGTCCGGAGTCATCGTTTTTCATCCGAAAATTGATTTTTTGGACTGTACCAAAAATGATTCAAAATGTCAATTGGATCGTGCCTCATTTTGAATAACCACTTTTTAAACCCTCACAGTGACCAAAATTGCCAATTTTACAGAGTTTTGCTTACACAAAAGCTTCAATTTTGACCCGTTTCAGGCACAGAAATGACTTTAAACACACTTATTTTAGTTGACAAAGTCATTATTCACATCCAACAGTCATTTAGAGTCAAAAGATTAAATGTTAAAATTTCATCCATATTGACCATTTTGGGATCGTTCGACATGTCCGGAGTCATCGTTTTTCTTCCGAAAATTGATTTTTTGGACTGTACCAAAAATGATTCAAAATGTCAATTGGATCGTGCCTCATGTTGAATAACCACTTTTTAAACCCTCACAGTGACCAAAATTGCCATTTTTACAGAGTTTTGCTTACTCAAAAGCTTCAATTTTGACCCATTTCAGGCACAGAAATGACTTTAAACACACTTATTTTAGTTGACAAAGTCATAATTCACATCCAACAGTCATTTACAGTCAAAAGATTAAATGTTAACATTTCATCCATATTGACCATTTTGGGATCGTTCGACATGTCCGGAGTCATCGTTTTTCATCCGAAAATTGATTTTTTGGACTGTACCAAAAATGATTCAAAATGTCAATTGGATCATGCCTCATGTTGAATAACCACTTTTTAAACCCTCACAGTGACCAAAATTGCCATTTTTACAGAGTTTTGATTACTCAAAAGCTTCAATTTTTACCCCTTTGAGGCACAGAAATGACTTTAAACACACTTATTTTAGTTGACAAAGTCATAATTCACATCCAACAGTCATTTACAGTCAAAAGATTAAATGTTAAAATTTCATCCATATTGACCATTTTGGGATCGTTCGACATGTCCGGAGTCATCGTTTTTCATCCGAAAATTGATTTTTTGGACTGTACCAAAAATGATTCAAAATGTCAATTGGATCGTGCCCATGTTGAATAACCACTTTTTAAACCCTCACAGTGACCAAAATTGCCATTTTTACAGAGTTTTGATTACTCAAAAGCTTCAATTTTGACCAATTTCAGGCACAGAAATGACTTTAAACACACTTATTTTAGTTGACAAAGTCATAATTCACATCCAACAGTCATTTACAGTCAAAAGATTAAATGTTAAAATTTCATCCATATTGACCATTTTGGGATCGTTCGACATGTCCGGAGTCATCGTTTTTCATCCGAAAATTGATTTTTTGGACTGTACCAAAAATGATTCAAAATGTCAATTGGATCGTGCCTCATGTTGAATAACCACTTTTTAAACCCTCACAGTGACCAAAATTGCCATTTTTACAGAGTTTTGCTTACTCAAAAGCTTCAATTTTGACCCATTTCAGGCACAGAAATGACTTTAAACACACTTATTTTAGTTGACAAAGTCATAATTCACATCCAACAGTCATTTACAGTCAAAAGATTAAATGTTAACATTTCATCCATATTGACCATTTTGGGATCGTGCGACATGTCCGGAGTCATCGTTTTTCATCCGAAAATTGATTTTTTGGACTGTACCAAAAATGATTCAAAATGTCAATTGGATCGTGCCTCATGTTGAATAACCACTTTTTAAACCCTCACAGTGACCAAAATTGCCATTTTTACAGAGTTTTGCTTACTCAAAAGCTTCAATTTTGACCCATTTCAGGCACAGAAATGACTTTAAACACACTTATTTTAGTTGACAAAGTCATAATTCACATCCAACAGTCATTTACAGTCAAAAGATTAAATGTTAAAATTTCATCCATATTGACCATTTTGGGATCGTTCGACATGTCCGGAGTCATCGTTTTTCATCCGAAAATTGATTTTTTGGACTGTACCAAAAATGATTCAAAATGTCAATTGGATCATGCCTCATGTTGAATAACCACTTTTTAAACCCTCACAGTGACCAAAATTGCCATTTTTACAGAGTTTTGATTACTCAAAAGCTTCAATTTTTACCCCTTTGAGGCACAGAAATGACTTTAAACACTCTTATTTTAGTTGACAAAGTCATAATTCACATCCAACAGTCATTTACAGTCAAAAGATTAAATGTTAAAATTTCATCCATATTGACCATTTTGGGATCGTTCTACATGTCCGGAGTCATCGTTTTATATCCGAAAATTGATTTTTTGAACTGTACCAAAAATGATTCAAAATGTCAATTGGATCGTGCCTCATGTTGAATAACCACTTTTTAAACCCTCACAGTGACCAAAATTGCCAATTTTACACAGTTTTGCTTACTCAAAAGCTTCAATTTTGACCCATTTCAGGCACAGAAATGACTTTAAACACACTTATTTTAGTTGACAAAGTCATAATTCACATCCAACAGTCATTTACAGTCAAAAGATTAAATGTTAACATTTCATCATTATAGACCATTTTGGGAACGTTCGACAGGTCCGAAGTCATCGTTTTTCGTATAAAAATTGATTTTTTTGGACTGTACCAAAAATGATTCAAAATGTCAATTGGATCGTGCCTCATGTTGAATAACCACTTTTTAAACCCTCAGAGTGACCAAAATTGCCATTTTTACAGAGTTTTGATTACTCAAAAGCTTCAATTTTGACCCATTTCAGGCACAGAAATGACTTTAAACACACTTATTTTAGTTGACAAAGTCATAATTCACATCCAACAGTCATTTACAGTCAAAAGATTAAATGTTAAAATTTCATCCATATTGACCATTTTGGGATCGTTCGACATGTCCGGAGTCATCGTTTTTCATCCGAAAATTGATTTTTTGGACTGTACCAAAAATGATTCAAAATGTCAATTGGATCGTGCCTCATGTTGAATAACAACTTTTTAAACCCTCACAGTGACCAAAATTGCCATTTTTACAGAGTTTTGCTTACTCAAAAGATTCAATTTTGACCCATTTCAGGCACAGAAATGACTTTAAACACACTTATTTTAGTTGACAAAGTCATAATTCACATCCAACAGTCATTTACAGTCAAAAGATTAAATGTTAACATTTCATCCATATTGACCATTTTGGGATCGTGCGACATGTCCGGAGTCATCGTTTTTCATCCGAAAATTGATTTTTTGGACTGTACCAAAAATGATTCAAAATGTCAATTGGATCGTGCCTCATGTTGAATAACCACTTTTTAAACCCTCACAGTGACCAAAATTGCCATTTTTACAGAGTTTTGCTTACTCAAAAGCTTCAATTTTGACCCATTTCAGGCACAGAAATGACTTTAAACACACTTATTTTAATTGACAAAGCCATAATTCACATCCAACAGTCATTTAGAGTCAAAAGATTAAATGTTAAAATTTCATCATTATAGACCATTTTGGGAACGTTCGACAGGTCCGGAGTCATCGTTTTTCGTCTGAAAATTGATTTTTTGGACTGTACCAAAAATGATTCAAAATGTCAATTGGATCGTGCCTCATGTTGAATAACCACTTTTTAAACCCTCACAGTGACCAAAATTGCCAATTTTACACAGTTTTGCTTACTCAAAAGCTTCAATTTTGACCCATTTCAGGCACAGAAATGACTTTAAACACACTTATTTTAGTTGACAAAGCCATAATTCACATACAACAGTCATTTAGAGTCAAAAGATTAAATATTAAAATTTCATCCATATTGACCATTTTGGGATCGTTCGACATGTCCGGAGTCATCGTTTTTCATCCGAAAATTGATTTTTTGGACTGTACCAAAAATGATTCAAAATGTCAATTGGATCGTGCCTCATGTTGAATAACCACTTTTTAAACCCTCACAGTGACCAAAATTGCCATTTTTACAGAGTTTTGATTACTCAAAAGCTTCAATTTTGACCCATTTCAGGCACAGAAATGACTTTAAACACACTTATTTTAGTTGACAAAGTCATAATTCACATCCAACAGTCATTTACAGTCAAAAGATTAAATGTTAAAATTTCATCCATATTGACCATTTTGGGATCGTTCGACATGTCCGGAGTCATCGTTTTTCATCCGAAAATTGATTTTTTGAACTGTACCAAAAATGATTCAAAATGTCAATTGGATCGTGCCTCATGTTGAATAACCACTTTTTAAACCCTCACAGTGACAAAAATTGCCAATTTTACACAGTTTTGCTTACTCAAAAGCTTCAATTTTGACCCATTTCAGGCACAGAAATGACTTTAAACACACTTATTTTAGTTGACAAAGCCATAATTCACATCCAACAGTCATTTAGAGTCAAAAGATTAAATGTTAAAATTTCATCATTATAGACCATTTTGGGAACGTTCGACAGGTCCGGAGTCATCGTTTTTCGTCTGAAAATTGATTTTTTGGACTGTACCCAAAATGATTCAAAATGTCAATTGGATCGTGCCTCATGTTGAATAACCACTTTTTAAACCCTCAGAGTGACCAAAATTGCCATTTTTACAGAGTTTTGATTACTCAAAAGCTTCAATTTTTACCCCTTTGAGGCACAGAAATGACTTTAAACACACTTATTTTAGTTGACAAAGTCATAATTCACATCCAACAGTCATTTACAGTCAAAAGATTAAATGTTAAAATTTCATCCATATTGACCATTTTGGGATCGTTCGACATGTCCGGAGTCATCGTTTTTCATCCGAAAATTGATTTTTTGGACTGTACCAAAAATGATTCAAAATGTCAATTGGATCGTGCCTCATGTTGAATAATCACTTTTTAAACCCTCACAGTGACCAAAATTGCCAATTTTACAGAGTTTTGCTTACACAAAAGCTTCAATTTTGACCCGTTTCAGGCACAGAAATGACTTTAAACACACTTATTTTAGTTGACAAAGTAATTATTCACATCCAACAGTCATTTAGAGTCAAAAGATTAAATGTTAAAATTTCATCCATATTGACCATTTTGGGATCGTTCGACATGTCCGGAGTCATCGTTTTTCATCCGAAAATTGATTTTTTGAACTGTACCAAAAATGATTCAAAATGTCAATTGGATCGTGCCTCATGTTGAATAACCACTTTTTAAACCCTCACAGTGACCAAAATTGCCATTTTTACAGAGTTTTGATTACTCAAAAGCTTCAATTTTGACCCCTTTCAGGCACAGAAATGACTTTAAACACACTTATTTTAGTTGACAAAGTCATAATTCACATCCAACAGTCATTTACAGTCAAAAGATTAAATGTTAAAATTTCATCCATATTGACCATTTTGGGATCGTTCGACATGTCCGGAGTCATCGTTTTTCATCCGAAAATTGATTTTTTGGACTGTACCAAAAATGATTCAAAATGTCAATTGGATCGTGCCTCATGTTGAATAACCACTTTTTAAACCCTCACAGTGACCAAAATTGCTATTTTTACAGAGTTTTGCTTACTCAAAAGCTTCAATTTTGACCCATTTCAGGCACAGAAATGACTTTAATCACACTTATTTTAGTTGACAAAGTCATAATTCACATCCAACAGTCATTTACAGTCAAAAGATTAAATGTTAAAATTTCATCATTATAGACCATTTTGGGAACGTTCGACAGGTCCGAAGTCATCGTTTTTCGTCTAAAAATTGATTTTTTGGGACTGTACCAAAAATGATTCAAAATGTCAATTGGATCGTGCGTCATGTTGAATAACCACTTTTTAAACCCTCAGAGTGACCAAAATTGCCATTTTTACAGAGTTTTGATTACTCAAAAGCTTCAATTTTTACCCCTTTGAGGCACAGAAATGACTTTAAACACACTTATTTTAGTTGACAAAGTCATAATTCACATCCAACAGTCATTTACAGTCAAAAGATTAAATGTTAAAATTTCATCCATATTGACCATTTTGGGATCGTTCGACATGTCCGGAGTCATCGTTTTTCATCCGAAAATTGATTTTTTGGACTGTACCAAAAATGATTCAAAATGTCAATTGGATCGTGCCTCATGTTGAATAACCACTTTTTAAACCCTCACAGTGACCAAAATTGCCATTTTTACAGAGTTTTGATTACTCAAAAGCTTCAATTTTGACCCATTTCAGGCACAGAAATGACTTTAAACACACTTATTTTAGTTGACAAAGTCATAATTCACATCCAACAGTCATTTACAGTCAAAATAATTAAATGTTAAAATTTCATCCATATTGACCATTTTGGGATCGTTCGACATGTCCGGAGTCATCGTTTTTCATCCGAAAATTGATTTTTTGGACTGTACCAAAAATGATTCAAAATGTCAATTGGATCGTGCCTCATTTTGAATAACCACTTTTTAAACCCTCACAGTGACCAAAATTGCCAATTTTACAGAGTTTTGCTTACACAAAAGCTTCAATTTTGACCCGTTTCAGGCACAGAAATGACTTTAAACACACTTATTTTAGTTGACAAAGTCATTATTCACATCCAACAGTCATTTAGAGTCAAAAGATTAAATGTTAAAATTTCATCCATATTGACCATTTTGGGATCGTTCGACATGTCCGGAGTCATCGTTTTTCTTCCGAAAATTGATTTTTTGGACTGTACCAAAAATGATTCAAAATGTCAATTGGATCGTGCCTCATGTTGAATAACCACTTTTTAAACCCTCACAGTGACCAAAATTGCCATTTTTACAGAGTTTTGCTTACTCAAAAGCTTCAATTTTGACCCATTTCAGGCACAGAAATGACTTTAAACACACTTATTTTAGTTGACAAAGTCATAATTCACATCCAACAGTCATTTACAGTCAAAAGATTAAATGTTAACATTTCATCCATATTGACCATTTTGGGATCGTTCGACATGTCCGGAGTCATCGTTTTTCATCCGAAAATTGATTTTTTGGACTGTACCAAAAATGATTCAAAATGTCAATTGGATCATGCCTCATGTTGAATAACCACTTTTTAAACCCTCACAGTGACCAAAATTGCCATTTTTACAGAGTTTTGATTACTCAAAAGCTTCAATTTTTACCCCTTTGAGGCACAGAAATGACTTTAAACACACTTATTTTAGTTGACAAAGTCATAATTCACATCCAACAGTCATTTACAGTCAAAAGATTAAATGTTAAAATTTCATCCATATTGACCATTTTGGGATCGTTCGACATGTCCGGAGTCATCGTTTTTCATCCGAAAATTGATTTTTTGGACTGTACCAAAAATGATTCAAAATGTCAATTGGATCGCGCCTCATGTTGAATAACCACTTTTTAAACCCTCACAGTGACCAAAAGTGCCATTTTTACAGAGTTTTGCTTACTCAAAAGCTTCAATTTTGACCCATTTCAGGCATAGAAATGACTTTAAACACACTTATTTTAGTTGACAAAGTCATAATTCACATCCAACAGTCATTTACAGTCAAAAGATTAAATGTTAAAATTTCATCCATATTGACCATTTTGGGATCGTTCGACATGTCCGGAGTCATCGTTTTTCATCCGAAAATTGATTTTTTGGACTGTACCAAAAATGATTCAAAATGTCAATTGGATCGTGCCTCATGTTGAATAACCACTTTTTAAACCCTCACAGTGACCAAAAGTGCCATTTTTACAGAGTTTTGCTTACTCAAAAGCTTCAATTTTGACCCATTTCAGGCACAGAAATGACTTTAAACACACTTATTTTAGTTGACAAAGTCATAATTCACATCCAACAGTCATTTACAGTCAAAAGATTAAATGTTAAAATTTCATCCATATTGACCATTTTGGGATCGTTCGACATGTCCGGAGTCATCGTTTTTCATCCGAAAAATGATTTTTTGGACTGTACCAAAAATGATTCAAAATGTCAATTGGATCGTGCCTCATGTTGAATAACCACTTTTTAAACCCTCACAGTGACCAAAATTGCCAATTTTACACAGTTTTGCTTACTCAAAAGCTTCAATTTTGACCCATTTCAGGCACAGAAATGACTTTAAACACACTTATTTTAGTTGACAAAGCCATAATTCACATCCAACAGTCATTTAGAGTCAAAAGATTAAATGTTAAAATTTCATCCATATTGACCATTTTGGGATCGTTCGACATGTCAAGAGTCATCGTTTTTCATCCGAAAATTGATTTTTTTGGACTGTACCAAAAATGATTCAAAATGTCAATTGGATCATGCCTCATGTTGAATAACCACTTTTTAAACCCTCACAGTGACCAAAATTGCCATTTTTACAGAGTTTTGATTACTCAAAAGCTTCAATTTTGACCCATTTCAGGCACAGAAATGACTTTAAACACACTTATTTTAGTTGACAAAGTCATAATTCACATCCAACAGTCATTTACAGTCAAAAGATTAAATGTTAAAATTTCATCCATATTGACCATTTTGGGATCGTTCGACATGTCCGGAGTCATCGTTTTTCATCCGAAAATAGATTTTTTTGGACTGTACCAAAAATGATTCAAAATGTCAATTGAATCGTGCCTCATTTTGAATAACCACTTTTTAAACCCTCACAGTGACCAAAATTGCCAATTTTACAGAGTTTTGCTTACACAAAAGCTTCGATTTTGACCCGTTTCAGGCACAGAAATGACTTTAAACACACTTATTTTAGTTGACAAAGTCATTATTCACATCCAACAGTCATTTAGAGTCAAAAGATTAAATGTTAAAATTTCATCCATATTGACCATTTTGGGATCGTTCGACATGTCCGGAGTCATCGTTTTTCATCCGAAAATTGATTTTTTGGACTGTACCAAAAATGATTCAAAATGTCAATTGGATCGTGCCTCATGTTGAATAACCACTTTTTAAACCCTCACAGTGACCAAAATTGCCATTTTTACAGAGTTTTGATTACTCAAAAGCTTCAATTTTGACCCATTTCAGGCACAGAAATGACTTTAAACACACTTATTTTAGTTGACAAAGTCATAATTCACATCCAACAGTCATTTACAGTCAAAAGATTAAATGTTAAAATTTCATCCATATTGACCATTTTGGGATCGTTCGACATGTCCGGAGTCATCGTTTTTCATCCGAAAATTGATTTTTTGGACTGTACCAAAAATGATTCAAAATGTCAATTGGATCGTGCCTCATGTTGAATAACCACTTTTTAAACCCTCACAATGACCAAAATTGCCATTTTTACAGAGTTTTGCTTACTCAAAAGCTTCAATTTTGACCCATTTCAGGCACAGAAATGACTTTAAACACACTTATTTTAGTTGACAAAGTCATAATTCACATCCAACAGTCATTTACAGTCAAAAGATTAAATGTTAACATTTCATCCATATTGACCATTTTGGGATCGTGCGACATGTCCGGAGTCATCGTTTTTCATCCGAAAATTGATTTTTTGGACTGTACCAAAAATGATTCAAAATGTCAATTGGATCGTGCCTCATGTTGAATAACCACTTTTTAAACCCTCACAGTGACCAAAATTGCCATTTTTACAGAGTTTTGCTTACTCAAAAGCTTCAATTTTGACCCATTTCAGGCACAGAAATGACTTTAAACACACTTATTTTAGTTGACAAAGTCATAATTCACATCCAACAGTCATTTACAGTCAAAAGATTAAATGTTAAAATTTCATCCATATTGACCATTTTGGGATCGTTCGACATGTCCGGAGTCATCGTTTTTCATCCGAAAATTGATTTTTTGGACTGTACCAAAAATGATTCAAAATGTCAATTGGATCATGCCTCATGTTGAATAACCACTTTTTAAACCCTCACAGTGACCAAAATTGCCATTTTTACAGAGTTTTGTTTACTCAAAAGCTTCAATTTTTACCCCTTTGAGGCACAGAAATGACTTTAAACACACTTATTTTAGTTGACAAAGTCATAATTCACATCCAACAGTCATTTACAGTCAAAAGATTAAATGTTAAAATTTCATCCATATTGACCATTTTGGGATCGTTCTACATGTCCGGAGTCATCGTTTTATATCCGAAAATTGTTTTTTTGAACTGTACCAAAAATGATTCAAAATGTCAATTGGATCGTGCCTCATGTTGAATAACCACTTTTTAAACCCTCACAGTGACCAAAATTGCCAATTTTACAGAGTTTTGATTACTCAAAAGCTTCAATTTTGACCCATTTCAGGCACAGAAATGACTTTAAACACACTTATTTTAGTTGACAAAGCCATAATTCACATCCAACAGTCATTTAGAGTCAAAAGATTAAATGTTAACATTTCATCATTATAGACCATTTTGGGAACGTTCGACAGGTCCAAAGTCATCGTTTTTCGTCTAAAAATTGATTTTTTTGGACTGTACCAAAAATGATTCAAAATGTCAATTGGATCGTGCCTCATGTTGAATAACCACTTTTTAAACCCTCACAGTGACCAAAATTGCCAATTTTACAGAGTTTTGATTACTCAAAAGCTTCAATTTTGACCCATTTCAGGCACAGAAATGACTTTAAACACACTTATTTTAGTTGACAAAGTCATAATTCACATCCAACAGTCATTTACGGTCAAAAGATTAAATGTTAAAATTTCATCCATATTGACCATTTTGGGATCGTGCGACATGTCCGGAGTCATCGTTTTTCATCCGAAAATTGATTTTTTGGACTGTACCAAAAATGATTCAAAATGTCAATTGGATCGTGCCTCATGTTGAATAACCACTTTTTAAACCCTCACAGTGACCAAAATTGCCATTTTTACAGAGTTTTGCTTAGTCAAAAGCTTCAATTTTGACCCATTTCAGGCACAGAAATGACTTTAAACACACTTATTTTAGTTGACAAAGTCATAATTCACATCCAACAGTCATTTACATTCAAAAGATTAAATGTTAAAATTTCATCCATATTGACCATTTTGGGATCGTTCGACATGTCCGGAGTCATCGTTTTTCATCCGAAAATTGATTTTTTGGACTGTACCAAAAATGATTCAAAATGTCAATTGGATCATGCCTCATGTTGAATAACCACTTTTTAAACCCTCACAGTGACCAAAATTGCCATTTTTACAGAGTTTTGATTACTCAAAAGCTTCAATTTTGACCCCTTTGAGGCACAGAAATGACTTTAAACACACTTATTTTAGTTGACAAAGTCATAATTCACATCCAACAGTCATTTACAGTCAAAAGATGAAATGTTAAAATTTCATCCATATTGACCATTTTGGGATCGTTCTACATGTCCGGAGTCATCGTTTTATATCCGAAAATTGATTTTTTGAACTGTACCAAAAATGATTCAAAATGTCAATTGGATCATGCCTCATGTTGAATAACCACTTTTTAAACCCTCACAGTGACCAAAATTGCCATTTTTACAGAGTTTTGATTACTCAAAAGCTTCAATTTTGACCCCTTTGAGGCACAGAAATGACTTTAAACACACTTATTTTAGTTGACAAAGTCATAATTCACATCCAACAGTCATTTACAGTCAAAAGATTAAATGTTAAAATTTCATCCATATTGACCATTTTGGGAACGTTCGACAGGTCCGAAGTCATCGTTTTTCGTCTAAAAATTGATTTTTTTGGACTGTACCAAAAATGATTCAAAATGTCAATTGGATCGTGCCTCATGTTGAATAACCACTTTTTAAACCCTCAGAGTGACCAAAATTGCCATTTTTACAGAGTTTTGATTACTCAAAAGCTTCAATTTTGACCCCTTTGAGGCACAGAAATGACTTTAAACACACTTATTTTAGTTGACAAAGTCATAATTCACATCCAACAGTCATTTACAGTCAAAAGATTAAATGTTAAAATTTCATCCATATTGACCATTTTGGGATCGTTCGACATGTCCGGAGTCATCGTTTTTCATCCGAAAATTGATTTTTTGGACTGTACCAAAAATGATTCAAAATGTCAATTGGATCGTGCCTCATGTTGAATAACCACTTTTTAAACCCTCACAGTGACCAAAATAGCCATTTTTACAGAGTTTTGATTACTCAAAAGCTTCAATTTTGACCCATTTCAGGCACAGAAATGACTTTAAACACACTTATTTTAGTTGACAAAGTCATAATTCACATCCAACAGTCATTTACAGTCAAAAGATTAAATGTTAAAATTTCATCCATATTGACCATTTTGGGATCGTTCGACATTTCCGGAGTCATCGTTTTTCATCCGAAAATTGATTTTTTGGACTGTACCAAAAATGATTCAAAATGTCAATTGGATCGTGCCTCATTTTGAATAACCACTTTTTAAACCCTCACAGTGACCAAAATTGCCAATTTTACAGAGTTTTGCTTACACAAAAGCTTCAATTTTGACCCGTTTCAGGCACAGAAATGACTTTAAACACACTTATTTTAGTTGACAAAGTCATTATTCACATCCAACAGTCATTTAGAGTCAAAAGATTAAATGTTAAAATTTCATCCATATTGACCATTTTGGGATCGTTCGACATGTCCGGAGTCATCGTTTTTCATCCGAAAATTGATTTTTTGGACTGTACCAAAAATGATTCAAAATGTCAATTGGATCGTGCCTCATGTTGAATAACCACTTTTTAAACCCTCACAGTGACCAAAATTGCCATTTTTACAGAGTTTTGATTACTCAAAAGCTTCAATTTTGACCCATTTCAGGCACAGAAATGACTTTAAACACACTTATTTTAGTTGACAAAGTCATAATTCACATCCAACAGTCATTTACAGTCAAAAGATTAAATGTTAAAATTTCATCCATATTGACCATTTTGGGATCGTTCGACATGTCCGGAGTCATCGTTTTTCATCCGAAAATTGATTTTTTGGACTGTACCAAAAATGATTCAAAATGTCAATTGGATCGTGCCTCATGTTGAATAACCACTTTTTAAACCCTCACAGTGACCAAAATTGCCATTTTTACAGAGTTTTGCTTACTCAAAAGCTTCAATTTTGACCCATTTCAGGCACAGAAATGACTTTAAACACACTTATTTTAGTTGACAAAGTCATAATTCACATCCAACAGTCATTTACAGTCAAAAGATTAAATGTTAAAATTTCATCCATATTGACCATTTTGGGATCGTGCGACATGTCCGGAGTCAT